>NC_053023.1:553654046-553967066 GCF_003073215.2 Triticum urartu
TAGGCTCTTGCCACTCCTTATTCCGTAGTCCATCAAATCTTTACCCAAAACTTGAAACCTTCACAACACAAAACTCAATAGAAAACTGATAAGTTCTATTAGTATAATAAAGCAAATCACCACTTTAGGTAATGTTGTGAACTCATTATAAATTTATATTGGTATTGTATCTACTGTATTCCAACTTCTCCAAGGTTCGTACCCCCCGACACTACCCATAGATTCATCAAAATAAGCAAACAACACAATTAAAACAGAATCTGTCAAAAACAGAATAGTCTGTAGTAATCTGGAAATTTCGTGTGCTTCTGTAACTACAAAAATTCCAAAAAACTCTATGATCTAGGCAATTTGCATATCAATCTTGTGTAAAAAATTCAGAATTTTATCATGCTCCAGTGAATTTTAAAAATTCTGCTACTGGGCGCAAAAGTTTTTGATTTTCAGCAAAATCAAATCAACTATCACCATGGACCATCCCAAAGGTCTTACTTGGCACAAACACTAATTAAAACACTAAAACACAATTACTACAGAAGTAATATTGTGTATTTATTTAAAAATGGAAGCAAAAACAAAAAACACAAAAAAAATTGGGTTGCCTCCCAACAAGCGCTTTTGTTTTATGCCCCTAGCTAGGCATTATGATTTCAATGATGCTCACATAAAAGATAAGAATTGAAACACAACGAGAGCATCATGAAGCATATGAATAGCCTACCCCACTACCTATGCATAGGGATTTTGTGAGCAAACAATTTATGGGAGAAAGAATCAACTAGCATAGGAAGGTAAAACAAGCAAAACTTCAAGATTTTCAACACATAGAGAGAAAACTTTGTTGATATATGTAAAAGCATATGTTCCTCTCTCATAATAATTTTTAGTAGCATCATGAATGGATTCAACAATATAGCTATCACACAAAGCATTCTTTTCATGATCCACAAGCATAGAAATTTTATTACTCTCCACATAAGAAAATTTCTTCTCATGAATAGTAGTGGAAGCAAACTCAACAAAATAACTATCATGTGACACTTGATTGACATAATCAGTTTGAGCATTAATATCATGATGACAAATTTCATGGTTATCATTACTCTTTATAGCATACATGTCATCACATTAATCATCATAGATAGCAACTTTGTTATCATAGTCAATTGAAACATCTTCCAAAGTAGTGGCTTCATCAATAAATAAAGTCATGACCTCTCCAAATCCACTTTTATCATTGTAAAAAGATTCAAAACCCTAAAATAGTGGGATCATTACCTAGAGTTGGCACTCTTCCAAACCCACATTCATCACTATAATCATCATAAATAGGGGGCATGCTATCATCATAATAAATTTTCTCATCAAAACTTGGGGGACTAGAAATATCATCTTCATCAAATATAGCATCCCCAAGCTTATGGCTTTGCATATCATTAGCATCATCGATATTCAAAGAATTCATACCAACAACATTGCAATCATGCTCATCATTCAGGGATTTTATGCCAAACATTTTACTGAACTCTTCTTCTATCAATTGAGCATAATTTTCCTTTCCATTATTTTCATGAAAGACATTATAAAGACGAATAATATGAGGGAACCTCACTTCCATTTTTTGTAGTTTTCTTTTATAAGCCAAACAAGTGATAAAACAGGAAACAAAAAGATTCAATTGCAAGATCTAAAGATATACCTTCAAGCACTCACCTCTTCGGCAATGGCGCCAGAAAAGATCTTGGTGTCTACTACGCAACCTTCTTCTTATAGACTCATGTTGGGCCTCCAAGCGCAGAGTTTTGTAGGACAATGACAAATTTCCCTCAAGTGGATGACCTAAGGTTTATCAATTCGTGGGAGGGGTAGGATGAATATGATCTCTCCCAAATAACCCTGCAACCAAATAACAAAGAGTCTCTTATGTCCCCAACACACCCAATACAATGGTAAATTGTATAGGTACACTAGTTCGATGAAGAGATGGTGATACAAGTGTAATATGGATAGTAGATATTGGTTTTTGTAATCTGAAAATATAAAAACAGCAAGGTAGCAAGTAGTAAAAGTGAGCAAATACGGTATTGCAATGCTTGAAAACAAGGCCTAGGGTTCATACTTTCACTAGTGCAAAGTCTCTCAACAATGATAACATAATTAAATCATATGGGAATCCCTCAACGTGTGACAAAGAGTCACTCCAAAGTTCCTAACACAGAGAACATAAGATGAAATTTCTTGTAGGGTACGAAACCACCTCAAAGTTATTCTTTCTGATCAATCTTTTGAGTTATTCCTATAAGTGTCACAAACAGCCCTAGAGTTCGTACTAAAATAACACCATATGACACATATCAATCAACCCTAATGTCACCTCGATACTCCAATGTCCACCACAAGTATCTGTAGGTCAATTATACGATATGCATCAAACAACTTCAGATTCATAATATTCAATCCAACACAAAGAACCTCAAAGAGTGACCCAATATTTTTACCGGAGAAACAAGGATGAAAACGTGCATCAACCCCTTAGCATAGATTACCCCAATGTCACCTCGGGAATCTACGAGTTGAGTGCAAAAACATACATCAAGTGAATCAATAGAACACCCCATTATCACCATGGGCATCCCACGCAAGACATACATCAAGTGTTCTCAAATCCATAAAAGTGTGCAATCTGATAATAGTGAAACCTCAAAGGTAAAACTCAATTCATCACAATAATATAGAGAGGGAGAAACACCATATGATCCAACTATAGTAACAAAGCTCGCGGTACATCAAGATCATGCCAAATCAACATAACACGAGAGAGAGAGAGAGATCAAACACATAGCTACTAGTACATACCCTTAGCCCCGAGGGTGAACTACTCCCTCCTCATCATGGTGGCCACTGGGATGATGAAGATGGCCTCCGATGATGTTTCCCCCCAACGGCAGGGTGCCAGAACAGGCTCCCGATTGGTTTTTCGTGGCTACAGAGGCTTGCAGTGATAGAACTTCTGATCTAGGGCTCTTTTCGAGGGGTTTGGTATTTATAGAAATTTTGGCGTCGGTCTCACATCAAGCGGGTGCCCGAGGGGCCCACAAGCTCGGAGGACGCGCCTTGGGGGTGCCCCCCAGAATTGTGGCCTCCTCGGTCACCTCCTGGTCCAACTTTGGTGCTTCGGGGGTCTCTTTTGGTCCATAAAAATCACCGTAAACTTTCATCCCATTCTGAGAACTTTTATTTCTGCACAAGAAACGACACCATGGTAGTTCTGCTGAAAACAACATCAGTCCGAGTTAGTTCTAATAAAATCATACCAAAACTGTCGAGGATATAGCCCGTAGTATGACCCAGACGGACTTGGCGACTCACTGGTGACCCACCTAGGCTTGGCGACTCACGAAGTGACCCGCCCAGATCTCTTGACACACTAATGACCCGGCTGAGCCAGGCGACTCATTGATGACCCGGCAGGCAGGTCAGAGGAGCGGCAAGACCCAGAGGCCCAGAAGGCTCAAGGCCTAGAAGGCCGGCTCATGTTATGGTAGGCCGGCTTAAGAGGAAATACCTGAGTATTCCCTATAAAGGAAGCAAGACTAGGATTCTACTTGTAATAGAATAGTCCTAATCCTACTAGGAATCCGCATGTAACCCTTCCCTCTAACTTATATAAGGAGGGACAGGGCACCCCAAGAGGGACAAGTTTTCACAAGCATAGACAGACAGGTCAATAGCTCTCGAGATAGAGGTAGCGAAAGAGCACCCTTGTAATCATGAGCACCATGATCAATATCAATGAATCAGGATGTAGGCTTTTACCTCCACTGTGAGGGGTCGGACCTGGGTAAAAACCTCGCGTCTCTCGTCCCACTCAACCCCTCCCAAGCTACCGCATAGGTGCGTTGGCCTCACTGAAGGAAATATGCCCTAGAGGCAATAATAAAGTTGTTATTTATATTTCGTTATATCATGATAAATGTTTATTATTCATGCTAGAATTGTATTAACCGGAAACATAGTACATGTGTGAATACATAGACAAACAGAGTGTCCCTAGTATGCCTCTATTAGACTAGCTCATTAATCAAAGATAGTTAAGTTTCCTAGCCATGGACATGTGTTGTCATTTGATGAACGAGATCACATCATTAGAGAATGATGTGATGGACAAGACCCATCCGTTAGCTTAGCACTTTGATCGTTTAGCTTATTGCTATTGCTTTCTTCATGACTTATACATGTTCCTATGACTATGAGATTATGCAACTCCCGAATACCGGAGGAACACTTAGTGTGCTATCAAACGTCACAATGTAACTGGGTGATTATAAAGATGCTTTATAGGTGTCTCCGATGGTGTTTTTTGAGTTGGCATAGATCGAGATTAGGATTTGTCACTCCATGTTTCGGAGAGGTATCTCTGGGCCCTCTCGATAATGCTCATCACTATAAGCCTTGCAAGCAAAGTGACTAATGAGTTAGTTGCGGAATGATGCATTACGGAACGAGTAAAGAGACTTGCCGGTAACGAGATTGAACTAGGTATTGAGATACCAACGATCGAATCTCGGGCAAGTAACATATCAATGACAAAGGGAACAACGTATGTTGTTGTGCGGTTTGACCGATAAAGATCTTCATAGAATATGTAGGAACCAATATGAGCATCCAGGTAACGCTATTGGTTATTGACCGGAGATGTGTATCGGTCATGTCTACATAGTTCTTGAACCCATAGGGCCCGCATGCTTAATGTTCGATGACGATTCATATTATGAGTTTATGTGATTTGATGTATACCAAAGGTTGTTCGGAGTCCCGGATGAGATCACGGACATGACGAGGAGTCTCGAAATGGTCGATACATAAAGATTGGTATATTGGACCATGTTATTCGGACACCGGGAGTGTTCCGGATAGTTTCTGATAAAACCGGAGTGCCGGAGGGGTTACCGGAACCCCCCGGGGGATGTAATGGGCCTTTGTGGGCTTTAGGGGAGAGAGAGGGCAGCAGCCAGGAGGTGCCCCCCCAAGGGGAGTCCGAATAGGACTAGGGGAGGGGGGCGAGGCCCCTCTTTCCCTTTCCCTCTCCCACTCCCTCTCCTTCCTTCTTCTCCTACTTGGACTAGGAAAGGGGGGAGCCGATTCCTACTTGGAGTAGGACTTCCTCCCTTGGGCGCGCCCCCTAGGGTCGGCCGGCCTCCTCCCCCTCCTTTATATACGAGGGAGGGGGCACCCCGTAGACACACAAGTTGATCTTTTAGCCGTGTGCGGTGCCCCCCCCCCTCCACAGATATACACCCTGGTCATATCGTTGTAGTGCTTAGGCGAAGCCCCGCGTCGGTAAGTTCATCATCACCGTCAACACGCCGTTGTGCTGACGGAACTCACCCTCGACCTTAGCTGGATCGAGAGTACGAGGGACGTCACCGAGCAGAACGTGTGCTGATCGCGGAGGTGCCGTGCGTTCGGTACTTGGATCGCTTGGATCATGAAGACGTTCGACTACATCAACCGCATTACTAAACACTTCCGCTTTCGGTCTACGAGGGTACGTAGACACACTCTCCCCTCTCATTGCTATACATCTCCTAGATAGATCTTGCGTGATCGTAGGTAAATTTTTAAAAATACTGTGTTCCCCAACACTCACGACTAAGTCCTTTTCACGAGGACTTCTGCCGTGACAAATCCACGACAAAAACCATATAAAATTGTTGCAAACATGGCATGAATACTTCATAAATTATAGATATGTTGGAGATGTATCAACGATTCAACCAACCTAAGACTCAATGTGAGAGATAGATGAATGTCATCTCACATGGATAAAAACGTGGAGTGTAATCATGTCGATCTCATCTGGTCTTTAAAATTATTGTCTCTTGAGAAAATGACGGGGTCTGGTTTCCATCCTCCCTCGCACCTTCAAATTTAGCATGTATATATGGTCTCACATGGATAAAAATGTTGAGTGTGATCATGGCAAGGTCATCTAGTGTTGTCATGCTCCAAATATGGTCAATATTTTTTACTTGGTTACTATTCGAGGAAATATTATCCAAGAAAAATATGTTCGACAAGCACCTCAAGCCGCCGCCTATCAGAGGTACTCTGCTCCTTCCGAAGACATAAATGACCTCTTCATTAAATGTCTGAAAGTCATGCGGATTTGGTAACAACTCACGCCTACTTGCTTCCGAGGCTTATGGGTTATTGCCACGCCAAAAGCTACCTCAAAAACTTCATTTAGCCAGAGTTGCGTGCATGTGACTTTCACACGACGAATTTTCTTTGGTCTTTCTCGTGGCATAGAAAAAATAGGTGCAAGAGTGGATGGAAGAAGTGTGGAGCGAAACTGAAAACCTTTCTTTTTTTAATAGGAAGAGATAGATATAGATATAGATATAGATATAGATATAGAGATATTTTTAAGACACATCCATAAATCTATCGTTCCATGTTTACCACTAAGTAAGTTTGCTACTAAGACAACTTCGCATAAAAAATATGACACCTGTGAAATAAAAAAACATCAAAGCTTAACCTCATTGAAACAAAGCGGACCATGGAGATGCCCAAAAAAATGGTTTGAGAGATATATCGTTTTGAAGCTTAAAGAATAACATTTCAAGCGCCGACGTCATTGATTTTGTCGTTATACGTTTGTCCCTTTAAAATTAGCATGTATGGCCTCACATGGAATAAATATGTGAACTGTGATCATTCTAGCATTTTCATGCTCCAAATATGGTGAATAACTTTTGCTTGGTTACTGTTGAGAAACGATTAAACAAAGAAAAATATGTTTGACAAGCACCTCAAGCCACTGCCTATCAGAGGTACTGCACTCCTTCCGAAGACACAAATCACCTATCCATCAACCGTCCGAAAGCCATGAGGATTTAGCAACAACTCATACCTACATACTTCCAGGGCTTATGGGTTATTGCCATGCCAAAAGGAACCTCAAAAACTTCATTTAGCCAGAGGTGCGTGCATGGGACTTTCACACGACAAATTTTCTTTGGTCTTTCTCGTGGTATATAAAAAAATAGAGGTGCGAGGGAGGATGGAAGAAGTGCGGAGCGGAATGGAAAATCTTTCTTTCTTTAGATAGGAAGATATATATATATACATAAACACTATTCTGATCACGGGATCAAAATAAAATTCTGATCACAACCTGAACTGCCTGAGTAACGCGCCTGAACTTCCCTCTGTACGAACCCGACCTTCGGGTTATCTTCGCAACCATAGCTTCCCCCGCGAATTATTCCGGTCGGTAGTGTTGTGTGGGATGTGACTGTAATCCAGATACTCATACCTGCATCTAAATGCTCATTTTGATTCGTAATTTTGCATTTTGGTGGATTCACTCTCGGGGCGGATGAACTCGTGTCTGTTTATAAGTTTAATGCATTCAGTGGATGTTCTGGAACCTCTAACATGATGGTAATTTGGTTTAAGTATGAGTTTCGTGGGCAATTTGTCGTTAATTTCAACGGATTTGATTTGAGGCTCTGTGTTCTTCGTCCGCGGGAGTGGTTCCACCGCTTCTGTAGATTTGTTATTTTTATTTGAGTATAGAGGGCGGATTTGATTGCAGTAGTGAGATTGGACCGTTCATGCGTTGTTAATTCCATCGGGAAGGCGAATACACCGCTGAAATTGGGCGATTGGATCTCGTGTCCGCCGGTGCTGGTTTTCGGTTCTTCAATGAGACAGCTTGGTTGATTTATCGTTTTGATGTCGGGGCGCAATAGGATATCGTTCGAGGTCGTGGCCTGAGAAGGTGGTGTCACACCAAGGGATTAAATCTGAAAAGCAAATTCGATAATGCGTTTTTTTCAGTGATTCTACTGTCTGTGTTACAGAGTTTGGACTTCTGCACCTTTTGTGCTTGACCTTCCGTTATGAAGGATTTTTGCCACATCAACGGGTGCAGGTGCAACAGCAGGTACTAGTTGTTTGTCAAACGCTTTGATGGTTGCTACTTACTCGAGTTTCAGGGTACGCCGATCTGATCACCATGAGCGTGGACCTGCTGCTCGTTCATCTTGCTGAACTGTTGTGCTTCATTGTTGTTGTCTTTTATCATGAGCGTGGACCTGCTTCTCGTTCATCTTGCTGGACTGTTGTGTTCCATTGTTGTTTTTCACCTTAAGAAAAAGTACAATACGCAATCTTATGTGGTGGGTTCGATTGTTTTGCGCAGAAACTTTAGTATTCAGATAAGAGTTAGAAGTGTGCATTGCTCTTATCAAGATTTAAATCCTTCACAGCTTAAAAAGTATCTTGAGTGAGAAACCGTGTGAAGTAAGACTGACGACACAAGTGACCCGTGTGTCTGAGGCGATGCGCGTGTGGGCTAGTTGAATATACTGAAACGGACGTCAGGCAGTAGACACAAACTCTGTAGCTCGTTTTCTCCCTTGTCTTCAGTGAGCACATCCCCTGTTGTTGAAGATACAGTTAATTTTGGTTCGTGACTCCCAAAAGATTTGTCACAATTTTGCGCCAAATTTAACTTTAGTTTAGAAAGTAGATTTACAAGTGTACTTTGCTCCGGTCGATATTTAAAAACCTTCATAACCACAGCTTACGAGTATCTTGAGTGAGAAACCGTGTGGCCGGGGGTGAAGTAAAACTAACACCGCACGTCAGACACAACTGGCCTGTGTGTCTGAGGCGGCGCGTGGGCTGGCTGGGTGCATACTGAAACTGATGCCCGGTGGCAGACACAAGCTCCACTGCGTCTGGCACCATGTGTAACTCGTTTTCTCCCTTGTATCTTCATTCTGCAATCATTCCTGGTGTCGCGACCGCGAGCATCCACAAGGCATCCCAGAAGAATCAACTTGTTCACCTCTTGGATGTGGGTCCAGCCCGGTTGTTCAAGATTCAGTTTAAATTTGGTTCATGATTCCCACAGGTTTTTCCACGATTTTAAACTTTAAGTAGAGTTAAAAGTGTGCTCGATCAGGTTGAATTTGAAATCCTTCATAACGAAAGTTTACAAGTATCTTAATTCAGCAGCTGTGCTCGTAAAACTTCAGATACAAGTGGCCCATGTGTCTGAACCGAGCCGATGCGTGTATCACTATCACTGGCACTATGTAATTTATCAAACAGTGGTAGAACTTCAGTTTGTGTTTAACGTGAACTTACAAGATTTTTGCTTCTGTGTAATTTGTCTTTTCTACATGTTCATTTGATGTTTTTTCCAAACGCCGAACTTCTGTGCTTTTACAACTTGAACTTACCTTTATTTAGAACATTTTATTAGTTAACTTACGCCTTGTGCATTTTGTTTCTTCAACACTAAACATTATTATTCCTCATGTGCTTCTTTCTTGGTTTTTTATGTCACAGCAAAAAATTTCTTGAATGGAGGTTCATCTTTTTGACATTGATATTCCAGGACAGATTACATTCCAGAAATCAAAAACCCTTAGTAGATTTCTTCTACAATTTTGTTGTAACTAGTGTGTAAGTGTGGAGCTGGATCACAAGCACTATCTTCAGTAGGATCTGGACTTCTTTTTTATTAATGGTTGAACTTCTGGTTTTGGAGATTTGCACTCCATATTGGAAGGCGAAGGTGCATGATGCTCTATATTTTGTTTGTTTTGGTTTTATTTGTAATTTTTAATTCTCCAGATGTTCTTTTTAGACTTTTTTCTCGTGAGAAATCATGGGATTAGCCCAAGTATGGGCCGAGATAGGAACGAGCCGGAGCAGGCGATGACACGGCGTGCCGCGTCGTCGCATGCGGAGGCGAGTCCGTCACATCCGTGACCCCACTATCTATCTTTAGGGGTTTTAGGGTTTAGGGTGCGTGCGGTGGGGGTGGAAACAGAATAACTGCATTGCGTCCTGTCAAATCCTAGCGCGCAGCAACGCGGTAGCGCGAGGCCGAGCAGGAGGGGAGGGGGTCGGGACACCCCCCCCTCCCCTCCCCCTGCGAGGCCGAGACAGGAACGAGCCGGAGCAGGCGACGACACGGCGTGCCGCGTCATCGCATGCGGAGGCGAGTCCGTCACATCCGTGACCCCACTATCTATCTTAGGGTTTTTAGGGTTTAGGGTGCGTGCAGTGGGGGTGGAAACAGAATAACCGCATTGTATCCTGTCAAATCCTAGCGCGCAGCAATGCGGTAGCACGAGGCCGAGCAGGGGGGGAGGGGGGTCGGGACCCCCCCCCTCCCCTCCCCTGCGAAGCTGAGACAGGAACGAGCCAGAGCAGGCGACGACGCGGCGTGCCGCGTCGTCGCATGCGGAGGCGAGTCCGTCACATCCATGACCCCACTATCTATCTTAGGGTTTTAGGGTTTAGGGTGCGTGCGGTGGGGTGGAAACAGAATAACCGCATTGCGTCCTGTCAAATCCTAGCGCACAGCAATGCGGTAGCGCGAGGCCAAGCAGGGGAGCGGGGGTCGGGACCCCCCCTCCCCTCCCCCTGTGAGGCCAAGATAGGAACGAGCTGGAGCAGGCGACGATGCGGCGTGCCGCGTCGTCGCATGCGGAGGCGAGTCCATCACATCCGTGACCCCACTATCTATCTTAGGGTTTTCAGGGTTTAGGGTGCGTGCGGTGGGGGTGGAAACAGAATAACCGCATTGCGTCCTGCCAAATCCTAGCGCGCAGCAATGTAGTAGCGCGAGGCCGAGCAGGGGGGTCGGGCCCCCCCCCCCCCCTGCGAGGCCGAGATAGGAACGAGACGGAGCAGGCGATTTATGTATGTATTTTTAGGTGCATATTTATGTATGTATATTTCTTCCTTTGGCAGTGCATTTGCCATCTTTTTTTGGTTTTAAGGATATTAGCAGTGTTGTTGTGTGAAGTTATCTCATTATAATAGATGCATTCAAATGGTGCATTCATTTATCTATAGATGTATTTACTTTTTTAGCTGTTGGGGGGGTAAAACTGTAAATTCAGTTGCGCTGCAATTCTGACGACAAATAGGCATTAAGTGAGCATCTCCCTTGTCACCACCTATCAGAAAATCCCTCTCCCCTGTCGCTCGCTCTATTCCCCCTCTCCGTCGCTCCGCTGCCTTCCTCGCCTCCAACTCCCCCCGATTTCTCCGCCCCTGTCCCCTGCCCTCGTGCTGGAGTAACCGGCGCAGGCCCCCACTTCTATTTCTCCCCCACGCCCCGCTCCCCCTCGCCCAGCCCGCTCTATTCTGCTCTGAAGCAAGGGCGGCAACTGCCTGCGCGATTGCAAGGTGCGCGTGGCGTCGTGGGGAGTGGAAGAACCGTCGCGGATTCGTGTGTGCGGGGGTTGTTTCGAGAGGTACAAATGCTGCCCCCCCTAATGCTTGCTTTTAGTTTCGCCAGATCTGTCGAGTCCGCCTCCTGCTCTCGCGTCTGCGTCCTACCCCCTTCTTCTGATGGTTTGATGGGAGATTAGGTAGGGTTCTTGTGCGTGTGGTGGGTGGATTCCATTCTCCCGTGGTCAGATTTGTCTATGAGATGCTTGTGTGTGCTATTTCTCCGTTCAGAGTTTATTGGATTTCATTTCCCCTTTGGTGATTTCAGCATTCAGATGCATGTGAGAGAGGGTGTGGTGTGATGGTTCATGCTGAATCTGATGTATCTAATTGTCTTAGTATTGTTGATTTCGAAGTCTAGATTGTGTTTGTCACATGCTAGTTAGTTTCTGGATTCTTTTTTTGTTTGTGCTTGCCTATATGTGCTACTGTTCATGTTTTCATACTTGTTGATATTATCTAGTTGTTTCATCCTAGGGTTTCATTTAGTTGTTTTTGTACTTGTTGTATGATTTTATACCTGCTAACTATATGCATTCTATCCCCTGTTTTTAGTAGGTTGTTCTAGGGTTTGGAGTTTCATTCATCAAGGGGGTTGTGTTGTCATGGCTTCCAAACCTTCTCCAGATATCTTAATATAGTTGGATCTTGTATTTTAAAGCAGTATTCTTATATATGTCTGCCCATATCTTCACTTAGTTTTCTTGTTGGACTGCCATTCTTATTAGTGTGAACTTCTAAGAAAGGTTATGTGTATGCTTTTTACCCTTAGCTTGAGTTAGTAGAGTGTTGCTTACTTTTTAGTTGATGATTTGCAGGTGAAACTATGTCACCAAGTGTTGTTGGACTTCCCAAATGATTCATATTTATAGTGTATATCTTTGTTTTTTTATTTGTTATCATGTTCATTGTATTGATATTTAGTTTGGCTGTGAAATACTATTTGTGGTCATGCTACATATTTTTTATGTGCTATTTTCTTGGGTCACATAGTTGAACTTCTGGTTTTAATTATTGTTTGTTCATAACGAAATTTGGTTGAACTTCTGTTATGCACATTTTGTGTTTACTACTTTGTTATATATCGTTGAACTTCTAGACATTCATGTTATATGTAGTAGCCCTCTGGTGTAGATTGTTTTTATAGTTAGTGTGTAGATTTTAGTTTGTTTGTTGTGTTTACTGCTTTGTTAGGTATTTTTGAACTTCTTGTTATTGGACATTGTTGTCAAAGTAGAAGTCCCTTTGGTGCAGGATTGTGCATTAGAACTCAGCTGCCCTTTTACTTGCATTTTTTGTAGTTGGTGATGAGTTGAATAGTTCTGAAAAAAATGCCTGCGATCAAGATGGAGCTTCAGAGGTTAATACTGATGCTCCAATATATGATGCGGCTAAATCACCCATTATCCCTTTGACTTTGATTGTCGAGGTTGCTTCGAGCCTTGAGAATGTTTCAAGCCTCGAGGATCTTGCTTCTGCAGCTCTTGCTTCACCTAGTATGTTAAACCCCTTTTCTTTTCATTGTAAAGTTTTCAGCCATGTTTTTTTAGCTTATTCATGTCGTTTGTTTTTGTTTTTGTTCCTGACTTTTTTTATTTTTTTGCTTTGATTTTTTGTGTTCTTTGCAGATGTGTCCACAGAGGAGGAAGTTGTGAACACCATCAACGATGTTTTATCTGAGTTGGGTTTATCAGAAAACCCTGCTGCAGCTGAGGAGGGGGATCCCTCAGTCAAAGGTTGTGATTTCATTCCGGATCCTTTGTGCTCTCTTTAGATGTCAGAGATGCAGTCGCAGTCTGTTGATGGCACTGAACCTGTCACGCAACCCGAGGATGTGCCTCTTCAGCTTCTCCTGGAGGACCAACGTAAGATGAAGAAGCGAGAAGATTTTGACAAGAAGAGGGCGGCCTGCCTTGAGAAAGGTTCTGATGTTCTTGGATCTGTTCATGCGGCTGAGCTCATTGTTGAGGAAGACGTGCCGTGTGGCAGTGATGGCACGGTTGTCCCTGTTAAGAAGAAAATTAAGAAGACTGCTACGAGGAAGCTAGTAGTTGGTGAAGTTACTCCTCGGAGGAGCCCACGTGTTTCAAGGCCTGCAGAAGTTGTTGAAGATGAAGCGCTAGGCGTTGGTGGTACGCCACGCCGTAGTCCTCGTGTGCTTGCCACTACCGCGCCTACACCTTCTCCGCTTGGTGCTGGTGCATCTGGTAAGGGGAAGAAATGCGGTGTGAAGCGCAAGGTTCCACCTGCAAAGGTCAACAAGGGTGTGAAGAAGCGTTCTCGTGTTAATCCAGAGGACGATGATGATGCTGATTTCAATGCTGATGATGAGGACGATGACGATGATGATGCTGCCGCTAATCAGGTATGAATGTCTCATGTTTACTGTTTTTTAAGCATTTGTCGCTATTTCTATAGTTTTATTGTTTTTAGCACTGCCTTGGCGTACATAGGTGACCTTCTGCTCCATATAGATGAATAAATTAGCTGACGTGTTTTGCTTTTATGGTATTTCTTCCTTTGTGTACATAGTTGGACTTCTGGGTATATACATGAAGAAATAAGCTTAACTTGTTGGTATAAATGTTTGATTACTGCCTTAGTGTATATGATTGAACTTCTGCTTTTTAAATTTCCAACATTTTTGAAAGCATGTTAACTAGTGTTCATACATGGTTGTACTGCCTATGTAGACATAGTTGGACTTCTGAGATACATGTTTGATTACTGCCTTGGTATACATGGTTGAACTTCTGCTTTTGTAAATTTCCAACGTTTTTGAAAGCATGTTAACTTCTGGTCATACATGGTTGTACTACCTATGTAGACATAGTTGGACTTCTGAGATGTTGTGCGTATGTAGGCATTAGTGGAATTTTGGTGAAGCTTGTGTGTCTCATTGTTCTGCCTTTTTTCCTTGTCAATGTATTTTTTCAGTATCAGCTTGTGCTGCGGCCTGAGAGGAGGAAGAGAGGAGGCAAAGCGCCCGAAGAAGGTGGCCAAGGAGGAGGTGAGGCGAAACGTTTTAACAAGACAGTTCGCTGCTCACTAGGAGAGGTCAAGACATGTGCGAAAATGCTACAAGATAGGCACAAGACGAGGGTTATCAAGGCTGGTTTTGGTTGTGTGTTTGACTTGAAGGTTGATTCCAACATTTCTCGTCCTTTAATGGGCAACATCTACACGAGGATTGACCCTTCAACCATGATTTTGGACATGGGTGAGGCGAACAAGGTTATACGTATTACAAGTGATGCTATTCACCATCTCTTTGGGTTCCCTCAAGGTAATCGTACCCCCCCTAGGCCCTCGAATGATGGTTTCGATGATGCTGTTATGAGGTTGAAGGGCAAGCTTGGGTATGCTAGGAGTGACGACATCAAGACAAAGGATTTGCGGAATATCCTCACTGAACTTGTGAAGGATGAGACGAAGGATGATCTTGCTCTGCAGGTGTTTTACCTTATTGTTTTCATGAAGGTAGTTATCTCTGGAACATCTACGCGAGTGTCTAGGGAGGCAGCAATGGACGAGAACCTTGTGTTTGAGGACATGGAAGACATGGACTACTGCCAGTTGGTTGTTGACGATATTCGGAGTGTTGTTGTTAGGTATCATCAAGGTACTAGCAGAGGAAAAGCTGTCACAGGCTGTGCCATCGCGCCGCTTCTTATGTATCTGGACTGCCTTATCATTGGCAAGACGCCTAATATTGACTTGAGGACCCCTCGCATCAATTTCATGGATCAGGCCAAGCTTCTTGAGCTTGCTGCGGCTGACTTGGTCACGAAAGGTGATGATGACCCAGCCAACTGGGTGTTTGGGAGACTGCTTGTGAGTGTTTCTATGCATTATTCTTTCCTGTGTAGTTTACCTTGAACTTATGGTATTGTCTTGTATATTTTTTGTTCCCATGTTCCTTCATTTGTTTTATGACGCGTTGACTTTTGTTTTTGTATGCAGTGGAAGACACAGGCTGAGGTTGTGTTCTTTAGGGTTATCGAACGTCCTGTTCTAAATATGCCTTGTTCTGCCAGCCTAGGTAGTGGAAGTTCCCCAAGATTTGAATTCTCCCGGGATGTTAATACCGGTGCCCCCTGTAGATCCAGGAGGTTCTTCTGCCCGTGTGAGTGCTGTTGGTGGCATTTCTTCTGAGGATTTGTTTGAAGCTGCCAATGTTTCTCTGGTTAGGATTGACAGTCTTCTTGAAACTGTTTGTGGGGAGTTGGCTCGTGTTCCTTCGACTGCTGAGTGTCTTAGTCGCGTTGATGGGATTCTTCCTCCCGGGCATGGGTTTGATGCCGAGTCTTCGAAGGAGGTCTTATGTATTGAAGCTAAATTTCTTGAAGAGCTTCGTCAGAGCACTTCCCACCTCCGGACTAGCGTTGGGCTGTTCAAGGAAATGCAGGATGCTCGTTGCAAGCCTTTTGAAGATGAGGCAAGTGTTGTTGTGAGACAGATTCAGAGGCAGGATTCTGTTCGTTCGGGTCGTGAAGGAGGCCACGTGGAGCATACGAAAGAGGTTTATTTATGTTGGCTTTTTGGTATTTCTTTGCACTAGTGTTCAATGTTAGCTTTCAGTTATTACTGTTTGTGGTCATAGGCGAGCGTTGTTGATTTGATGTGTCGTAAACTATTTCTTTTTACCACTAGTGTTCCTAGGTGACCTTATCTTTTTATTGAACCTGAACTTCAACTGCTACAGCACCTGAACTTCCATGACTTCGATGACTGGCCCTTTTTTGTTCCCTTTTGTATCTTAGAGTAGTTTGATATCTGACTTGCTATGTTTATTGTATTTGGACTTCCATTATGTGTCAGTTGTGATAGCTGACCTTCTCTGATTGTACAATATGAACTTCTGCTAATTAGGTATTTGTTTTCTAAATGATTTTTTTTATTTTTTTAGGCTGTTGATGATGATGCTAGGGTTGAGGAGGATGTTTTACCTGCACATGAAGCTGCTCCTGTGCATGAGGCTGCCCCTGTGCATGAACCTGCTCCGGCTAGTGGCGTAATAGTTGATGAGGTTCATGGCAGTGAAAATGAGGTGCCATTTTTCTTGTCCATTTGTCTTGTTGCCCCTGAGACGGACTTGCTGCTCCTGTGCATGAGGTTCAGTCAGCCCTTTGTAATGACTTTCTGTTTCTTTTTGCAGCAGCAGAATGATGATGTTAGTGTTCCTCCAGAGAAGGTTGTAGACATGTCCGTCTCAGGCACCGGCTGCTCCGACGGGGTGGTCCTAACTGAACCTCAGTTGTCCATTGTCGCCGAGGTTTCTAATGTTGAGCAGGGCAAGACAACTGGAGACATCATTTTGGAGAAAGATGCTGTTGAGTTTGCTGTTGAAACTGGTGGTAGTGTTGCTACAAGCCCGGAGAAGTCTCCTGCAGCAGAGCCATCAGTTGATGTTAATGCTGTACAGGCACAACCAAAAGTTTTTCTTGTTTCAGATTCTCCAGCTGCTCCAGCTGCTGGTGGTGTCCTTCCTGACGATGCTGCAACGTCTGCTGGAGACGACGATGAAGATACCGAAAGCGATAGCTATGGAGAGGAGGTTGATCATTCCAGTGCTGCCACTGGTCTAGGCAAGGATCCATGAAGAGAGGAGCATGCTTCTCTCTTCTTTCCCCATCCCCTTCCCTCTTTGTTGTTTGGTTTAGTCCATGATATCCCCTGTGAACTGCCTGTGTGGTCTAGGTTGAACTTCTGGTTTTGTTGTTCGGCGTGTGGGTTGTAGAGAATGTTAAGTGAACCTGTTTTCTATGTGGGTGGAGGTTTGTAATGCATGGGTTGTGATGTCTATGATGCTTTGGTTTTATCTTTTCTGATGTAGCAGCTGAGATGTGCTTATGTTTTGAATGTTTGTGCTTGAATGTTGGTCTTAATTGAAACTGTCATGAATCTATGTGCTTTGAGTGTTGCTGTTAATTGTTATTTTCTTTTTGGTGAGCAGATAGCGACCTTGCTATCGTGCGAAATAAGGTTGATGACTTTTATTACAGTGTAACTAGGCTTAGGAACGACCGTTCCAAGAGGTGAGTGCAGCTGCTCAACATTTACATCATCCATGTACCCCCCCCCTGTGAACTGCCTGTGGTTTCATACCTGAACTTCTCAACTCTATGTACCTGAACTTCTTGTTTTTTGCTTCTCTGGCGCTGAACTTCTGGCCTCTTTTGTACTGTACTGCCTATTGTGATATAGCTGAACTTCTGTGCTAACATGTGTTATGAACTTCCTGAGTTCCTGCTGCTGAACTTATTTTACTTTCTCTTCGCTTTGTTTTAGATCAATGATTATGTTCCGAAACAAGGAGTGTGAAGCTTCTATTCAAGAAGTCGCAATGTCTTTTGGTCCTCGCGGAATGCTTACATCTAATGTGGCTGAGTGTGCACTCTATTGCCTCCGTGCGAAGTACCAGGGATCGGATAAACTCATCCTGCCATATTGGGTTTGTGTAAGTCAACCATATAGTGATTTCTTTTCTGTTTTGTTCCTTACCATTTTAGTTAAAACTTGTTCGTCTCATTTTTGTATTTTTTTCATATGTTGGTGTTGTCTGCATTATTTTAGGACAAGATTTTCAGAGGTCATTTTGATTCCCGTGTGAGGAAGTACTTCATGGCGAGTGGTCCAGATAGCATGCATGCACATGATTCGGTATGCAATATCTTGTTCTTTGCCTCTGTATTAGTTTTGCGTGCGATCCACTGTGTTAATATTTGTTTTATTTTTCTTTTGTACCGTTCTGATATTAATTCTCATATTTTAATGATTCGTGTGTTTATGATGCTTCAGGTTGTTTTCCCTACTTTTGACCCGCCTGAGCTTCCTGCTTCCATGGGCGGTGTCGGTCATTGGGTGTCGGTGTTCCTTGACCTGAAGAATTCAAGGTTCTAGCTTCTCGATTCCTACTACGGACCAAAAGATGAATGTGCAGTATGCCTGTTTCGACAGATGACCGACAACATTAAGAGGCTTTGGAAGGATGCCAGCAACGACAGGGAGACACCCTTCAATCCTATTAGCATCGACAATTTCCCTCTGGATTGGATTGATGTGCCCCAGCAGCAAAACAAGTATGAGTTCGACTTTTTCTCTTTATCACATCTGTTTAACTGTAGTTGTACTTAAGCTGCGACGTGTTTAATTCGTTGGCTTTCTTTTTCTGTCCTAACACTATTTCTTTTACTTCGTTTGATGGCAGTATCGACTGCGGATTCTTCATGCTTACGAATGTTAATTCGTATCATGACGGGGTTCTTGCAAATTATTCCCATGAGAATATCGGGGATATAAGGAAGACGTGGCTGTACTCAATTGCTTCTTCTAACCTGTTTGAGACAGACTTCCAAGCTTTGTTTGGCTACTGCACATGTAAGTATTTTGGAACTTGTACTGCTTACCTGCACTGCATCTTTTATTCTACCTGAACTTCATATTTTTCTTTGAACTTGGACTTCTGCTTGAGGTCTGGCTGGGCTACTGGTTTCGGAAGGAGAGGAGCATTTTCTTTGTACATGAACTTCATTTCTATCTTTTTAATTTTGCTTGTGTGTTTTGTTTTGCTTAAATGGACATGAGCCTTTTCTTTTATAATTGAACTTCAGAGATGATGCCTTTTTATGGTTTTGTTAGCTGTAGTTGAATGATTTACAGTTCATCGGTTTATCTTGAACTGTGCCTCTGGTTGTGCCTGAACTTCATTTAGTTTTTTACTACAACTAATTTTTTTTAGGTCAGCTTGAGTAGTAACCATGTCATCTTTATTAGTTGGACTGCACATTGTGATGTTCCTGAACTTCAGTTGTATTTAATGGTGATGTTTTCTCTTCCTTTTTTCTTTGACAGTGGAACCGTTGGAGCTGATCGATTACCACTACTCATTCCTCGGGTCACAGGAATACCAGCCTAGGGAGGAACCGATGAGTACAGCTCCGATAGGAGATGATAGACCTCGGACCCTTATTCCTTCCAAGTTGGGGAAGCAGGCTGGTGGTATTTGTGGTACTCCAAAAACCCCTTGCTATAGGAGGGCTGATGCAGTCGAAGCAGCCGAAGCAGAAGTGATTTCATTTGATGATGATTTTGAGAAGATTGCTTACCCGAAGAATGCTAAATGTGCTGCTGGTACTGTTGCTGGTAGAGGTGGGAAGAATGTTGTGATCACCAGGAGGAAACCGGCAGTTGAGTCTGGGAACATAACTTCCTCCAAGAGAGCATCAAGATTGCCTTTGAAGTGGCGTTCTCCTATCGCTCCCCTAAAAAAATACAGTTACCCTCATCTATCCGAGGCCCGGAAGTTGAAATAGTATGTGTTGAGTAAAGACGGTCTGGAGAAGTATTCTGAGTGAGTTACCCTCATCTGTCGCTCCCTTGCCTTGGAGTTGTAGTGTCTGAACTTCTGTTGTTATATTGTCTGAACTGCCATTGTTGTAGTATCTGAACTTCTGTTTTATGTCTCCTCTTGCCTTTTGAGTTATAGTGTCTGAACTTCTGTTTCTTTTTGTATCTGAACTTCTAATATTTTTTACCATCCTTTTGTATTCTGCAGGACAAGCTACTGCATGTTTGCCATCCCTGCGAATGTGATTGACCTCATAGGACGTGTCCTTTATACGCTTTTCAGTGAAGGGCAGCAGATGGAAGGAGACATAATGGATTATCTCATAAATTTGTGGAAGGATAAGCTGGAGACCTCTGAGATATTCACTAGTGCTGACAGGGTTGTACTTAGTCCCTACTTCATACAGGTTTTAGTTCTTTCCACCCCTATCTCCTTCTTTTTGCCTTAGTTTTGTTGTAGTAGCATTTGGGAGGTGTTTTAATTGTGTTTTTGTGAATGCACAGTACTGCCTGGAGTATGATTTCTTCGGTGCAACAGTTCCAAAGTTTGATGCAAAAAAATCTGCTGGTCTCCTCCCAATGTTTGTTCGCAAGGAAGAAGACCTTCTTAACGCAAAGCTGGTTAGGTTTTCATAACTCTTGCTTTTTTTAATTTCATGTGCATCCTTTTGCTGAGTTTGTCAAGAAGTTTTTGTTCATGCCGGTTCTTCAGTACATATGCTTTTATAGTTTGTGTTCACCGGTCCTTTCATTCTTGGCAGGTTTTCTTGATTCTATTCAAGCCAATTA
Organism: Triticum urartu; assembly: GCF_003073215.2. Lineage (NCBI taxonomy): Eukaryota > Viridiplantae > Streptophyta > Magnoliopsida > Poales > Poaceae > Triticum > Triticum urartu. The sequence goes on from NC_053023.1 coordinate 553,674,459, forward strand.
GCACAATGGCGTACTACAGTGTGTATGTGTTGAATAGATATCGTGGGAGCATTGACATCCTTGATTCACTTTCTTACGATAATATGCAAACGTCACAATCGAGTTTCCACGGGGACTGCCAAAATATCGTGAGTGTTTCTTAGCCTGAACCTCCTTTCACATTCTCTTGTTTGACACGAAGTTTATTATGCCTTGTGTTGACAAAATATGTTGATGTCTCTGTTTTGGTAATACTGCTTGAACTGACTGTCATTTAGAAGTTGAAATTCTGCTATTTTGTTTAGGTGGATCTTATGCAAGTGTCACTTTTTTATGTACCTGAACTTAACTATTTTGGTTAACATGTTTTTGACTTCATCTAATTTTGTTATTTCCAGCAGATGAAGAGATTTGTTGGGTTGCTCGAGGAGGTGTACGGCAAGGCTGCATACAAGGCGAGCAAGTAGCCTAACTGGGTGACTATTGCAAAGAGGCCGACTTTCAACGATGTTCCGAAGCAGAAGAGTAATGATTGTGGTTTCTTTGCCGTGAAGTTCAGCTCTTCGTATGATGGCGATGAGATTGTTGAAGATTTTGGTGATGTGGAAGTATGTTCTGTCTTTGTTCTTGTCTCATCATCCTTTGATTATTCTTGTGTGTTTTTGCTGAGACGCTTCTGCTGTGGTTTTAGATATCCGTTACTAAACCATCATTTTCACCTTTCTTTTGTTTGCAGGCTGCTGCAGATGACTGGAAGGCTGAGTTCATGCACACTCTGATTTTTAGCAAGGAGAATGAAGTCGTGCGTTCAGAGCTCCCTAAAGAGATCCAGTCCTTTGGCCCGTGAATTCGAAGCATTAGTTTCATCTGTAGATTTGATTTCGTACAGATTTTTAGGTTTGATAATGATTGGAACAATTCCGTAAAGATTTGGTTGTAAGAATGTTTTTAGTGATTTGTGTATCTATAGGTGCAGCACTATTACTTATGATATTGTGGACAAATGCATTTGGTGTGAAGAATGATTTGGGTTTGTGAATTTCAATGTACTGCGTCGTTTTTCAGTATCCATGTGTTGAATGCTTTTGCCCCAACAGATGTACCTGAACTTCTTCCTCGGTTTTGGTTTAACTGCTTGATTTTTTTGTGTTGTTTATTTTCGGGCTCCCAACATCTGATCGTAGACTTAAACTTCTGCTTTGAGATGTGGTTGGGCTGTTGGTTTCAGATGGAGAGGATATTTTGTGTTGTGTAATGTATTGGTAATGTTCAACCCAACCAATATGTATGCTTTTGCATAGAATCTATATTTGTTTTTTTGTGTTTTTTTCAAGTGCGAATGTATTTCATATGTAAATCTGTGCAGAAATGTTGTTCACGTTTCTTTATCTTTTGTCGGCATTGTACATGAACTTCTGCACGTATCCAAGCAGAACTTCACATTTGAACGCGTTGTCTTAGGCTTGCTAACCTTAGTTTATATGGTGAAACTTTATTTTTTAAGCATATTTTTTTCCTACATCGATTTTATATACCAGAACTTCTTCTATAAGCTGACCTGAACTTCAATACTATATGATTATTTGCTGGTTGCACTTTTATGGAATACAACATGAGCCCCTCCTGCCATAATATACCAGGACTTCTGCAGTAAGCTTACTTGAACTTCACAGTATATGTTTTTCATGTTTGTTCTTGCTTGCACTTTCATGCAATACATCACCAGCACATCACTTCATCCCATAACATACCAGGACTTCTGCAGTAATATTACTTGAACTTCACACTGTATGTTTTTCATTTTATTACTGCTTGCTCTTTCATGCAGTACATCATCAGCATAGCACTTCATCTCGTAACATACCAGGACTTCTGCAGTAATACTACGTGAACTTCACAGTGTATGTTACCAGGACTTCTTTGAAAGTTCAACAATAAAAGGGGATGACATAATATTCTGGACATTGACATGACATAAGTTTGCATTGTGTTAATTGACTTATTCTAACTGTTCATCAGCCTTGCGCTCCTCCTAGGCTTTGGTTGTATAGGTTTTTGCTTGACATGTACCTCTTCCTCTTCATCTTCCTCTTCATCGTCCTCTTCCTCTTCATCATCCTCTTCCTCTTTCTCTTCATCGTTCTCTTCCTCTTCGTCTTCCTCTTCTTTGACGGTGTCTTCGTCTTCGTCTTCCTCTTCCTCTTCCACCTCTTTCTTGTTGCTGGCTCTGGGTTTTGCTTTCTGTTTCTTCTCTGGCTTTTTGCTTGTCTTTTCAGCATCTGCTCGCTTCGGGCATGTTCTTGCATTATGTGGTTCATACTCCTTGCATATGCTACAAAGTCTGGTGCTTGCTTTCTGTGGGTGTGGTCCCTTCTTTTGTTCCATAACTTTGGGTTGCTGTTTTTGAGATTTGGGTTGCTTGACCTCCTCGGCATTGTTTCTTTCCAAGAGTGTTGGACAGGTCAGCTTGTTGTGTCCCGCAACCTGGTTGCACACACTACATTTCCTGTGTCCAAGTGGCACTCCATTCTCATCGAGCACCACGACTCTTCCTGCAGGTGGTGCCTTTATTTGCGCTCTCTTGTCACTTTTCTTTGCTGCAGTAATTTTCTTCCTACCCTTTGTTTCAGAATACAGCGGCAGTTTCATCGTCTCTTGCTGTCGCTGCTCCATTGATTGGCCATCACCCTGCTTGCATTGGTTGGCTTCAGCGGCGGCGTTGAGCATTTCAGCTGCATAATAGTGAAGGTCATCTTCAATTTCAGCGTCCTCTTCAGCCATCCTTTTGTCAGCATCCGCTCGATTTGCTGAATGTATTGCATCAAGCTCTTCCACGAGCCTCTTGAGAACATAGTAGGCTCTGTCATACTACTGGTCACATCTCATCGCTTTCTTGTTAACCATCAAATTCAGCTGCAGCAAGATGTCTTGCTTTGATAGCCTTGAGCTGCCATCCGATGCGGTTGTGTTGTAGTCCCTTGTATCAAAGGTTGGCTGTGATTTTGCAGTCTTTGTGTACTGTTTGAGGATATACTTGTTTGGAAATTTGTCAAGCTTCAGGTAGTCCAGTATGTTCATGATGTGAAGGCAGAACAGGCCTGCATTTTGTGATGAATGCAGAATACATAGTTTGTGAGCCAGCAATGAGTTTCATAAATTTTGATATGATACTACTAGTCTAGCTATTTAATGAGTTTGTTTTCCCGCTCACCTGTGTGTGTCCAGAGCTTGCATTCACACTCGTATATTTCATTGTCTGGGTCAGCTACAACCTGGAATTCATGCTTTGACCAGGAAAATCTTTCTTCATCATCATGGCCAGGCTTGTTGTGGTAGTACACAAGGTACTTAGTGGACTCTGTTGTACGCTTTGCGCGAAATAGCGTGGCCTTTCTCATCCTATTCCTCATCTCGGTGTACACGGCTCTCGTGTACTTGATAGACATGTCTTCCTCGTAGCCGTAAGTTGTCTTTGTCACAGGATTGGTCTGCACATGTCAAAAAGTAAGATATTAGTCAAAGCAGAATCATGAGTTTCATTTTTTAATATTCAAAGTACACATGTTGAAGGTAAACAGAACATGATGGTGGTGTTTTGTACTTGTCATCATACCATGCTGCTCATTGTTTGCTCGTTCTCCTTCTGCATCCGAGTTTGTATGCAAGCATTGACCCGCCTAGCAAACTTGTGTAGGTTTTGGGTCCCCTTGACAAACCCTTTCTTTAGCACGTGGTTCATGCTCTCGCTTCGTTGTGTGGAAGTCATTCTAGCACAGAAAATATTCTTGTAATATGCTGAAATCCACATCTTCCTATCACTCCAGAGCTGCATCATCATCTGGTCGTTCTCCAGATGGTACTTGTGCACGAGTTCAGCCCAGGCATCTTCAAACTCCGTTGGCATCAGCGGCCAGTTCAATATAGCTGTGAACTCCTCTTTGAATGTTTTATACTTTTTGTACAGCAACGCGAGGTATTCCCTGTACTTCTTCAATATGTGCCAACGACATAGCTTGTGGACGGTGTTTGGAAATGATTATGGTATAGCTTTCGCCATCGATGGGCACTGGTCTGCATGAATTAAAAAAATGAAACTTGATTCTTTTTTGTACTGATGGTGAACTTATGTTGCACAAGTAATTGAACTTCACATCTAGTAGTATGGCTATCTAAGAATGTCACATGTATTTTTTTTCTTACAGCAGTGTTGCTGAACTTCTGTGGTACCAGTGCTTGAACTTCACAGTTAGTAGTAGGACAAACTAGTAGTGTCACACTCAAAAATTTTCTTACAGCAGTGTTGTTGAACTTCTATGGTAGCAGTGATTGAACTTCACATAAATAACTATGTTTTTCTGAACATGCTACATATTTTTATCTAACAGCTTCGTCCTTGAACTTCTATGATTCATGTACTTGAACTTCACATTCATAACTACTTTTTTTCTAAACATGTGATAGATAATTTTGCTTTCTTGTATTGCTAGTTGGACTTCTGTTCTAATAGTGGTTGAACTGCATTCTTTACATATTTTTCAGAAAAAACAAATGTACCCAATCAACAGAGACCCATAGACTAAAAAGATGATGAAACTTGAGGAGTTTTTTTTAACTCACCTGTTAGAATGCAAGTTGGGTGCTTGTTGTTCATGCACCCTAGAAATGTATCGAACAACCACTTGAATGACTTTGCATCTTCGTCTCTTATCAGGGCAACAGCAAATATCATTGACTGCAAGTGATGGTTTGTTCCAACAAACACTCCCGGGGGCATATGAAATCTGTTGGTCTTCTAAGTCGTGTCAAATGTTACGCAATCGCCGAAGTCTTGATAGGCTCCTCGGCAGCTTGCATTGGACCAGAAAATGTTTTTAATTGACTTGTCCTTGTCCACTTGGATGTCATAGAAAAACTCATCATTTATTGCCTTCATGTCTTTGAAGAATGAAACAAGTTTTAATACATCATCCAAATCATCTTTCCTTGCATTCATGGCTTTCCTGCAAATCACACGCCAACATGAATTTGTTATTTTTGCTATCAAAGGGGTTGTGAGCTAGGATGCTATTTTACATTGCAGCATGTGGGTGTTTGAATACTTACTGGTTTAGTAGGTCTCGTCCGGTCATGCTTAGGAAGTAGCTTCCATCTTCATTTTCAGATAGCATGGACATGATTGTTGTGTGCTTGACATCATGGTACTGCAGGAGCTTTACATACTCCAGAATAGTGGGGTCATAATTCTTGTGTGAGTGCAAAAATACCAGCATGTCATCAGTTTGCATGAGCTGGTGATTATGATTGTACTCAATGTCCACTGCCACGCATGTGTCATCCTCCTGCACCTTCACCCTCATTCTTGCATTGCAGCACGTCCTCTGCGATGTTTTGTTTCGCTTCCTGTTGGCCTCTGAAACAGAAGATGTGTGTATCCCTTGGAAGGCGCAAACAAAATACTTGTGGTTGTCATTTCCACCCGTCTTCCTGATTCCAAAACCAGCGTGCCTGGCGTATCTGTTATAAAATTCCCTTGCTTTCTCTACAAATTTGAATCGCATCTTTAGTCTTGGTATTAGATAATCCGATAGATCCGACGTTTGCAGAAAAAGAAAAAAAAATCCAAACAGCATGTTAAAATGCAGTTTATGAACTTGTTATTCTGGAGGGAGCAGAAAATGTGCAGATAATACAAGATGCGTATATAAATTTTTTTTGTTTCACTTACGTGCGTGTATGATCGCAACTCCGCCGCTGTCGGTTGCTGTCCCTCTGGGATGGGGCATGGCGGAGTAATCATAGCAGGATGCAGCAGTGGATCACGAGGAGGAAGGAGGGCTGAAGATGGCCTCTCTCTTGTTTGCGTCCCTTTTGCTTGAGGTGGTTGTGGAGGTATTGCGATCCTGGTCTTGGTTTGCTATTTTGTTTTGTGAAGCAATCCATCTACCTTATCACCCGTACAATTCTGACTTGTAGCAGCAGCAGCAGGATCAAACGGTGGTAGTGTGCAGATCACTCCCCTACGTGTGTGTGTGTGTTGCTGTTGGATTTGTCCTGGGATCCGGTTTAGTTGCTTCGCTTTGGCGTTGACGAGGCACACCAGGATAACCTCCAGAGTTACACGCATGACTTGAGCTAACCCCCTCCTCCATCGGCGTGCTTGGGAGCCTGCTTGTGGATACAAAGAATCCGCGGGGGATTTCCGGCATCACCCAATTAGGTGGAGGCACAAACCTGTGCGGATAGGGCTGTGACCCAGCATCTCGGAAGTATCTGTGTGTTTCGGGTGTCATCCATTTTTGGTCTGGAGCAGGTTGGTAATGCTGTTGGTGCGTTTGAGGCATGACCCATTGAGGGGGTGGTGCAACACGTACAGGCTTTGGATTGTGTACTTGCTGCTGGGAACTTCTAAGCTTCTTCATGCGTCTCTCGTCTTCCTGACATAAAAGGAAAAAATGTTTATTAGCACACAAGTTATATCTGCCTATACCTTTGTAACTGAACTTAGCATTATTCACAGCCTGAACTTCTCATATAAAAGTGGTGATAGCCATCACACTATGCACTGAGCTAAGCATCTGCCAATACTTTTGTACCTGAGCTGAGCACCCTTCACAGAATTAACTTCACATCCTATTTTTTAATTCTACAATATTTTATTACTTATATGCACCTGAACTGAGCACTGTCCACAACCTGAACTTCCTGTTTTGCAAAGGGGAAATACTGTCTACAGTTAAAAAAACCTGAACCTTCATGCGTTTGAATGGATGGACTGCTAGTGCATACCAACCTGACCTTCATGTCATATCACGTGCATGTTTTATTTTCATTTTTTTTGCACAGAACCAGAGACATACCAACCTGAACTCTAGCACACTTACTAGTTGAACTTCACATGTGAATGTGAATGCAGGCAGATTTTTATAGTGTTTGTAGCCTGGACTGAGGCTCACATACTACCTGAACTTCACATGCCTGTAAGCAGGCAGATTTTTACAATGCTGTTTTGTAGCCTGGACTGAGGCTCACACACTACCAGAACTTCACATGGTTGTAAGCAGGCAGAATTTTAAAAAGATTTTGTAGCCTGGACTGAGGCTCACACACCACCTGAACTTCACATAGCTATAGGAAAATAACAAACCGAAGGAAGGAAGGAAGAAGTTCAACCATACCCTGGCTAGAAGTTCGGCCTATCTTTTTCCAGCAGCTGATGATAGGCCACCTTGAGAACAATTCGTCGTGGAGGTAGTAGAGGAATTCCATGGCAATCCATGTCTTGCAGGGGGCGCGAAGTTCATCTGCACGAAGCAAGAAGGTCAGAGAAGGCAAGATTGAAGAAGAAGGCAAAATTGGGAGGAAGTTCATGTACTTTTGCCGTTGAATTTGAGGGCGCAGCCGATGCCGCCTCCGCGGAGGAGTTGCTCCGTTGGTCGCGCCACTCGCCGTTGCTTGCGTCGGGGCCGTCATCTGGTCTGCCAAGGCTGCGGCCGGTGACGATGGGATGAGGATGCGGCTTCCTGAAGTCCATGGCGGCTTCGCCGCGTCCAGGCGACGCGGGCTCCCTCGTGTCGGCATCCGCCATCGCTCGCTCGCCCGCGCCGGGGCCGGTGGCCGGCCAGGAGCTGGGGAAGGAAGGGAGGCGGCGGATCCGGCGAAGATCGGCGGCGATGAGGGGGAGGTCGGGGGATCGGGATCGGGATCGTGATCAGGTGGATCCTGTCGGGGGCCTCGGGATCTAGTGGATCCTGTCGGGCCGGCGGCAGTTCGGAAGTTCGGGAGGGCCCTGTCGGGCCCTATATAGGGCTGCTGTGATCCAAATAGTTATTCTAATCCTGGGATTAGAATAGTGCCACTATATATATATATATGATATTTTAAAAAATCGTAAAGTTTGTCATTCCATGTTTGCCACCTAGTAACTTTGCTACTAAGCATACTTAATAGAAAAAAATTATGACACCTGTGGAAGAAAAAAAATGTCGAAGCTTAACGACATAGTGTCTAGTTTCAGTGATCTCGCTGAAACAAAGCAAACCATGGAGATGCTCAAAAAATGGTTTGAGATATATATCATTTTGAAGCTTAAAAATAACATTTAGAGCGTCGATGTCATTGATTTCATCGCTATATGTTTGTCCCTTTAAAATTAGCATGTATGGTCTCACATGGAATAAAAAAATGTGAAGTGTAATCATGCTGAGCTCATCTAGCACTGTCATGCTCAATATTTGTTGCTTGGTTATTGTTTGAGGGAAGATTAAATCAAGTCAAACATGTTCGACAAGCACCTCTCCCGACCCACTGCCTGTACATGATTTCCCGTTACTTTCAAATACACATAACCTCTTCATCAACTGTCCGAAACCCATGCGGACATGGCAACAACCCACACCTACTTGCTTCCGGGGTTTATGAGTTGTTGCTACGCCAAAAGCAAGCTCAAAAATTTCATTTAGCCAGAGGCGCCTCCCTCAATTCTCTGAAAAATTTGGGAATTCGAACATGGTAGGTTTCTTCATGACAATTACTTTGGGATGATTTAGGATATGACCAACATTTTTGTTTTACTATTTGAAGAAATAATGTTCTGACTTGTAATTGGAATCTGAATTTGAGTTTGATTTGGAACAAGTGGCATGCATTATTGCAAAACATGATGACATGGCAATAATTAGGGACAGATCACTATACTTTAATTACAGGGGTGTTATAGTGAGCTGGAAGTTGTCCTCTGCAGCGGGGAGGCACAACGAGATCGAGATAACCATGGGGGCGAGGTGGAGTGGTGAACAAATATAGTGTAGCTGTTGATTTATCCGTTGTTGATTGTTTTGTACTAGTTGGCATGCATTTAGTGGGCTGCCAAAGATTGATTGTTGATTGATTTGTACTGATTGATCTAAATTAATTGGTTGCCAAAGATTTATTAGGTTACCGCAGATTGATTCAGATTTATTTGTACCGATTAATCCGTTAATGGGTTGCCAAACATAGCAAAAGATTGGCTGTTGTTGGATTTGTACAGGTTAATCTGAATTTAATGTGTTGCCAAAGATATGAAAGATTTATTAGTATACTGGTGACTGCCTTATTTGGCCGGTCACATGAAAACCGTGTGCTGCCGTGTGGGGATGGATCACTTTTGGAAATTGGGGAACCGTTTTTTCAATTTAAGATCATTGTTTTGTTTTGACGAACATTTTTGAAATGCATGATTATTTTTCTAATACATAATTTTTTTTGAATCAGCGAACATTTTGGAATAGATGTTTATTTGCAATTCACAAACAAATTTTCAATTTTGTGTACATTTTCAAAAAACCATGTCCAGTTTTTCAATTTGTGAACATCTTTTGAATCCAAAAATATTTCTTCAAAATTATGACCTTTTTTGATATCTAGAAAAAATTAAAAATCATGAATATTTTTTGAATATAAAAACATTTGTTTTAATCACAAACATGTTTTTGAATCAGTGAATATTTTATGATTATTTTTTTGAATTTTGAAACATTTCTGAAATCCTAAATTATTTAAATAAAAAATATAATACAAAAACATAAAATAATAAAAATAAAATGAAAAAATAGGATGCTCTGTACATGGGTTGGCCTGGGGGCGCATTGCGCCTCTTCCCAGCATGCATCGCGCGAAATAGGACCTCCCCAAGAACTCCATCCCCCATGTGAGCTCCTATCTGCAACATTTCACAGCGATTTTTTTAGGGATCATTTCACAGCGAATAGCAGCCCTACGAACAAACAAACAGCCAGTCTCGGGCCAGCCCAAAAGTGGCAGCGTTGTGCAAAATTCCACAAATTATTGCGCTCGCTAGGGATCGAACACAAAGACCTCCAGCTCTCACGCGCACAAGCCTAGCCAGTGACTGGATCGAGCAAAAATTTCGTTACTAATGAGTAGCGCGGAGTCATAAGAACTACAAACATCCATAGATATTTGAAGGTTTTTTGAAATTTTGAACGCGTTTTTTCCGTGAAAAAATCGATTACTTCTGAAACGCAGACATTTTTCAAAATTTAGAACAATTTTTTGAAAAACACAAATAATTTTTAAAATAGGAACACATTTTTAAATTCTATTTTATGAATTTATTTGATGTTTAAAAAATTACAAACAAACTTTGTACTAAATCGGGGACAGTTGATCGAAATTCCCCTCGCCGACAGCCCAGGCCCACACTCCCAAATGTTGACCAACGCCCACCAGGTGCCAGCCCAGCCTACGCATGACTCGGTCCAAATCGGGGACATCCGAGCATATCTATCGACGGGAGCTCCTAACGGGCGCCTTATGCGCCCGCTGTGGAAACGGGCGCCTACAACAGCGCGCTGGCGGGCCGGCCCATGAACACGCTCACAGTGTAAAAAAATTTACAGCGCGAAAACCACCATAAAAAATTCGATCATGTGAGGTATCGAACTTGCGCCAATTAGCTTAAGTGCATGGTTTGCCAACCAGTAAAGCTATTATGCCCCCTGTGAAAGTTTTCAACGCGAAACATATTAAACCAAAAGTATAGCCGCACTATTTAGAAAAAAACATGACTTCTTTAAAAGAAATGTGAACAAATTTTGAATGTCCACAGATTTAAAAAACAACACGAATTATAAAAAAGATCATGTATTCCAAAAAAGTTCATCGATTTTCAAAAAACTTCATAGATTTTGAACAAAAGTTCATCAAATTCCGAAAAAAGTTCACCGGTTCTCTAAAAATGTTCATCAATTAGAAAAAAGTTCACCTATTTTTAAAATAGTTCATCAACTTAAAAAAAAGTTCACCAACTTTAAAAAAGTTCATCAAATTTCATCTTTTTTGAAAAAAAGATCATAAATCAACAAAAAGTTCATCTGATTTTGGAAGAAAAGTTCACAATTTTTTGAAAAATTTCACTAATTTTGAAAAGAGTTCATGAATTTGGAAAAAGTTCATGGATTTTGGAATAAGTTCAACGTTCTTTGAGAAAAAATGGCCATCGATTCTTTAAAATAAATAAATTACAAGGGCATAAAAAGCTCTCACGACATAGAGAACGAATAAAAGAAGCGAAAGTAACACTTAGGCACACATGGTTCGTAGTCCAATTGGTAGTTTCGTGCTAACTCGATAGAGAGATCCCGGTTCGAACCCCCGAAAGGGCACCCTTTTTTCGCTCGTGCTTCAGATTGAACGGGAAAAAAAGAAAGACGGGTCGGCCCAGCACCGCTCGGGGGGTGTGCGCCCGTTTGTTAGAATCGAAGAAACGGGCGTAGTGGGCACCGTTTAGGGTTTGCCTCTATCGACTGGATCGCTACTGGGAGTTTCAACATCCATAAAGTTGTCAGCCCATGTTTAACGAACTTCTTGTTGTATTCATATCAAAGTTACCGGCTGGTAACTTTGGTACTAAGGTAACTGCATAGAAGAATTTGGCGACACCATTCAAAAAAAAAAAAGCCCCGTCAATGCTTAACAACATATAGTCTAATTTGATGATCTCGTCAAAACAAAGCGGATCATGAAGATCGATCATAAATCCGAGTAATGATCTGAGAGAGATATGATTTTGTAGTTGCAGAAGCAACATTTGGAGCGTTGATGTCATTGCTTTTGTCGCCCATAGAAGCATGCATATCGCTGGCGAATCGTTCCATATTTTTTGCCCCTTTAAAATTAGCATGTATGATCTCACATGGGATAAAAATGTGAAGTGTGAACATGCCAAGCTCATCTGACAAATCACCTCTTCATCATTTGTACGAAAGCCATGCGGATTTGCCAACAACTCATTGTTCTGCCGCCTACTTGCTTCCGCGCGCAAGGGGTGGGGAGGGGGGCGGGGGGTGTCGTTGCGACATTATCGTCAACCTAAAAACTTCACTAGTAGAAAACAGGGCTTTGGTCCAGGCCGGGTCAGCCTATTAGTCCCGGTTTAGTCCAGAACCGGGACCAATGGGGGCATTGGTCCCGGTTCGTGGGCCCAGGGGGCCGGCCGGACCACGTGGGCCATTGGTTCGTGCCTCAAACCGGGACTAAAGATTAGACCTTTAGTCCCAGTTTGAGGCACGAACCGGGACTAATGGGGTTGAGACCTTTAGTCCTGGTTTGTCCCACGAACCGGTACTAAAGGTCCCATTTTCAAACTCTACCCCTCCCTGGATCGCCTTTTCAGTTTTAAAAAAATAAAAGAAAATGATGGAAATGTCAAAAAAATAAAAGAAAATAAGTTTCCCATGTGATATGTGGTCTAGTTGTTGGGAAAATTTACAAATGTGAATTTTGACTTTATTTGCAAAATCTCTCTGAAATTTGTAAAAATGGGCATAACTTTTGCATACTAACTCGAATGAAAAAGTTTTTTCTATGAAAAATCATCTACTCGAAAAGTTATATCCGGATTTAATCGGGGGAACCCCGTTAAACATTTTCAAAATCCTCAAAAACCTAATAGAAAAAAAGTTACGGGGCTTTTAAGATCTAGAGTGAAAAAAATCGAAAAAATTCAAACAGTGGGCAAACTGTGGTCAAACAATGGTCAAACTAATTATTCTAGAATATTAGTGTTACTAAATAATTATTTCTGTTATTTCAATTTTGGTCAAATCTGGTCAAACTGTGATCAAACTGTGGTCAAACAATGGTCAAACTAATTATTTAAGAAATATTAGTGTTACTAAATAATTATTGTTTTTTAAAACAATAGTTTCAAAATAAAACTATGAAATGTGTCACTTCATGCTCAAGCAAAATTCCTGAAGGTTAATAGGATTGACATCTTAGTATTATCAGGAAAACAACAAGTGCAGACTTGGAGCGAGGGAGAATAGAACCCGGAAGTTAGGCGTGCTCAGGCTGGGGGAGTGGTAGAATGGGTGACCGTTCGACAAGTTAGATGATTTGGAATGATGAGGGGTGATTAGAGGATAAATTGAGAAGTGATGAGGGGTGGTGATTACAGACTAGAGGTTAAAATAATTCAGAAATTTGAAAATCAAAAAAAATTTCAAAAAAAATTTTCAAAATTTTTTTTCAAATAAAAAATCATAAAATTTCCTTTAGTCCCGGTTGGTGTTACCAACCGGGACTAAAGATGGAGATCCACGTGGCCGCGCCCTTTAGTCCCGGTTCTGGATTGAACCGGGACTAAAGGGATAGGCATTAGTACCGACCCTTTAGTCCCGGTTCCAAAACCGGGACTAAAGGCCCTTATGAACCGGGACTGAAGTCCCTTTTTCTACTAGTGCTTGACTTAACCATAGGTGCCTCTCTTAATTCTCAAGAAATTTTGAGAATCATTTATCTTGAAATTTCGGGACTAAGAAATGCTTAGGTGTTTCTAAGCATAGATCACCATCGCTCTTTTATATTAGAAATATTTATGGACTCTAATCGGTTGCCATTTGTTTGGGCCAAGCACGGCTGTGCAACAAATCCGGTTGCACAATCCTAATCAATTGGCCCATCAAATTTTGTTCTAATTGAGCAAATGTTATCACCGACCTAATTAGACACCCTCTATCTAGTGTGCCATCTGTACTTGCCTTCTGAAACCTTCCGAATCTGAGTTATCCCATGGCATAATCGAACTCTCTCTCTCTCTCTCTCTCTCTCTCTCTCTCTCTCTCTCTCTCTCTCTCTCTCTCTCTCTCTCTCTGTCGGATCCACTGAATATTTTGAGTCGCCCACACAATCTACCTCTCCTAGGCTACAACTTCGGTATCGGTCGGCGATGGCGAACCCTAATCTGACAGCCGGGTACGTGTTCCAACCCACCGGCCGTGAGCTCATCGACCACTACCTCGTCCCGAGGGCGGGGCTGGGCGGCGACATCTTCCCCGGCTTCATCGAGGAGGGCGTGGACGTCTTGTCCTTGCCCCCGCGTGAGCTCCCCTTCCGGGAAAACCACATAAGGGATTACGGCGAGGTATGGGGCTTCTTCTTCGCGGCAAAGCCCGCCGGCGAGACGTGCCTGACGCCGGGCGCGCGCGGGCGGGTGCTGGGTGCAGTACGGCACGAAGAAGCCGTACTACGGCAGCGAGGACGGCCGGGAGGCAGTGGCGTTCCGGCGCAGGTTCACGTACCGCCACACGTGGAAAGGCGGGGCGGTATGGTCGCCGACGCGCTGGCTGATGAAGGAGTACTGGCTCAACAGGGACGCGGCCGCCTTCCGTCGCGCGCACCTGGACCCCGAGGCGCGGGACGTCGTCGTCGTGGTCCACAAGGTCTACCGGCTTCCCCCGCCCGCCGGCGCCGACAGCAGCTCCAGCGACAGCGAGGAGGAGGGCTGCGAGCGCTCCATGGTGTTGAAGAGGAAGCGGTCGTAGAATTATGCAACTGCATGTTGATTTCTTCAGAGTTGTTGTGTCTCTATTCCGCTTCATTTCAGTTCTGGATCTAGTTGAGGTAGTTTTATTGGTCCGTTTCGTTCGAAGTACAATGCAATCAGCTTCTCTCGCAGCATCTGCCAGAACAGTTCGAAGTACAATTACCACCGTTTCGTTTTATGATTTACTATGTTTTATGTGAACGTGAGTTTTGGTGTGTGATGTCTTCCCATCTGAATAATTTTAGATTTTATGATCTACTCCTTCAGATTTTATGATCTTCATGGTTCGCTTTGTTTCGAATAATTGGAATTGCAGTAGTTTATTTAGGAGTAATGGTTACTACTCCAGTTTCAGTTTCAAAATGGTTGGAGAGAGATATAATTTTGAATACCACTCCAGGAAACAAGCTAAAGATGTCTTCACATCTGAATAATTGGGAGCTAATTAAGCTTTGGATGGCTTTGCTGGACATAAGCACCATATTACTATAAGCTGTAATGTTCATGCATCTGTGACTTACCTAACGGATTTTAAACCAACAAATAGTACATCCGGTCGTCAGGTCGCGCAGGACTGTTGCTGAAGCGACTTCTAAATTCTAATGAAGCTTGGATCAAAGATCAATGGTGAGATCAACATTCACACTTTCCTGCAGATGGTTACCCAATTCTGGAAATTATTTCTTAAACCCCGATGATCCATGGCATTGAAGATAAGTGGACCTGGAGTTGGGATTCAAAAGGAGTTTTTTCGGCGAAGTTAGTATATAGTGCTTATTTCACTGCGGCAATCAATTGCAGTACGGATTGCACCATAAGGAAATTCTGGGCGCCGTTGAAGTGCAAACTTTTTCTTTGGCTCGTCGTCATGTTTGGACGGCAGACCGTCTTGCCAAGAGGGATTTAGCACATAATGATACTTGTTGTTTCTGTACCTCTACATAGGAGGCGGCTCATTTCAATCATTTGGACCTCGGTGTTGCAATGGGCAAATCTGAGCGAGATTGTTCCCTCGGCTTCCCTTCCAATCCATGATGGTGGCAGGAGGCTAGGTCGAGAACTCATGGCACAAAGAGAAAGGCTTTAAATTCCTAGGTGTCTCTTATCATCTGGAGCATATGGTGAGAGAGGAACAAGAGAGTTTTCAACAACACATACATGCCTTCGTGAAGAGTCATCAATCAGTTTAAAACTGATGCTTGGCAATGGGCCGATGCAGGTCTTGGTTGTTCCATATTATGATTTAGATTTTATGTGGACGTGAGTCTTGGTCGTCTCTTCCCATGTTTGGGTTGTTCGTAGCTTTGTTTCGTTCATCTAGTTCGGGAAATAAGGCTGAGTCATGTAATTACAACATTTTAAAAAACTGCCAGGATAGTTCAGGAGGTATATCCTTCAACCTTCAAGAGTAGTTGTTTAGAGAGAGAAAATTAGGGTTGGATACAGAAAAGTTGTAATCACCTAATAATAGTGCCGAAACTTGTAAACATGTGAAAATTGGTACTCCCTTATTTTATTCAGTGCACATATAAATAGTTTGCCTTTCTGTAAATTGGACTGAACTGAGACACCAGCAGTAGATGTTATTTTTGTTTGAACTATAGACTAGCAGTAGATGTCAATGCTATTTTTTTTGACCCCCAAATGTCAATGCTACTGACTGGAGTGGGCAATCATTGCAAGGATGTGCAGTTTCAGTTTATAAGGCTATATATGTTCATAATCCAGGGGACTAAATTTGTGCTGGTCATTTCACTCCAGAGCTTAGCCTGGTCAGGTAGGTCTTGTAGCACTTGCATGTGCCGAGTAGTTAGTTTCCACTTCCAATAGCAGCAGACCATGGCTCCATGGCCGAGGCCGACCAACGATTTTGCATTTCAAATAACTTGCTGAATACAATAACCATACTTGTAAGCCGTAATATTCATGTATATCTGTGACTTGCGTCCTGACATCAATTGATATATTTTTGGAAAATGATTCCACAACAGTAGTGTAGGAACAATATTTGCTACTACCTCTGAAGCAACGTTTTGGATGTTTCTTCCAGCTAAACACTGTCCGGCCCCAGCAACGTTTTGGTTGCGTCTTTTCTAGCCAAACATTGCTGCACCCCATGCGGCTTCGGTGGTGGACCCCGCTTTGTATAGGTTTGTGCATCGCGTGCAAATTTGCACCCTTGCCGTTGCTAGCTACCCCATCCATGCCTAGACGCAGCCGGTGCATTGCTTTTCCCGATACTAAGACCAATCGTGTTCTACGCTGTCGTGTCATTCTGCAAGAAGATGACGAAGAGTCTAGTCAAGTACTCCAGGCTGTTTGAACATCCCCTTGCGGAGGACGTTGTCCAGGTGTTTGCAGATTACTATGAGTGAGATAGAGTGGGAATTAGTCTTGAACTCATGGGCATATGAACCCGCTTTTCAAAAATGCGTTTTAAACGCGTTTTAAAATGTCAAAAAAATCGAAACAAACGCACACATCTTCGCACACATGTGTATGCAGCACAAAGTTTTGTGAAAAAAATCACTTTTTATTTTGCCTCTACGGAAAAGACAAACTTCAGTGCTTCTAAAAGCATTCCACAATGCATTTTTTGTCTTTTTTGTACATGCCAAAGAAAAAGTTGTTTTTCCGCGAAACTTTATGTGTGCACATAGAATGTGAAGATGTATGCGTGAAACTTTTTCAGTGTTTTTTGGCATTTAGAATGAGTTTTCCAAAGTAGGTTCATCCATTTACTTTCCGGGTGGGACATGCCTAACACCGTGCTTTCCAGGCTGCACCACACCACTGCCAGTGTCCGAACTATCGTAGCCTAGTGTCCTGCCCCCTTCCCCATCCCCTATTGGACCCATCCTTGGTCTTCATAGAGTGCAACCTTCGTGCGATTTGCTGGAACGTTCACGGTTTTAATTGTCCTACCAAACATGCTACCATTCGTTCTATTATTTCTGTTGCCTCTCCTATTGTGGTTTGTCTCAAAGAGATCAAACTGGACCTTATCATCCTGCCCATGGTGATCAAGACATTGGCCCAAGCTTTCAGGACTTCTTCGTCCTCCCCATGATTGGCACCCGGCGAGGCATTCTTCTCGCCTGGCAGCGCTCAGCGGTGTCCATCTCCAGTCTCACCATTGTCTTGCACCACATTACGGCTCTCGTCTCTACTATCGCGGAGAACCTGTGCTCGTGGTTGACTAGGGTTTATGGCCCTCAAGGCGACGATGACAAGTTGCAGTTCCTGGCAGACCTCCAGGATGCAGGGTGTTGTGTGCCGGTCCATGGCTGCTTGGCGGCGACTTCAACTTAATCACTTCATATGTTGGCAAGAACAATAACCATATCAATCACCGCACTTCTGTCCAAAGAACTCCTGATGAAGCACACTAGTGCAGAACCGGGCTGTATCACCGGTTCGTAAGGCCCTTTAGTGCCGGTTCTGTAACCGGCACTAAAGGGTGGGGACTAAAGGTCCCCCCCTTTAGTACCGGTTCAGCATGAACCGCCACTAAAGGGCCACCACGTTGCACGAGTGAGGGAGTCCAGGATTATGGGGTCCTCAGGCGTCCGGGCTATGTGATATGGGCCGGACTAATGGGCTGTGGAGATACAAGACGGAAGACTTTCCCCCGTGTCCAGATGGGACTGTCCTTGGCGTGGAAGGCAAGCTTGGCGTACGGATATGAAGATTCCTTTTCTGTAAACCGACTCTGTACAAACCCTAGTACCCTCCGGTGTCTATATAAACCGGAGGGTTTAGTCCGTAGAGACAATCACAATCATAATCATATAGGCTAGACATCTAGGGTTTAGCCATTACGATCTCGTGGTAGATCAACTCTTGTAACCCCTATACTCATCAAAGTCAATCAAGCAGGAAGTAGGGTATTACCTCCATCAAGAGGGCCCGAAACCTGGGTAAACATCGTGTCCCCTGTCTCCTGTTACCTTTGATCCTTAGACGCACAGTTCGGGACCCCCTACCCGAGATCTGCCGGTTTTGACACCGACATTGGTGCTTTCATTGAGAGTTCCACTGTGCCGTCGTCGAAAGGCTCGATAGCTCCATCAATCATCTACAACAATGCTGTCGCGAAGGAGATTTTTCTCCCCGACCAGATCTTTGTATTCGGCGGCTTCGCACTACGTGCCAACTCGGTTGGCCATCTGGAGGAGATGGACAGCTACGCCCCTGGTCACCAGATCAGTTTTGGAAATCTAAACTATGTCGCTGATACCCGAGGAGACTTGATCTTCCAAGGGTTCGCGACCCCAACCACCACTCCGGCCATAGATCCGATGCGCGTCATCAGTTCCGAAGATGGGAGTCTAGAGCCCGCCAGACTCTCTACGGCCTTAGAGCTCAACACCAGAAAACCAGAGAGAATAACGTCTCCGGCAATCATTGCAAAGATGGACTCTTCTCCGGACACTAATTCCGAACCCTGGAGGCCCGCATCATGCGAGCTCGGCCCAAAAACTTCTGACCCCGTGCAAACCCCGCTCTTAAACGAGGCTTTGGACCTAATGTGATCCCTCATCATCACAGAGGAACCACTCCTGAAACACGCCCAGCCTGGACTAGGGGCTGGAAATAGGGAATTTTACTTCCCACCCACCACCCACTTCATAGCCACTGTCGAGGACCTAACCGACATGCTTGATTACGCCTCCGAAGACATCGATGGTATGGATGCCGATGCCGGAGAGGAGCGTGCCCAAACCCCGCCGGTCACCTGACGTTGGACCGCCACCTCCTCGTATGACGTATACATGGTGGATACACCTAAAAACGGCGACGTCGATGATGAGAAAAACCCAGTCAGTCGAGGACGAACCTCCTGAGATACCGCCGAAACATCAACGTCGGTGGCGCCGCTCTAAATTACGTCGCGTTAAGAACAACAATACCGGCACCGAAGATCATGATACTCCGGAGAACGTCGAAGACCAAGAAGACACTACTAGGGAAAATCTTATAGACAGACGCTTACTAGTAGCGAGGGTTTATAACCCTCGCTACTGCTACTTACTAGTAGCGCGGGTTTTTAACCCTCGCTACTACTAAGTTGATACTAGTAGCGCGGGTTTTTAACCCTCGCTACTACTAAGCGGTCTCTACCGTGCCCTCCCGGGACATGCCATAGTAGTAGCGAGGGGTACAAACCCGTGCTACTACTAAGTTGATAGTAGTAGCGCGCTTTTACACCCCTTGCTACTACTAAGTACGAGGTAGGTGAAATCCCCGTATCCTCAGCCGAATCCCTCCTCTCTCCCTCACTTTCCCCCTCTCTCACTTTCCTCGTCTCTCCCTCATACTCCAGCGGTGGCCGCCGCTGGTACACTCTGCTTTCTTCGCCCCTCCCTCTCCGAGATCCCTTCGGTGGGCAGTCGCCGA
Source organism: Triticum urartu (assembly GCF_003073215.2). Classification (NCBI taxonomy): domain Eukaryota; kingdom Viridiplantae; phylum Streptophyta; class Magnoliopsida; order Poales; family Poaceae; genus Triticum; species Triticum urartu. The sequence goes on from NC_053023.1 coordinate 553,694,167, forward strand.
AGCTCCTCGCCGCCGCCAAGATGCGGAAGCGCGACCACGGCATCCTCCTCCTCGCCGCCTTCACCGTCTTCTTCTTGCTCCTGGTCAGCCCTCCCCCCTCTCCGATTCAATCCGGAACGCTAGCTGACCCATCCCCCTCCTCCTCCGGCAGCACGAGGGCGACTTCTCGTTCTGGAAGACGTGGACCGCCTCCTGCCACCGCTCGTCGCCGACCTCAACGGCGACGACCGCCGCGAGGTGTTGCTCCCCACGTAGATGCCAAGATGTAGGTCCTCCAGCTCCTGGCCCACGCCGGGCTGGCCTCCGTGGCCTCCCTCGACTGCTTCCACGAGGCACGCGTCATGGACGAGATCTCCCTGCTCCCGGCCAACGTGCGCGCGTCATGGGGTCGAGATTTTTTTGGTTTTTCAAATTAATAGTAATAGCGCGGGTCACCGACACGCGCTACTACTAACACACGTACTAGTAGCGCGGGATGCACCGCGCTACTACTACTAGTTAGCTGTAGCGTCGTAGTAGTAGCACAGGCACCCGCGCTACTACTAGCTTTTAACCCGCGCTACTACTAGGCTTTTTCCTAGTAGTGGGACCCCATCGAACCAACATACGAACAGGATGATCGGGAGGACGGGCAAGTTGATCCTGATGAACAAACAGGGAACAATGACTCAGAGGACATCAACTATCTGCCACTCTCCAAGGATGACGTAAGCCTCGGTGACAAAGATTTTATCGTGCTAGCACTAGTAGAAAAGGGGGCTTTGGTCCAGGCCGGGTAAGCCCATTAGTCCCAGTTCAGTCCAGAACCGGGACCAATGGGTGCATTTATCCCGGTTCGTGCGGCTAAGGCATTAGTCCTGGTTCACCTGGGCCCTTTAGTCCTGGTTCGTGCCACGAACCGGGACTAATGGGCTTTCAGGCATTAGTACCGGTTCATGGCACGAACCGGTACTAAAGGTCCCATTTTCAAACTCCCCCCCGGTGGACCGCCTTTTCAGTTTTAGAAAAAAGAAAAGAAAATGATGGAAATGTCAAAAAATAAAATAAAATAAGTTTCCCATGTGATATGTGGTCTAGTTGTTGGGAAAATTTACAAATATGAATTTCGACTTTATTTACAAAATCTCTCTGGAATTTGTAAAATGGGCATAACTTTTGCATACGAACTCGGATTAAAAAGTTTTTTATATGAAAAATCATCTACTCGAAAAGTTACATCCGATAGAGACCGCCTACGGCCTGTTTGCAAATTTGTAGAATCCTCAAATTCCATAAGGAAAAAAAGTTATGCTCAAATTTCAGTTTTTTTAAATTTTCATTAAATCTGGTCAAACTATGGTCAAACTACTTATTCAAGAAGTATTAGTGTTACTAAATAATTATTCAAGAATATTAGTGTTATTAAATAATTATTTCAGCTTTTTTGAATTTTGGTCAAATCTGGTCAAACTATGGTCAAACAATGGTCAAACTACTTATTCAAGAAATATTAGTGTTACTAAAAAATTATTGTTTTTTAGAACAATAGTTTCAAACTCAAACAGTGAAATGTGTGACTTCATGCTCAAGCTAAACTCCTGAGGGTTAATAGGATTGACATCTTACTATTGTCAGGAAAACAACGAGTGCAGACTTGGAAACGAGGGAGAATAGAACCCGGAAGTTAAGCGTGCTCAGGCTGGGGGAGTGGGAGGATGGGTGACCGTCCGGGAAGTTAGATGATTTGGAATGATGAGGGGTGATTAGAGATTAAATTGAGCAGTGATGAGGGGTGATTAGAGATTAGAGGTTAAAAAATTCAGAAATTTGAAAATAAAAAAATTCAAAAAAAAAATTCAAAAAAATCAGAAAAAAGGTGGACCGGCCACGTGGGGGGCCTTTAGTCCCGGTTCTGGATTGAACTGGGACTAAAGGGTCAGGGCATTAGTACCGACCCTTTAGTCCCGGTTCAAGAACCGGGACTAAAGGCCCTTACGAACCGGGACTATAGGCCCTTTTTCTACCAGTGTAGAGGAACCCCTCGAACAAGAGCACTTCAAGCGCCGGCTAATAGCCACAGCTAGAAGCCTAAAAAAGAAACAACAGAAGCTTCAAGCTGACCAAGACCTGCTCAATGACAGATGGACTAATGTCCTCGCAGCCGAAGAATACGGCCTCGAGCGACCAAAAAAGAGATACGCGAAGCATAAGCTGCTACCCCAATTCAATGATTGGGGGAGTGGGAGGATGGGTGACCGTCCGGGAAGTTAGATGATTTGGAATGATGAGGGGTGATTAGAGATTAAATTGAGCAGTGATGAGGGGTGATTAGAGATTAGAGGTTAAAAAATTCAGAAATTTGAAAATAAAAAAATTCAAAAAAAAATTTCAAAAAAAATCAGAAAAAGGTGGACCGGCCACGTGGGGGGCCTTTAGTCCCGGTTCTGGATTGAACTGGGACTAAAGGGTCAGGGCATTAGTACCGACCCTTTAGTCCCGGTTCAAGAACCGGGACTAAAGGCCCTTACGAACCGGGACTATAGGCCCTTTTTCTACCAGTGTAGAGGAACCCCTCGAACAAGAGCACTTCAAGCGCCGGCTAATAGCCACAGCTAGAAGCCTAAAAAAGAAACAACAGAAGCTTCAAGCTGACCAAGACCTGCTCAATGAAAGATGGACTAATGTCCTCGCAGCCGAAGAATACGGCCTCGAGCGACCAAAAAAGAGATACGCGAAGCATAAGCTGCTACCCCAATTCAATGATGAGGCGTTGGAGCCCATACTACCCGTGCGTAATGCGGCTGACGGACCCGATAGACCACCACGTGGCCGGGACAGAATGGCAACTCAAGACGAACACCAACCTGCACCACCTCGCCGCAAAAGCAGAGAAACAAAAGCTCGGGGATACACATATGACCTACAACAGGACCTGGAAAATAGAACAGGTCAGACCAGATCGATCTACGGATCGCGGGGGCGTGCACCGACGCGAGAAGACGGCTATCAAGCCTGGCGCGACAAGGATAACCACGCCCAGGCCAAAAACAGTGTACGGACTTCATCCGAACTGTGTTGCGACTTGGCCCGATACAGAGGCGCTGCACACCCCCTATGCTTCACCGATGAGGTAATGGAGCATGAGTTTCCTGAAGGGTTTAAACCCGTGAACATCGTATCATATGACGACACAACAGGTCCCGCGGTATGGATTGAAGATTTTCTTCTCCACATTCACATGGCTCGCGGTGATCTACACGCCATCAAATACCTTCCCCTAAAACTTAAGGGGCCAACTAGGCACTGGAAGCCTCCCAGAAAACTCTATAGGAAGCTGGGAAGACTTGGAAGATGCCTTTAGAGACAACTTCCAAGGAACTTATGTCTGGCCTCTGGATGCCGATGACCTCAGTCATATAGTCCAACAGCCCGGAGAGTCGGCCAGGAAATTCTGGACCAGGTTCTTAATTAAAAAGAACCAGATTGTTGACTGTCCAGACGCCAAAGCCCTCGCGGCCTTCAAACAGAGCATCCGCGATGAATGGCTCTCCCGACACCTTGGCCAAGAAATCCGAAGTCCATGGCAGCCCTTACAACACTAATGACCCGCTTCTGCGCAGGCGAGGATAGCTGGCTAGCCCATAGCGGTAACAGTACCAGCGACCCCGGCACTTCCGAAGCCCGAAACGGCAAAGGAAGGCCCCGGTGGAACAAACATAAGCATCAGAGCAACAATGATGATACAGAGAATACGACAGTCAACGTCAGATTCAGTGGCTCCAAATCAGGTCAATGAAAGAAGCCATTCAAACGAAAGAAAGACGGTTCATCAAGCCTGGACCGAATACTTGATCGACCCTGCCAGATCCACGGCACTCCTAATAAGCCTGCCAACCACACCAACAGAAGCTGTTGGGTCTTCAAACAGGCCGGCAACTTAAATGCTGAACATAAGAAGAAAGGGTCGCCTAGTGAGGATGACGACGAGGAACCTCGCGCACCAAAAACAGGGGGTCAGAACAAATTTCCCCCCGAAGTCAAAATGGTGAATATGATATACGTCACCCATATCCCCAAGAGGGAGCTGCTACCTCTTGAGCATGCGTTGGTTTTCCCTTGAAGAGGAAAGGGTGATGCAGCAAAGTAGCGTAAGTATTTCCCTCAGTTTTCGAGAACCAAGGTATCAATCCAGTAGGAGACTACACGCAAGTCGCCTAGTACCTGCACAAACAAACAAGAACCTCGCAACCAACGCGATAAAGGGGTTGGCAATCCCTTCACGGTCATTTACGAAAGTGAGATCTGATAGAGATAAAAAGATAAATATTTTTGGTATTTTTGTTGCATAGATTGAAAACTAAAGATTGCAAAATAAACGATGACAGAAATAGCTAGTTGACGGGAAAATAATATGATGTAAAGTAGACCCGGGGCCATAGGTTTCACTAGTGGCTTCTCTCAAGATAGCATATATTACGGTGGGTGAACAAATTACTGTCGAGGAATTGATAGAAAAGCGCATAGTTATGATGATATCTAGGCATGATCATGAACATAGGCATCATGTCCGAAACGATTATGCATCTACTACTATTACTCTACACATCAACCGCTATCCATCATGCATCTAGAGTATTAAGTTCATAAGAATAGAGTAACACATTAGGCAAGATGACATGATGTAGAGGGATAAACTCAAGCAATATGATATAAACCCCATCTTTTTATCCTCGATGGCAACAATACAATATGTGCCTTGCTGCCCCTACTGTCACTGGGAAAGGACACCACAAGATTGAAACCAAAGCTAAGCACTTCTCCCATTGCAAGAAAGATTAATCTAGTAGGCCAAACCAAACTGATAATTCGAAGAGACTTCCAAAGATATCAAATCATGCATATAAGAATTCAGAGAAGAATCAAATATTGTTCATACATAATCTTAATCATAAACCCACAATTCATCGGATCTCGGCAAACACACCGCAAAAAGAATTACATCGAATAGATCTCCAAGAACGTCGAGGAGAACTTTGTATTGAGATCCAAAGAGAGAGAAGAACCCATCTAGCTAATAACTATGGACCCGAAGGTCTATGGTAAACTACTCACACATCATCGGAGAGGCTATGGTGTTGATGTAGAAGCCCTCCGTGATCGAATCCCCCTCCGACAGATCGCCGGAAAAGGTCCCCAGATGGGATCTCACAGGTACAAAAGGTTGCAGCGGTGGAAAAGTGGTTTTCTGGCTCCCCTGGATGTTTTTAGTGTATAAGAGTAGATATAGGCGAGAGAAGTAGGTCGGTGGAGCTGCGAGGGGCCCACGAGGGTGGGGGCACGCCTGTCCCCCCTAGGCACGTCGCCCTAACTCGTGGCCGCCTCGCTGCTTCCTTGACGTCCACTCCAAGTCTCCTGGATTTTGTTTGTTCCAAAAAAGATCGTCGCGAAGGTTTAATTCCGTTTGGATTCCATTTGATATTCATTTTCTGCGAAACACTGAAATAGGAAAAAAATAGCAATTTGCACTGGGCCTTTGGTTAATAGGTTAGTCCCAAAAATAATATAAAAGTGCATAATAAAGCCCATTAAACATCCAAACAGATAATATAATAGCATGGAACAATCAAATATTATAGATACGTTGGAGACGTATCAAGCATCCCCAAGCTTAATTCCTGCTCGTCCTCAAGTAGGCAAATGATAAAACAGAATTTTTGATGTGAAATGCTACCTAACATAATTTTCAATGTATTTCTCTTTATTGCGGCATGAATGTTTAGATCCAAAAGATTCTAGACAGAAGTTTAATATTGACATAAAAATAATAATACTTCAAGCATGCTAACCAAGCAATTATGTCTTATCAAAATAACATAGCCAAAGAAATCTTATCCCTAAAAAATCATATAGTTTGGCCATGCTTCATTTTCGTCACACAAAATGCTCCCATCATGCACAACCCCGATGACAAGCCAAGCAATTGTTTCATACTTTAGCCTTTTCAAACTATTTTAACTTTCACGCAATATATGAGCGCGAGACATGGACATAGCACTATGGGTGGAATATAATACGATGATGGAGGTTGTGTGAGAAGACAAAAGGGAGAAAGTCTCACATTGACGCGACTAATCGACAGGCTAGAGATGCCCATCAATTGATGTCAATGCAAGGAGTAGGGATTGCCATGCAACGGATGCACTAGAGCTATAAATATATGAAAGCTCAACAAAAGAAACTAAGTGGGTGTGCATCCAACTTGCTTGCTCACGAAGACCTAGGGCATTTTGAGGAAGCCCATTATTGGAATATACAAGCCAAGTTCTATAATGAAAAATTCCCACTAGTATATGAAAGTGACAACATAAGAGACTCTCTATCATGAAGATCATGGTGCTACTTTGAAGCACAAGTGTGGAAAAAGGATAGTAACATTGCCCGTTCTCTCTTTTTCTCACATTTTTTTCTTTGGCCTCTCTTTTTTATGGACTTTCTCCTTTTTTTTGAAGAACTTTCCTCACATGGGACAATGCTCTAATAATGAAAATCATCACACTTTTATTTACTTACAACTCAAGAATTACAACTCGATACTTAGAACAAAATATGACTCTATGTGAATGCCTCCGGCGGTGTACCGGGATATGCAATGAATCAAGAGTGACATGTATGAAAGAATTATGAAGGTGGCTTTGCCACAAATACGATGTTAACTACATGATCATGCAAGGCAATATGACAATGATGGAGCGTGTCATAATAGACGGAACGGTGGAAAGTTGCATGTCAATATATCTCGGAATGGCTATGGAAATTCCATAATAGGTAGGTATGGTGGTTGTTTTGAGGAAGATATAAGGAGGCTTATTTGTGATAGAGCGTATCATATCACGGGGTTTGGATGCACCGGCGAAGTTTTCACTAACTCTCGAGGTGAGAAAGGGTAATGCGCGGTAACGAAGAGGCTAGCAATGATGGAAGGGTGAGAGTGCATATAATCCATGGACTCAACATTAGTCATAAAGAACTCACATACTTATTGCAAAAATATACGAGTCATCAAAACCAAGCACTACGCGCATTCTCCTAGGGGGATATATTGGTAGGAAAATACCATCGCTCGTCCCCGGCCGCCACTCATAAGGAAAGCAATCAAAGAACACCCCATGCTTCAATTTTGTCACAGAACTTTTACCATACATGCATGATACGGGACTTGCCAACTTCAAAACAAGTATTTCTCAATTCCACAATTACTCAACTAGCACAACTATAATATTACCATATTTATATATCCAAAAAACTATCAAGTATCAAGCTTCTCATAACATTTAATGCACTCTATATGAAAGTTTTTATTATACCCATCTTGGATGCCTATCATATTAGGACTAATTTCATAACCAAAGCAAATTATCATGTTGTTCTAAAAGACTCTCAAAATAATATAAGTGAAGCATGAGAGATCAATAATTTCTATAAAATAAAACCACCACCGTGCTCTAAAAAGATATAAGTGAAGCACTTGAGCAAAATTATCTAGCTCAAAAGATATAAGTGAAGCACACAGAGTACTCTAATAAATTCCGATTCATGTGTGTGTCTCCCAAAAGGTGTGTATATCAAGGATGATTGTTGTAAAATAAAAATCAAAGACTCAAATCATACAATACGCTCCAAGCAGAACACATATCATGTGGTGAATAAAAATATAGCCTCAAGTAAAGTTACCGATAGATGAAGACGAAAGAGGGGATGCCTTCTAGGGCATCCCCAAGCTTAGGCTTTTCATTGTACTTGAATTTTACCTTGGGGTGCCTTGGGAATCCCCAAGTTTAGGCTCTTTCCACTCCTTGTTCCGAAATCCATCAAATCTTTACCCAAAAACTTGAAAACTTCACAACACAAAACTCAACAGAAAATCTCATGAGCTCCGTTAGTATAAGAAAACAAATCACCACCTTAAGGTACTGTAATAAACTCATTATTTATTTATTTTGGTGTTAAACCTACTATATTCCAACTTATCTATGGTTCATACCCCCTGATACTAGCCATAGATTCATCAAAATAAGCAAACAACACACGAAAAACAGAATCTGTCAAAAACAAAACAGTCTGTAGTAAATACTTCCGTAACTCCAAAAATCCCGAGAAATTAGGACGTCCTAAATAATTTGTATATTTATCTACTTCAGTTGGAATCAGTATTTTATCTCAGACTGGTAAAAAATGAAAATTCTTCTCGTGAGCGGATAGTTTCTGTTTTTTTCTAGCAAGATCAAATAACAATCGTCCAAGAAGATCCTAAAGGCTTTACTTGGAAAATACTAATTAAAACATAAAAAACACAATCATAACAGAGGATAGATGATTTATTTATTGCTAAACAGGAACAAAAAACAAGGAACAAAAATAAAATTGGGTTGCCTCCCAACAAGCGCTATCGCTTAACACCCTAGCAAGGCATAAAAGCAAGAATAGATCTAGGTATTGTCATCTTTGATATGCAATCCATATGTGGCTCTCATAATAGATTCATAAGGTAATTTAATTTTCTTTCTAGGAAAGTGTTCCATGCCTTTCCTTAATGGAAATTGGAATCTAATATTTCCTTCTTTCATGTCAATAATTGCACCAATCGTTCTAAGGAAAGGTCTACCAAGAATAATAGGACATATAGGATTGCAATCTATATCAAGAACAATGAAATCTACGGGCACATAATTCCTATTTGCAAAAATAATAACATCATTAATCCTTCCCATAGGTTTCTTAATGGCGGAATCCACGAGATGCAAATTTAAAGAACAATCATCAAATTCACGGAAACCTAACACATCACACAAAGTTTTTGGAATCGTGGAAACATTAGCACCCAAATCACATAAAGCATAGCATTCATGATCTTTAATCTTAATTTTAATAGTAGGTTCCGAGTCATCATAAAGTTTTCTAGGAATAGAAACTTCTAGATCAAGCTTTTCTTTATGGGATTGCATTAAAGCATTAACGATATGTTTAGTAAAAGCTTTGTTTTGATCATAAGCATGAGGAGAATTTAGCACGGATTGCAACAAGGAAATACAATCTATCAAAGAGCAATTATCATAATTAAATTCCTTGAAATCGAAAATAGTGGGTTCATTGCTATGTAAAGTTTTGACCTCTTCAATCCCACTTTTATCAATTTTTGCATCAAGATCTAAAAACTCCAAACCATTGGGATGCCTTCTAACTAAAGTTGACTCATCTCCAGTCCCATCTTTATCAAGATTCATATTGGAAAACAAATATTTAATAGGAGACACACCAATCACTTTTAGATCTTCATCATTATTATCATGAAAAGTAGAAGAACATGCCTTCACAAAGCAATCTAGCATGCATCCTAGCGGTTCTTTCTTTGCACTCATCGATGGAAATTCTCATGGCTTTGAGAGACTCATTGATATCATGCATAGGTGGAATAGATCTAAGTTTCAAAGAATCAACATCAAGAGAAATTCTATCCATGTTCCTATCCAACTCATCAATCTTAAGCAAATTTTCTTCAAGCAAAGCATTGAAATTCTTTTGCGAATTCATAAATTCTTTAACACTAGTCTCAAAATCAGAGAGCATCTTATTAAAATTTCCATAAGAGTTGTTGTATGAATTACCATAATTATTAGAGGAATTACTAGGAAACAGCCTAGAATTAAAATCTCCTCTACACGCGTTGTTACCAAAATTGTTCCTACCAACAAAATTCACATCCATAGATTCATTACTATTCTCAATAAAAGTGGACAAAGGAATATCATTAGGATTAGAAGAAGCACTCTTATTAGCAAACAATTTCATAAGTTCATCCATATTTCCACTCAAAACATTAATCTCTTCAATCGCATGAACTTTTTTATTAGTAGATCTTTCAGTGTGCCATTGAGAATAATTAATCATAATATTATCTAGGAGTTTAGTAGCTTATCCTAAAATTATTTCCATAAAAGTGCCTCCCGCGGCCGAATCTAAAAGATTTCTAGAATCAAAATTCAATCCAGCATAAACATTCTGTATAATCATCGATAAATTCAAACCATGTGTAGGGCAATTACGTATCATTAATTTCATCCTCTCCCAAGCTTGTGCAACATGCTCATGATCAAGTTGCTTAAAGTTCATAATATCGTTTCTAAGAGAGATGGTCTTAGCGGGAGGAAATACTTAGAGATAAAAGCATCTTTGCACTTATTCCATGAATCAATACTATTTTTAGGCAAAGAATAGAACCAAGTTTTAGCACGATCTCTGAGCAAATGGAAATAACTTCTATTTAACAATGTTATTATCCACATCTTTCTTCTTTTGCATATCACATAAATCAACAAAGATGTTTAGATGGGTAGCGACATCTTCACTAGTAAGGCTAGCAAATTGATCTTTCATGACAAGATTCAGCAAAGTAGTATTAATTTCACAAGATTTAGCATTGGTAAGAGGAGCAATCGGAGTGCTAATCAAATCATTATTGTTGGTACTGGAAAAGTCACATAATTTAGTATTATCTTGAGCCATCATGACAAACAATCAATCCAACAAACAATCACACAAGAGGCAAGTGAAAGAAGGCGAACGGAAAAAGGGTGAACAGAAAATAGGGGAATAAAAACGGCAAGGGTGAAGTGGGGGAGAGGAAAACGAGAGGCAAATGACAAATAATGTAATGCGAGGGATAAGAGTTTGTGATGGGTACTTGGTTTGTCTTGACTTGGCGTAGATCTCACCGGCAACGGCACCAGAAATGCTTCTTGCAACCTCTTGAGCATGCGTTTGGTTTTCCCTTGAAGAGGAAAGGGTGATGCAGCAAAGTAGCGTAAGTATTTCCCTCAGTTTTTGAGAACCAAGGTATCAATCCAGTAGGAGACTACACGCAAGTTGGCTAGTACCTGCACAAACAAACAAGAACCTCGCAACCAATGCGATAAAGGGGTTGTCAATCCCTTCATGGTCACTTACAAAAGAGAGATCTGATAGTGATAATAAGATAAATATTTTTGGTATTTTTGTTGTATAAATTGAAAAGTGAAGATTGCAAAATAAACGGTGACAGAAATAGCTAGTTCATGGGAAAACAATATGATGTAAAGTAGACCCGGGGGCCATAGGTTTCACTAGTGGCTTCTCTCAAGATAGCATATATTATGGTGGGTGAACAAATTACTGCCGAACAATTGATAGAAAAGCGCATAGTTATGATGATATCTAGGCATGATCATGAACATAGGCATCACGTCCATGTCAAGTAGACCGAAACAATTCAGCATCTACTACTATTAATCCACACATCGACCACTATCTAGCATGCATCTAGAGTATTAAGTTCATAAGAACAGAGTAACGCATTAGGCAAGATGACATGATGTAGAGGGATAAACTGAAGCAATATGATATAAAACCCATCTTTTTATCCTTGATGGAAACAATACAATACGTGCCTTGCTGCCCTTGCTGTCACTGGGAAAGGACACCGCAAGATTGAACCCAAAGCTAAGCACTTCTCCCATTGCAAGAAAGATCAATCTAGTAGGCCAAACCAAACTGATAATCCGAAGAGACTTGCAAAGATATCAAATCATGCATATAAGAATTCAGAGAAGAATCAAATATTGTTCATAGATAATCTTAATCATAAACCCACAATTCATCGGATCTCGGCAAACACACCGCAAAAAGAATTACATCGAATAGATCTCCAAGAACGTCGAGGAGAACTTTGTATTGAGATCCAAAGAGAGAGAACAAACCATCTAGATAATAACTATGGACCCGAAGGTCTATGGTAAACTACTCACACATCATCGGAGAGGCTATGGTGTTGATGTAGAAGCCCTCCGTGATCGAATCCCCCTCCGGCAGATCGCCGGAAAAGGTCCCTAGATGGGATCTCACGGGTACAGAAGGTTGCGGCGGTGGAAAAGTGGTTTCGTGGCTCCCCTAGATGTTTTCAGTGTATAAGAGTAGATATAGGCGAGAGAAGTAGGTCGGTGGAGCTGCGAGGGGCCCATGAGGGTGGGGTCACGCCTGCCCCCTAGGTACATTGCCCTACCTCGTGGCCGCCTCGCTGCTTCCTTGACGTCCACTCCAAGTCTCCTGGATTGCGTTTGTTCCAAAAAATATCCTCGCGAAGGTTTCATTCCGTTTGGATTCCGTTTGATATTCCTTTTCTGCGAAACACTGAAATAGGCAAAAAAACAGCAATTTGCACCGGGCCTTTGGTTAATAGGTTAGTCCCAAAAATAATATAAAAGTGCATAATAAAGCCCATTAAACATCCAAATAGATAATATAATAGCATGGAACAATCAAAAATTATAGATACGTTCAAGACGTATCAGGAGCGCAAGCGCGCACTAAGGGACGTCTATGCAATAGAGCCAGTCGCCCCAAAATTCAACCCATGGTCGGTCTGGCCGATCACCTTTGATCGCAGGGACCATCCGTCTAGTATCTGTCATGGAGGTTCGGCCGCATTAGTCCTCAATCCAATTACCGATGGATTCCACCTTACGCGAGTCCTCATGGACGGCGGCAGCAGCCTTAACCTGCTCTATCAGGACATAGTCCGCAAGATGGGTATTGATCCGTCAAGAATCAAGCCCACTAAAACTACCTTTAAACGAGTGATTCCCGGTGTAGAGGCCCGCCGAACGGGCTCAATCACATTGGAAGTGGTCTTCGGTACGCCGGACAACTTCCGCAGTGAAGACTTGATCTTCGATATCGAACCTTCCGTAGTGGCTACCATGCACTGCTCGGACGAACCGCGTTCGCTTGCTTCAATGCAGTCCCGCACTACGCCTATCTCAAACTCAAGATGCCTGGACCACGCGGTGTTATAACAGTGTATGGAACACATGGAATGCTCCCTCCACACTGAGGAGCACACCGCGGCCCTAGTAGCGGAAGTACAGGGTGGCCTCATCAAGCCAACTATTACGTCGGCGGCCAAGTCCTCGGACACTGTCAAACGAGTCCGGACTACCCCACTTTACGACAGTCCAACTCCTCAGGAGCTCGATTAGCAATTCGGCCTCCATCTCATCCCCTACCAAATTGTGGCATATGTACCACGCGTACATAATTACATGCTAAAAATACCATGGGAAAGGATGGAGGCATAATAATGACAAGGTCTACAATACGGCTAGACCATATAAGGACACTTACATTTCCTTTTTATTTTCTTTTTATTTTTCTAGGTTCATTACAACCCACACCACCCTTTCTACGGTACCAAGGCCTCTTTCCATGGCCTATTATGAAAACACCGGTCGATGATCCTCTCGAAGGACAATATACCAAGGAGAAAAGAAGCATAGACGCGTGCTAGAGTACCTAAAGGATCGTTAAAGATCACCGCATCCCCTTTCAGGATGCATGCACAGCTTCCCCTTGTGTTTGGCATGTAAAATAGCCTTGTTGCTTATTGCACTATTTGTATCAATATGTTTCAACGTATCAACTAGACTACAATGGAAACAGTTTTTAGCCCAAACCAACGTGGCGCTGGCTTATCTCTTAACATATGTTTCCCTGTTTTTATCTGATTGTCATGTACACCTTGGTATGACCTAAATTGCCAGGGGCTTTATTAAGACGCGTACAACTTTTAAATACTAAAACAAAGTCCGAACACTTTCACAGTGCAATTCGTGAATTAAATATGCCCTAGAGGCAACAATAAAGTTGTTGTTTATATTTCCTTATATCATGATAAATGTTTATTACTCATGCTAGAATTGTATTAACCGGAAACTTAGTACATGTGTGAATACACAGACAAATGGAGTGTCCCTAGTATGCCTCTACTTGACTAGCTCGTTAATCAAAGATGGTTAAGTTTCCTAACCATAGACATGTGTTGTCATTTGATGAACGGGATCACATCATTAGAGAATGACGTGATGGACATGACCCATCCGTTAGGTTAGCATAAATGATCGTTTAGTTTTATTGCTATTGCTTTCATCATGACTTATACATGTTCCTCTGACTATGAGATTATGCAACTCCCGAATACCGGAGGAACACCTTGTGTGGTATCAAACGTCACAGCATAACTGGGTAATTATAAAGATGCTCTACAGATGTCTCCGATGGTGTTTGTTGACATGGCATAGATCGAGATTAGGATTTGTCTCTTTGTCTATCGGAGAGGTATCTCTGGGCCCTCTCGGTAATGTCATCACTATAAGCCTTGCAAGCAATGTGACTAATGAGTTAGTTGCAGGATGATGCATTACGGAACGAGTAAAGAGAGTTGCCGGTAACGAGATTGAACTAGGTATGATGATACTGACGATCGAATCTCGGGCAAGTAACATACCGATGACAAAGGGAACAATGTATGTTGTTATGCGGTTTGACCGATAAAGATCTTCATAGAATATGTAGGAGCCAATATGAGCATCTAAGTTCCGCTATTGTTTATTGACCGGAGATGTGTCTCGGTCATGTCTACATAGTTCTCAAACCCATAGGGTCCGCACGGTTAACGTTTGATGACGATTTGTATTATGAGTTATGTTATTTGATGTACAGAACTTTGTTCGGAGTCCCGGATGAGATAACGGACATGACAAGGAGTCTCGAAATGGTCGAGAGGTAAAGATTCATATATTGGAAGGCTATATTCGGACACCGGAAGTGTTCCGGGTGATACCGGGTCACTAGAAGGGGTTCCGAGCAACCCCCGGCAAAGATATGGGCTTAATGGGCCAAGTAAGGGAACACACAAGCCCACAAGGGGCTGGTGCACCCCCCTATAGAGCTAGACACATGGGGATAATGGAAAAGGAAACTACGAAGTAGGACTCCTACTTCCTTCGCCTCCCCCTCCTTCCTTTCCCCCTTGTCCAAATATGGTAAGGGGGGCCGAATTGGACTAGGGGCCCAAGTAGGATTCCTCCTACTTGGGCGTGCCCTAGGCTGCCTCCCTCCCTCTCCCTCCTTTATATACGTGGGGAGGGCACCCCTAGAACACACATCAATTGTTCCTAGCCGTGTGAGGCGCCCCCTCCACAGTTAACACCTCGGTCATATCGTTGTGGTGCTTAGGCGAAGCCCTGCGCTGGTAACATCATCATCACTCTCACCATGCCGTCGTGCTGAAAAAACCCTCCCTTGGCCTCAACTGGATCAAGAGTTCGAGGAACGTCACCGAGCTGAACGTGTGCAGATCATGGAGGTGCCGTGCATTCGGTACTTGGATCGGTTGGATCGTGAAGACGTTCGACTACATCAACCGCGTTACTAAACACTTCCGCTTTCGGTCTATGAGGGTACATGGACACACTTTCCCCGCTCGTTGCTATGCTTCTCCTAGATAGATCTTGCGTGATTGTAGGATTTTTTTTGAAATACTATGTGCCCCAACAGTGGCATCCGAGCCAGGTCTATGCGTAGATGTTATATGCACGAGTAGAACACAAAGAGTTGTGGGCGATAATAGTCATACTGCTTACCAGCATGTCATACTTTGATTCGACCATATTGTTGGATGAAGCGGCCCAGACCGACATTACATGACCGCGTTCATGAGACTGGTTCTACCAACATGCTTCGCACATAGGTGGCTAGTGGGTGTCTGTTTCTCCAACTTTAGTTGAATCGAGTGTGACTACGCCCGGTCCTTGTTGAAGGTTAAAACAACACAGTTGACGAAAAATCGTTGTGGTTTTTCATGCGCAGGTAAGAACGGTTCTTGCTAAGCCCGTAGAAGCCACGTAAAACTTGCAACATCAAAGTAGAGGACGTCTAGCTTGTTTTTGCAGGGCATGTTGTCATGTGATATGGTCAAGACGTGATGAGATATAAATTGTTGTATGAGATGATCATGTTTTGTTAAAGTTATCGGCAACTGGCAGGAGCCTTATGGTTGTCTCTTTATTGCATGAGATGCAAGCGCCATATAATTGCTTTACTTTATCGCTATGCGATAGCAATAGTTGCAAAAGCAATAGTTGGCGAGATGACCATGTGACGACACATTGATAAAGATCAAGATGATGGAGATCATGGTGTCATCCGGTGACGATGGAAATCATGACGGTACTTTGGAGATGGAGATCAAAGGCACACGATGATGATGGCCATATCATGTCACATATTTTGAATGCATGTGATGTTTATCTTTTATGCATCTTATTTTGCTTAGTACGACGGTAGCATTATGAGATGATACCTTACTAAAATTTCAAGGTATAAGTATTGTTCCTAAGTATGCATCGTTGCTACAGTTCGTCGTGCCGAGACACCACGTGATAAGCTCTACATTCACATACAACGGGTGCAAGCCAGTTTTGCACAAGCAGAATACTTAGGTTAAACTTGACAAGCCTAGCATATGCAGATATGGCCTCGGAACACTGAGACCAAAAGGTTGAGCGTGAATCATATAGTAGATATGATCAACATAGTGATGTTCACCATTGAAAAATTCTCCATCTCACATGATGATCGGACATGGTTTAGTTGATATGGATCACGTGATCATTTAGATGACTAGAGGGATGTCTATCTAAGTGGGAGTTCTTAAGTAATATGAACTTTAATTTATCATGAACTTAGTACCTGATAGTAATTTGCATATCTATGTTGTAGATCTGTAGCTCGCGTATAGCTTCCCCGTTTTATTTGTGATATGTTGCTAGAGAAAACTAAGTTGAAAGATGATAGTAGCAATGATGCGGACTAGGTCCTTGATCTGAGGATTATCCTCATTGTTGCATGGAAGAATTATGTCCTTGATGCACTGCTAGGTGACAGACCTATTTGCAGGAGCAGATGCAGACGTTATGAACGTTTGGCAAGCTCGGTATGATGACTACTTGATAGTTTAGTCCGCCATGATTTATGGCTTAGAACTGGGACTTCAATGTTTTGAACTCCACGGATCATATAAGATGTTCAAAGAGCTGAAATTGGTATTTCAGACTCATGACCGAGTCGAGAGGTATGAGACCTCTTACAAGTATTTAGCCTACAAGATGGAGGAGAATAGCTCAACTAGTGAGCATGTGCTCAGAATGTCAGAGTACTATAATCGCTTGAATCAAGTGGGAGTTAATCTTCCAAATAAGATAGTGATTAACAAAGTTCTCTAGTCACTATCACCAAGTTACTGGAACTTCGTGATGAACTATAATATTTAAGGGATGACGAAAACGATTCCTCGAGCTCTCCGTGATGCTGAAATCGGTGAAGGTAGAAATCAAGAAAAGCATCAAGTGTTGATGGTTGACAAAACCACTAGATTCAAGTAAAAGGGCAAAGAAAAAAAGAGAACATCAAGAAGAATGGCAAGCAAGTTGCCACTCCCATGAAGAAGCCCAAAGCTATACCCAAGCCTGGAACCGAGTGCTTCTACTCCAAAGGAAATGGTCACTTGAAGCGGAACTGCCCAAATACTTGGTGGATAAGAAGGATGGCAAAGTGAACAAAAGTATATATGATATACATGTTATTGATGCGTACTTTACTAGTGTTCATAGTAGCCCCTGGGTATTTGATACTGGTTCAATTGATATGATTAGTAACTTAAAACAGGAGTTGCAAAATGAACAGAGACTAGTTAAGGGCGAGGTGACGACGTGTGTTGGAAATGATTCCAAGGTTGATAAGATCACCATCACACACTCCTTCTACCTTCAGGATTAGTGTTAAACCTAAAATAAATGTTATTTGGTGTTTTGCATTGAGTATGGATATAATTGGATCATGTTTATTGCAATACGATTATTCATTTAAGTCAAAGAATAATTGTTGTTCTGTTTACATGAATAAAACCTTCTATGGTCATACACTTAGTATAAATGGTTTATTGAATCTCGATCGTAGTGATCCACATATTTATAATATTGATGCCAAAAGATGCAAAGTTGATAATGAGAGTGCAACATACTTGTGGCACTGCCGTTTAGGTCATATTGGTGTAAAGTGCATGAAGAAACTCCATGCGGATGGACTTTTGGAATCACTTGATGCTTGCGAACCATGCCTCATGGCCAAGATGACTAAGACTCCATTCTCTGGAACAATGGAGCGAGCCAGTGACTTATTGGAAACAATACATACTGATGTATGCGGTCCGATGAGTGTTGAGGCTCGCTGCGGGTATCGTTATTTTCTGACCTTCACAGATGATTTGAGCAGATATGTGTATATCTACTTAATGAAACATACGTCTGAAACATTTGAAAAAGTTCAAATAATTTTCAGAGTGAAGTGGAAAATCATCGTAACAAGAAAATAAAGTTTCTATGATCTGATCGTGGAGCCAAATATTTGAGTTACGAGTTTGGCCTTCATTTGAAACAATGTGGAATAGTTTCACAACTCACGCCACCTGGAACACCACAACATAATGGTGTGTCCTAACGTCGTAGCCATACTTGTTAGATATGGTGCGATCTATGATGTCTCTTACCAATTTACCAGTATCATTTTGGGGTTATGCATTAGAGACAGCTGCATTCACATCAAATAGGGCACCATCTAAATCCGTTGACACGACACCGTATGAACTATGATTTAAGCAAGAAACCTAAGATGTCGTTTCTTAAAAGATTGGGGTTGCAATGCTTATGTGAAAAAGGTTTCAGCCTGATAAGCTCGAACCCAAATCGGAGAAGTGCGTCTTCATAGGATACCCAAAAGAAACTATTGGGAACACCTTCTATCACAAATCTGAAGACAAGATCTTTTGTTGGTAAGAGTGGATCCTTTCTAGAGAAGGAGTTTCTCTCGAAAGAAGTGAGTGGGAAGAAAGTAGAACTTGATGAGGTAATTGTACCTTCTCTCAAATTGGAAAGTAGTTCATCACAAAAATCAGTTCATGTGATTCCTACACCAATTAGTGAGGAAGCTAATGATGATGATCATGAAACTTCAGATCAAGTTACTACCGAACCTCGTAGGTCAACTAGAGTAAGGTACCGCACCAGAGTGGTACGGCAATCCTGTTCTGGAGGTCATGTTACTTGACCATGATGAACCTACGAACTATGAGGAAGCCATGATGAGCCCAGATTCCGCGAAATGTCTTGAGGCCATGAAATCTGAGATGGGATCCATATATGAGAACAAAGTGTGGAATTTGGTTGACTTGCCCGATGATCGACAAGCCATAGAGAACAAAGTGTTACTATCTACAAAGCTCAAATTGTCGCAAATTTTTTTCGACAAGTTCAAGGTGTTGACTACGATGAGATTTTCCCACTCGTAGCAATGCTTAAGGCTGTCCGAATCATGTTAGCAGTTGCCACATTTTATGAAATCTGGCAAATAGATGTCAAAACTGTATTCTTTAATGGATTTGTTAAAGAAGAGTTGTATATGATACAACAAGAAGGTTTTGTCAATCCTAAAGGTCCTAACAACATGTGTAAGCTCCAGCGATCCATCTATGGACTGGTGTAAGCATCTTAGAGTTGGAATATACGCTTTGATGAGTTGATCAAAGCATATAATTTTCTACAGACTTGCGGTGAAGCCTGTATTTACAAGAAAGTGAGTGGGTGCACTACAACATTTCTGATAAGTATATGTGAATGACATATTGTTGATCGGAAATAATGTAGAATTTTCTGGAAAAGCATAAAGGAGTGTTTGAAAGGAGTTTTTCAAAGAAAGACCTTGATGAAGCTGCTTACATATTGAGCATCAAGATCTATAGAGATAGATCAAGACGCTTGATAAATTTTTTCAATGAGTACATACCTTGACAAGTTTTTGAAGTAGTTCAAAATGGAACAGTTAAAGAAAGAGTTCTTGCCTGTGTTGCAAGGTATGAAGTTGAGTGAAGACTCAAAACCCGACCACGGCAGAAAATAGAAAGAGAATGAAAAGTCATTCCCTATGCCTCAGTCATAGGTTCTATAAAGGATGCTATGCTGTGTACCAGACCTATTATGTACCTGACCATGAGTTTGGCAAGAGGGTACAATAGTGATCCAGGAGTGGATCACTGGACAACGTTCAAAATTATCCTTAGTGGAATAAGGAAATGTTTCTCGGTTATGAAGGTGACAAAGAGTTCATCATAAAGAGTTACGTCGATGCAAGCTTTGACACCGATCTGGATGACTCTAAGTCTCGATCTAGATATATATTGGAAGTGGGAGAAATTAGCTAGAGTAGCTCCGTAAAGAGCATTGTAGACATAGAAATTTGCAAAATACATACGGATCTGAATGTGGCAGACCCGTTGACTAAACTTCTCTCACAAGCAAAACGTGATCACACCTTAGTACTCTTTGGGTGTTAATCTCATGATGATGTGAACTAGATTATTGACTTTAGTAAACCTTTTGGGTATTGGTCACATGTTGATGTGAACTATAGAGTGTTAAATCACATGACGATGTGAACTATTGGTGTTAAATCACATGGCGATGTGAACTAGGTTATTGGCTCTAGTGGAAGTGGGAGACTAAGGAAATATGCCCTAGAGGCAATAATAAAGTTGTTATTTATATTTCCTTATATCATGATAAATGTTTATTATTCATGCTAGAATTGTATTAACCGGAAACTTAGTACATGTGTGAATACATAGACAACCAGAGCGTCCCTAGTATGCCTCTACTTGACTAGCTCATTAATCAAAGATGGTTAAGTTTCCTAACCATAGACATGTGCTGTCATTTGATGAATGGGATCACATCATTTGAGAATGATGCGATGGACATGACCCATCCGTTAGCTTAGCATAAATGATCGTTTAGTTTTATTGCTATTGCTTTCATCATGACTTATACATGTTCCTCTGACTATCAGATTATGCAACTCCTGAATACCGGAGGAACACCTTGTGTGGTATCAAACATCACAACGTAACTGGGTGATTATAAAGATGCTCTACAGGTGTCTCCGATGGTGTTTGCTGAGTTGGCATAGATCGAGATTAGGATTTGTCACTCCGTGTATCGGAGAGGTATCTCTAGGCCCTCTCGGTAATGCTCATCACTATAAGCCTTGCAAGCAATGTGACTAACGAGTTAGTTGCGGGATGATGCATTACAGAACGAGTAAAGAGACTTGGCGGTAATGAGATTGAACTAGGTATGATGATACCGACGATCGAATCTCGGACAAGTAACATACCGATGACAAAGGCAACAACGTACGTTGTTATGCGGTTTGATCGATAAAGAACTTCATATAATATGTAGGAGCCAATATGAGCATCCAGGTTCCGCTACTGGTTATTGTCCGAAGATGTGTCTCGGTCATGTCTACATAGTTCTCGAACCCATAGGGTCCGCACGCTTAATGTTCGATGACGATTTGTATTATGAGTTATGTGATTTGATGTACCAAAGTTTGTTCGGAGTCCCGGATGAGATCACGAACATGACGAGGAGTCTGGAAAGGTCGAGAGGTAAAGATTCATATATTGGAAGGCTATATTCGGACACCGGAAGTGTTTCGGGTGGTGCCGGCTCACCGGAAGGGGTTCCGGGCAACCCCTGGCAAATATATGGGCTTAATGGGCCAAGTAAGGGAACACACCAGCCCACAAGGGGCTGGTGCGCCCCCTATAGGGCCAGCCACATGGGGAGAAAGGAAAAGGTGAGGAGGAAAAGGAAAGTATGAAGTAGGACTCCTACTTCCTTCACCTCCCCCCTCCTTCCTTTCCCCCTTGTCCAAATATGGTAAGGGGGGCCGAATTGGACTAGGGGCCCAAGTAGGATTCCTCCTACTTGGGCGCGCCCTAGGCTGCCTCCTTCCCTCTCCCTCCTTTATATACATGGGGATGGCACCCCTAGAACCCACATTAATTGTTCCTAGCCGTGTGCAGCGCCCCCTCCACAGTTAACACCTCGGGCATATCATCGTAGTGCTTAGGCGAAGCCCTGCGCCGGTAACATCATTTTCACCGTCACCATGCCGTCGTGCTGACGAAACTCTCCCTTGGCCTCAACTAGATCTAGAGTTCGAGGGACGTCACCGAGCTAAACGTGTGCAGATCGTAGAGGTGTCGTGTGTTTGGTACTTGGATCGGTTGGATCGCGAAGACATTCGACTACGTCAACCACGTTAGTAAACGCTTCCGCTTTCGGTCTATGAGGGTACGTGGACACACTCTCCCCGCTCATTGCTATGCTCCTCCTAGATAGATCTTGCGTGATCGTAGGATTTTTTTTGAAATACTACGTTTCCCAACAATTCGGCGTCCCGAATATAGCATTATATGCATTGGCTCCGAATCATGTCTTTGGTCAATAGTTGGGTTGCCTGGCTCCTGTGCTCGCTACCTTACGTTCCGTCTGATCGGCTAGGGTAGTAAAGGGAGAACTACTTTGATTGTTTTTCTGGTTTACCCGGCAAACACCTCAGTAGAGAAAGCCGAAAACTGGCTGTCATGATGCGGCGAGAGCTGGTCAACTATTCGGTGACTAAGTATAATCTCTTGCAATTTTTTCCGCATTATGCGAAAGGCTGGCCTCCACCCGGCTGGGCATTCATAGCACCCAAGTTCGGATAATCGAACAATACTAGGGGTTGCGCCCGCACTCCCATTATAAAACTCCTATGGCTAAGTGAGGGCGATAAAGCCGCATAGTCCGATTGCCTGGTTCGCCGCACTAACACCTCCTTTATGGACTAGTACATTGGGTCAAGAATGTCTAAGTGTTATCCCGAACATCCCCGTACTACCTACGTGGGGGCTGAAGCCGACGACTGGCCAACTCTCAGATGTCATAAACAGTCGTACAGGAGGAGATATTTTAAAGTAAAATAAGAAACATATCATACATAAGCCTTGTTTCATAATACAAGATTGGACAACATAGATACATTCATTCAAAAATGATGTCCTTTGAACATTGGCCCTCTACAATGCAGGATCATTTCAGGACATCATCAAAGTACCGTTCTGGCGTGCGGTGCTCTTTGCCTGCGGGTGCTCCCTAAGTTGCAAGCTTGACGGCGTCCATCTTCGCCCATTGCACCTTGACATGGGCGAAGGCCACCCGCGCACCTTCGATGCAGACTAATGGCCCACAAGTATAGGGGATCTATCATAGTCCTTTCGATAATAAGAGTGTCGAACCCAACGAGGAGCAGAAGGAAATGATAATAAGTTTTCAATAAGGTATTCTCTGCAAGCACTGAAATTATAGGTAATAGATAGTTTTGTGATAAGGTAATTTGTAACGGTAACAAGTAATAAAAGTAAATAAGGTGCAACAAGATGGCCCAATCCTTTTTGTAGCAAAGAAAAAGCCTGGACAAACTCTTATATAAAGGAAAATGCTCCCGAGGACACATGGGAATTATCGTCAAGCTAGTTTCACCATGCTCATATGATTCGCGTTCGGTACTTTGATAATTTGATATGTGGGTGGACCGGTGCTTTGGTACTGCCCTTACTTGGACAAGCATCCATTTATGATTAACCCCTCTTGCAAGCATCCGCAACTACAAAAGAAGTATTAAGGTAAACCTAACCATAGCATGAAACATATGGATCCAAATCAGCCCCTTACGAAGCAACGCATAAACTAGGGTTTAACGCATAAACTAGGGTTTAAGCTTCTGTCACCCTAGCAACCCATCATCTACTTATTACTTCCCAATGCCTTCCCCTAGGCCCACACAATGGTGAAGTGTCATGTAGTCAACATTCACATGCCATCACTAAAGGAGAGACGACAAACATCTCATCAAAATATCGAACAAATACCAAATTTACATGACTACTTATAGCAAGACTTCTCCCATGTCCTCAGGAACAAACGGAACTACTCACAAATCATATTCATGTTCTTAATCAGAGGGGTATTAATATGCATAAAGGATCGAAACATATATCCTCCCCCAAATAAACCAACTAGCATCAACTATAAGGAGTAATCAACACTACTAGCAACCCACAGGTACCAATCTGAGGTTTTGAGACAAAGATTGATACAAGAGATGAACTAGGGTTTGAGATGAGATGGTGCTGGTGAAGATGTTGATGGATATTGACCCCCTCCTGATGAGAGGATCGATGGTGATACCGATGGTGATGATTTCCCCCTCCTGGAGGGATGTTTCCCCGGCAGAACAACTCCGCTGGAGCCCTAGATATGTTCCGGCAAGGTTCCGCCTCGTGGCGGCGAGTTTCGTCCCAAGAGCTTCCTTATGATTTTTCCAGGGTGGAAAGACCTCATATAGCCAAAGATGGGCACCGGAGGCCTACCAGGCCCACGAGATAGGGGCTCGCGCCTAGGGGGTAGGGCGCGCCCCCCACCCTCATGGATGGTGGGTGGCCCCCTCTGGTGCTTCCTTCGCCCAATATTTTTTTATATATTCTAAAAATGACTCCCGTGGAGTTTCAGGACTTTTGGAGTTGTGCAAAATAGGTCTCTAATATTTGCTCCTTTTCCAGCTCAGAATTCTAGCTGCCGGCATTCTCCCTCTTCGTGCAAACCTTGTAAAATAAGAGAGAATAGGCATAAGTATTGTGACATAATGTGTAATAACAACCCATAATGCAATAAATATCGATATAAAAGCATGATGCAAAATGGACGTATCAACTCCCCCAAGCTTAGACCTCGCTTTTCCTCAAGCGGAAGCTGATATCTCCAAACATGTCCACATGTTTAGAGATAGAGGTGTCGATAAAATAAAAGACGAACATGAGGGCATCATGATCATTCTTATAACAGCAACATACACATATATTGTCATATGATTTCTTATGCTAAAGTAACAATTCATTCACAATTTCAAGTATGAATCAGAAACTCCATTGAAAACTAACAAACTATAACCTCAATCATTGAAGCAATTGCAATTTATCATAACATTGGAAAGAGTCAATATAAGATCTTTTTCAGCAAGTCCACATACTCAACTATCAGTTATTTTTTCACAATTGCTAACATTCACAGCAATACTTATGGGTATGAAGTTTTAATCGGACACAGAGAAAGATAGGGGCTTGTAGTTTTGCCTCCCAACCTTTTACCTCAAGGGTAATGTCAACAATAATAGTTCATGACAATTCACCCAATTAGATATATATATATACATAAACACTATTCTGATCACGGATCAGAATAATATTCTGATCACAACCTGACCTGCCCTCGCTAGTAGTACGTTGAACTTCCCTGTGAACTTGGCTGAACTTCCGCCAACATTGCCCAAATGGGGCTTGCGATATATCGTTGGAAAGCTATGGACACCAATATCATGACCCAACTTAAATTTTTGGCAAAATATAAGCGGTTTAAGAGCAGTTTTGAAAACCGTTTTTCTTCGCACAAAAAACATGAATCGTATTTTCGATCGCATTTCGAAACCGTTTATCGGAATGAGGCATACAATATGGTGTGAAAAGCTGCTGCAAAAGCGCTCCTTCCACATGTTGAAAGTTTTCTCTAATTCCCTATGGTTAAAGAGTAATTTGAAAAAACGTAAAATTTCGTAAACCGAACAGCTGAGTTGATTTTTTCAATGTCATTTCTAAACGGCTAATCCAATGGAGGCATATGATACGGCGTTGGAAAGCTTATGAAAATGCGCTACTTTTTCATCTTGAAAGTTTTTTTTCAAATTTTGAATGGTTTAAGAGTAATTTAGAAAATTCGAAGTCCTACCGAATTCGTATTTTCGAGCTAATTTTTTAACCGTGCGTCCGAATGCAGCAAATGATATGGCGTTGGAAAGCTTGAACAAATGCGTAACTTTTTGATATGTATTGTTTCACCCAATTCTTTACGATTTTAAGTTAGTTTCGAAAATGGCAAAAACATATTTTTGCCATTAATTTCTACAAACTTTATCGGAATGGGGCAAATAATATACCGCTGAAAAGCTACGGAAAATGCGAAACTTTCATGTTGATGGTTTTCTCTGATTCCTAGCCGTTTTCAAGTAATTTCGAAAACGGCGGGATCATGCGTTCTGCCTTTATCGCGAAACAAATTCTTCTAAAATGCACCGCGTTAAGAACCTGAAATTTCTCGGCGCGTGTACCTGAACTTCACTCTGTTTTTCACGTGATTTTTTTTTCTCGTAGGTCTCCATCCACTGCTCGTAACTCTCCATCCATTCACCGAAATTGAGCAGGTGATATACCGATGGAAAGCTGTTGTAAGCACGCAAGTTTCCCGTGTTGATCATCTTTTCATACTCGCGACGATTTTAAAAGTTTTTCATCTAAAATTCATTCAGCGTAGTAGTTGAACTTGCTGCTGTTTTCATGTTGAACTTCTGTGACGTATTTTTTTTTTGCAATTTTCTTATCCATTCGTTAGTGTTACACAAATACTATTCCTTTTGTGCAAACGATCTCTCACAATAATTTTTTTAACTTTCTCCAACCGAGGACTTGAACTTACACAAATGATATTCCTGTTGTTTTGAGGTAAATTAGAAAATGGCAAGATCATGATTTATGCGTTCATCGCGAACGAAAATGCACTGTGTGAAGTAGTTGAACTTATGGGGCATGTTTGTTTGAACTTCACTCTGTTTTTGACGTGTTGCTTTTTGCACCGCGTGAAGTAGTTGAACTTCTGGAGCATGTCTGTTTGAACTCCACACTATTTCACTTTATTGTATTTTTCTTATATGAAATACACACCATGTAGTACGAACTTCTGATTGTTATCACTTTGAACCTCTCTTTGGTTTGAGAGAATTATTTTAAAACACAAAAACTACATTTTTATGTATTTTGGAAATCTAAATACATGGTGAACCTCTCTCACAAGAATTTTTTAAACTTTTCCTCGCCGAGCACTTGAACTTCTAGCAACTATTTTTTTCATTTATGAGTTGTTTTTAAAAGTGCAAAAAATGGCGTTGTGTTTTTAATTTTTTGAACATGTAAATCCTAGGTTTTAATAAACTCCGAACTTCTGTGTCATTTCAATTTGAACTACACCTTTTTATATTTTGATTAAAGAATTGTATTTGATTTTTATACGAAATAAATCGAGCATGGAAATACAAGGTGAACCTCTCTCGCAAGGATTTTTGAACCTCCCCAGACAGAGCACTTGAACTTCTTTCAACAAACATTTTATGCTTTTATTTTTCTATACTTTTATTCTCACCTGAAATGCATTCCTTGCACTAGTTGAACTTCTCATTGTTTTCACCTCGAACTCCTGTCACATATTTTTTTCAACCTCTCTCACAAGAATTTTTGAACTTTCTCCGGTCAAGCACTTGAAGTTCTAGCAACAAATTTTTTGTGTTTTTGAACATGGAAAATACAAGGTGAACCTCTCTCACAAGAATTTTTGATCTTCCCCGGACAGAGCACTTGAACTTCTTTCAAAAACCTTTTAAGCATTTATTTTTCTATACTTTTATTTCACTTGAAATGCATTCCTTGCAGTACTTGAACTTCTCGCTGTTTTTACTATGAACATCTGTCGCGTTTTTGTGAAAAAATTGAACCTCTTTGTGTATTATTAGAAATGGCAAAAAATGGAGTTCTTTACTAAATGTCGAACTTCTTCGTTATTTCGAATTGAACTTCTTGGTTTATTCATAGTAATGCAAAAAAATCAAGTTTTTGTAATAAATATCGAACTCCTCCGTTTTCGGAAATTGAAGTTCTTGGTTTATTTTTTAGTAATGAGGAAAATTTGACTTTTTCATATACATTGAACTACTCTATTTTTTAAATTGAAATTCTTGGTTTTTTTAATTTTACTTTCTTGGTTCTGTAATAAACA
Organism: Triticum urartu; assembly: GCF_003073215.2. NCBI lineage: Eukaryota > Viridiplantae > Streptophyta > Magnoliopsida > Poales > Poaceae > Triticum > Triticum urartu. Next base: position 553,721,886 of record NC_053023.1, read on the forward strand.
TTGAACCTCTATCTTTTTGAAATTTGAACCTCCAATTTCTTTTTGGAAACATGGAAAATGCTTTTTTAAATAATTTGTGGAACTACCATGTTTTTAATTTTTCGTAGTTCTTTGTTTTTAAAAAAGAGAGATGAATCCTTTTTTACAAACATTGAATTTCTTTGTTTCTTTTTATTTGAACTTTTAGGTTTTTATTTTGCTTCGTTCACACCACATTTATCCAATTTTCTAGAGGAAAATTCCAACATGGTCTCTTTTTTTGTTTTATGAAACTCTTGTTTTCTCTGCACTTATCTAGCTTATGTATTTGAGCTTACATACTTCTAAAACCTGAACTTCACATTTTTTATCATTTCATAAGTAAATGTTTCTCACACGAAGGCACCAATTTCATAAGAAAACTTTCTCTCACAAATGCACAAGAATGGATTCTTTTTTCTTATCTGAACTACCTACACGGGAAAGCCAAAGATAAGTTCTTTTTGTCTCGCTTAAACAAATTAGTACACAACCTCGGAAGAATACAATTGGAAATAATACAACCCAAACCTGTCCTTTTTCTTGGTTTTCTGATTTTTCAATAAACATCAAAGTGTTTGCTACAATTAACATATTTTTTACCTTCTCGAACATACTTACAATACGTGACCTTCTTCCACACAGCATTGGACCTTTTGTATTATAATTAACATACTTGACCTTCTCAAACATAAGATTTTGACCTTTTGCACACAAAAAAAATTAAAAGAGGAAAATTTGTAAATATGTTTTGTTACAATTAACATACTTGATGTTCTCTAGAAATGTAAAATATGTTCGGTAAACATCGATTGATTCACCCCAAAACAGAAAACAGATGGGGGAAAACTCTAGAAAACCTACAAGCCAAAAAATTACAATATGTTCGGTTCAGAAACCCCAATCCATACTGCAGGTAGTCGCATGGAGCACCCTGAATCTTGACTACAGGTTGCAGGCATCAGCACGATAGCTATAGAGGCAGATTATGGATGCGGTGACAGAGGGCTGTTGGATGGCATACAAGGCGGAAGAGGATGTTTATGCCTCTAGCTCCCACCGGACAGGACGTCGCGTTGACTGTCGTGCAAAATCTCGGCCTCCTCGTGCCATCTTGGTAATACATGAACCTGCGTGGCAATTATATTTGAACTTCTCTGAACCTGCATAGATTTGTTGCTTCTCTAAACATGCACATAGTTTAAGAAACCAAAACCATAACAGAGTGAGAGAAATAGATAGTACGATCCAGCGTGAACTAGTATAAACATGTACATACATTTATAATGAAAAGTGCATCGCTATCTGAACAAGAAAATTCTGAATTTATATAGACAAAATCTCTGAACTTTTCTTCCTTAGTTATGTCTGAACTTCAATTCCTAAAAAATAAGATAACAAGACAGTTGGATCCATGCGGGCATGCGTTTGTGCTCTTCAATTTTTGTAGTAGGCTACCAGCGAACGACCTACTGATGCAAAGTTGAACGGTTGTGGGTGGTGTTGGCAAACTAACCGGTCAGAATAAAAATGAGATGGGGAGACGAGCGAGGGAGGGGTCGGGGCACTGACCTGGAGTTGCCCGCGCGGGAGCCCACCTTGGCCTTCATTATGCCGCCGCCAACTAACAACAACAACCACATATTTTCAAATGATTTGGCACACGACATGGGGCTAAGTTGGGATGACGACGACATGCTGGTGTCTACAGGTACACAAACTGGACACGAAGGACAAGTATAGCTGAACTTCAGACATCAAAATCACTTACAGAACAATAAAACACTGGAAAGGGTGAACAAATTGATGTTTTGATTTGGATACAGTTTTTGGACAGGGGGAGGAACCAATTTCAGACATCAAACGAGGTCACCTGCCACAAGCTTGGCTCCTCGAAGCAAAGAAAATTGCAATGTGCGGTGCGCACTCACACAGCCGGACGTGCACAGCCGAAGGCGGAGAAGTTGAACGGCCTGGACGCTACGGTGTCGGCTGTGGGTGGTGGCGCCGACAATAAGGAATCCGGCGAGCCCACGACCCCTGCCATGGCGTCCATCAGGCGTAGAGGAAGATGGAAGGAGATGAGGGAGGCCGGCGCTCGGTGGCTGGGGCAGGGCCATCGCCAGGGCTGGTTGAGGGGGACGGCGATGGCCGGTAGGTGGTGCCGCGGCTCACGCCGGTGGGTTCTGCCGTTGTGCGCGGTAGCGCGTGCGGGACGATGGCGCCCGGATCTAGAAAGGAGTTTGCGGCTGCTTTTCTGGTTGGAGGATGCAGCGCGTCGCCCATTGGGTGCCGGGAGCGGTGGCGGCGCCGGTTGGGCGCGGGGAGCGGCGGCAGCGCCGATTAGGCGCGGGGAGCGGCGGCGTTGCCGGTTGGGCGCGGGGAGTGGCGGCGTCGCCGGTTGGATCCGGGTGTGGGTATTTTTTTTGTCGCTGCTAACTGGGTAGTTCGGGAGGATCTGGTCGGCCTATATATAGGCGCGGGGTTCAGGAATTTCGGTCGCCACCTATATAGGGCGCTCCATGATCCAAATAACTATTCTAATCCTGGGATTAGAATAGTGCTGTCCTATATATTATATATATATATATCAGGATCTTTCCAACACGCAGTGCTTGCCAAAAGATAAAATGTAAAAAGGAAAGATAGGCCCTTCGCAGAGGGAAGCAGAGGTTGTCATGTGCTTTTATGGTTGGATGCATGAAATCTTAATGCAAAAGAACGTCACTTTATATTGCCACTTGTGATATGGACCTTTATTATGCAGGCCGTCGCTTTTATTAATTTCTTCCACATCACAAGATCGTATAAAGCTTATTTTCTCCACACTAATAAATCATACATATTTAGAGAGCATTTTTTATTGCTTGAAATAATCACAACTTACTTGAAGGGTCTTACTTAATCCATAGGTAGATATGGTGGACTCTCATGGCAAAACTGGGTTTAAGGACATTTGGAAGCACAAGTAGTATCTCTACTTGGTGCAAGGAATTTGGCTAGCATGAGGGGGAAGGTCAAGCTCAACATGTTGGATGATCCATGAAAATATAATTTATTTTGGATGTAAGAAAGCATAACCCATTACGTTGTCTTCCTTGTCCAACATCAACATTTTAGCATGTCATATTTTAATGAGTGCTCACAATCATAAAAGATGTCCAAGATAATATATTTATATTTGAAAACCTCTCTTTCTTTATTACTTCCTGTTAATTGCAACGATGACCAAAACTATGTTTGTCAACTCTCAACAACTTTTATTCATCATACTGTTTATATGTGAAGTCATTACTCTCCATAAGATCCATATGATCTCTTTATTTCTTTTTATTCTTACTTTTATTCCCTCAAGACCATAGCAAGAGAACCAAGCCCTTGACTCAAAACTAATCTTTAATATATTTAGCTCACAGACTCGATTACATAGAAGGATCATAAAGCAAAACTCAAAACTAAATCATACTAAAACTTTATTCTACTAGATCAAGATATTACCAAAAGGATCAAACTAAGAAAAAGGTAAAGATAAAAGTGTGATGGTGATACAATACCGGGGCACTCCCCCAAGCTTGGCAGTTGCCAAGGGGAGTGCCCATACCCATGTATTTATGTCTCTTTCTTCGGAGGTGGTGACGTGATATTCTTGGCGATGATGCCCCTCAGGATACGATTCTCTTCCTCGAGCTTATTGACTTGCCGCTTGAGGTCCATTGTTTCCTAACGGAGCTTGCACGTGATGCCTAAAGCTCCTTTCACCCATGAATGTTGCATAGCTGCGGCGGAACAAGTAACACTCCTATCATATTTTCATAAGAAAGAAATCTAACATTGGAAGGGATGACCGAGTTTGGAATTGCTGAGCTATGTAGTTCCCCCATCATGAATCCGGCTCGGAAACGAGAAGTAACTTCTTGATCCTCTTCCATGGCATCTATCCTTTTCATGTCGGCCTCCATCTCTTCCTCCGTTGATGGTCCAAAGTGGTCAGCATCACTGTTTTCTCCTGGTACCGGTGTCGGGGTGGGATACCCGGCCCTCCCCAACTGACTCTTGAGAAGACATCTCGATCTAAATCTGCAGCAGAAACTGCTCGAAACAAAAACAGAGGATATTTGCGTGGTACGATGGTCAAAACCTTCGGGAGATTGTATAATGATTTTTTACCGACCAAAAGGAGTATCATGCAAGAAAAAGGATGTCGGTGTCAAAACCGGACGATCTCGGGTAGGGGGTTCCGAACTGTGAGTCTAAGGTTGATGGTAACAGGAAGCAGGGACACAATGTTTTACGCAGGTTCAGGCCCTCTTGATGGAGGTAATACCCTACGTCCTGCTTGATTGATATTGATGAGTATGAGGGTTACAAGAGTTAATCTACAACGATATCGTAATAGCTAAACCCCAGGAGTCTAGCCTGTATGATTATGATTGCCTCTACGGACTAAACCCTCTGGTTTATATAGACACCGGAGGGGACTAGGGTTGTACAAAGTCGGTTACAAAGAAAGGAATCTTCGTATCCGAACGCCAGGCTTGCCATCCACGCCAAGGAGAGTCCCATCCGGACATGGGAGAGAGTCTTTTGTCTTGTATCTTCACGGCCCATCAGTCCGGCCCATGTCCAATAGGTCGGACGCCCGAGGACACCTTAATCCAGGACTCCCTTAATGGAGTCTAGAAGGCACACGAGGTGCCCACGAGGCAGGGGGTGCGCCTAGGGGGGGGGGGGTAGGGCATGCCCTCCACCCTTGTGGATGCCTCGTTTCCTTTCTGGACCGCTTCCTATTTTCCTATTTTCTTAAATATTCCAAAACGGAGGAAAATTTCTATTAGAACTACTTTGGAGTCGGTTTACTTACCATACCACTTACCTCTTCCTTTTCGGAGGCTGAGATGTTCTAGAAGGTGTCCCTTATATACTCCTCCGGGGTTACGGTTTCAATAACATTAGTTTCAACATTTATAGGGTTACCTGAGATATAATGTTTGATTCTTTGACCATTCACTACCCTCGGATTTGTGCCTTCAAAGTTGTTGATTTTTATGGCACCGAAATGATAGACCTCCTTGATAATGTAAGGACCTTCCCATTTAGAGAGGAGTTTTCCTGCAAAAAATCTTAAACAAGAGTTGTATAACAATACATAATCACCAACATTAAACTCACGTTTTTGTATCCTCTTGTCATGCCATCTTTTAAATTTTTCTTTAAACAATTTGGCATTCTCATAGGCCTGGATTCTCCATTCATCAAGTGAGCTAATGTCAAATAGTCTCTTCTTACCGGCAAGTTTGATGGTACCAGGAAGTAGGGACACAGTGGAACTCTCAATGAAAGCACCAATGTCGGTGTCAAAACCGGCGGATCTCAGGTAGGGGGTCCCAAACTGTGCGTCTAAGGTTGATGTTGACAGTAAGCAGGGACACAATGTTTTACCCAGGTTCGGGCCCTCTTGATGGAGGTAATACCATACGTCATGCTTGATTGGTATTGATGAGTATGAGGGTTGCAAAAGTTGATCTACCATGAGATCATAATAGCTAAACACTAGGAGTTTAGCCTGTATGATTATGATTGCCTCTATGGACTAAACGCTCCAGTTTATATAGACACCGAAGGGGACTAGGGTTGTACAAAGTCAGTTACAGAGAAGGAATCTTCATATCTGAACGCCAGGCTTGCCATCCACGCCAAGGAGAGTCACATCCGGACACGGGAGAGAGTCTTTTGTCTTGTATCTTCAGGGCCCATCAGTCTGGCCCATGTCCAACAGGTCAGACGCCCGAGGACCCCTTAATCCAGGACTCCCTCAGTAGCCCCTGAACCAGGCTTCAATGACAAGGTGACCGGAGCGCAAATTGTCTTCGGCATTGCAAGGCGGGTTCCTTCTCCGAATACTCCAAAACAGCTCTCGAACACAAAGAACGTGTCCGGCTCTGTAAAACAAACACCACATATATCCGCAGAGAGTATAATATTTTATGAGTCCAATCCACTGACAACTTTTGTAGCATGACATCATGTGTTAGCCCGGTCATTATTTCAAACCATTTTTTAGCCTCCGGCTCCATGTTTCAAGATGTGGTTTTATTGGTACGTCTTGTCAAAGCAAAGATCATGTCACCTTCTTGCGGGATTCTCATCAAAACGGGCATGGGTAATCCAACCGTGCCGCCTGCACGACCCTTGGGGAATAGGCGAGTTGGGAGGCGCTTGATATTCACTGCCTCTATAAAGGGATGAGGATTCACCTCTTTCACCCACGCCCTCTTCCTCTCTGCCCATCCATTCTCGAGCTCCATCGCCCAAGCTTCCATCCTTTCCGCCTCCAAAAAGCATCCCAGCCATATCCGGATCTGGAGTGCAAGGCAAGTGGATGGTTTCCTCTGTCAAGGAGAAGGACATCACTAGGCTCCGGGAGGCCGGGTACCTAGCCAAGGAAATCGACCACCGGCTTCTGGCCAAGCGACAGATTGTCCCCACCCCAGAGCCCCGTGAGAGTGTCGTGTTCACCCCCCACTTCGTCCGTGGGTTGGGATTTCCTCTCCACCCATTCGTTCGTGGTCTCATGTTCTACTACGGGCTGGATTTCCACGATCTAGCCCCCAACTCCTTCCTCAATATCTCGGCATTTATTGTCGTGTGTGAGGCCTTCCTTCGTATCCCACACCACTTTGGACCGTGGTTGAAGATCTTCAACGTGAAGCCGAAGGTGGTGGACGGCCAACATGCAGAGTGCGGAGGCGCCATGGTGAGCAAGCTGCCCAACGTCACCTGGCCCAAAGCTACTTTCATGGAGACTGTCAATGGGTGGCAACAACAGTGATTCTATGTCACACCGCCTCACGACGCCACCTGGGTCGCGACTCGTGAATTCCAGTCCGGCGCCCCAATGCGGCTCACCTCCTGGCTAGAGAAGGGCCTGGACTGGTCTTCGTTGTACGAGCTGACAGCGCTTCAGACGCGCATCAGGAGCATGGTCGACAAGAACGTCAAGCTTGTCAATGTGATCCAGGTGATGCTCGCTCGCCGGATTCTTCTGTGCCAAAGCCGGACTTGCCACTTGTGGGAGTTCGATCCGGCCAAGCACCAGACCTTGCAATGGTTCTTCGGCACTACGCACGAAGATATCTGGAAGGTGCTCTTCAAGGCCGACGAGATGTGGCCGAGGATGACCGAAGATTCTGGGCACGACCTGGCCCATCCCGCTAGTGCGGTAAGTTTTCCATATTTCAAGGTGTATCCTTTACTTGCTTACTCAAGGAATATGTCTAAGCTTCCCTATTTGTTTTTTCAGGGATGGACAAAGAAGGCGGAGTGGATTCGATGTCCGGCTCCACTGCACAAAGAACCAGCTATCCCGCTTCTAACGAAGATGCTGGTTCCGGCGCCCTATCAAGCATCGGAGAAGAAGGCCAAGGGGACCAGAGGTGGTCTCCGCCATAAGGGCACTTCGGATGTGATGTCCAAAGACGCCGAAACCCACTCCCCTCCTTCCACCGATGAAGAGGAAGAGGAGGAAAGCAATTCTCCCCCTGAGGGGGTAAGGAAGAAAAGGGCGGCCTCCACGCATTTGGAGGTAGAGGCGTCCAAGAAGGGGAAGGCCTCTGCCGCGGACAACTCCACGTGGGAGGTTGATAGCAGCTCCAAGTGGCGCCCCATGAATAAGCCCCTGGCTGAATCATAAGTACTCAAAGATGCACACAAATACCCAGCCTCTTTACTTAAAATTTTAACATGTTAAATCATGCACTTGTAGTCCGGATCGTTCCGACCTCGAGCGATCCTAATCTTCAGGAAATTCGCTGGATCCGAAGGTGATGGACAGCGGTTCCCTTCCGGCGACCTCCTCTCCCAAGGCTACGGAGGACACTGAAGTGATGTCCCGAAGGACCCCCCTGGCTCAGGGGGAGGCATAGGAAGCCGTCACGGTGGCACCAGAGGATAATACCTCGGCCACCGAACACATGGGGGAGCAGATCCCCATGGAGACTGGCGATGGGGGCAATATCCAATTTGGCCCCCAGCTGAATACGATCCCAGAGACCTATACAGCTCCAGAATCCGGCAACCAACCTCCTTCGAAAGAAGGAGGTGCACCAATTCCACCGGTGCCCTCTGTCCATCCAGAGGCACCGGATACTCTACTGGAAGCACTACGAAGTGCTTCCATTGTTGAGGAACACCGTACCCTCATCGGTACGGTGGTTGAGAGGATTCAGTCTGCAAAGAGCGGACTGACCGAAGCCTGCACAAGCCTTCTAACAGGCTTTGAGGTAAGCGACGCAATTGTATAAAAAGAATGTCATAATATAGAAAGTAGCCCCTGAGACTCTGTCCGGTGTTCGGAAAGAAAAGCCGGAAAGGGGATCAAGTAATTTTCGCAGGAGACTAACTAAATATGTCTTATGTTAATAAGCAGGGGTCGTTGCTGGCCGCAACCTCTCATGCTGCCGAGGTCTCCGGACTAAAGCAGAGTCTGGAGCGAGCAGAGGAAGAGCTCGGCCATGTAAAAAAGCAACTAGAAGACAAGCAAGGTATGCAATGACCTTGTGTATATCCAGAAAGGATGAATGGTTTGTGCTGACCATAGTGCCATGATATTTATTAGGGGCGGCGACCGAGGTGGAGGCCCTCAAGAAGGCGCTGGCCAAGGCTGAGGAGAAAGTGGCAAAAGAACAAGCCGCCCGTGAAAAGCATGAGGCCAGGGTCGGCGAGGTCCAGCAGGAGCTCCAGGATGCCGTGAAGAAATACGAGTCCTTGGAGCGGCACATTGCGGATCAAGATTCCGAACTCGCCAATGCCCACCAAAGCGCACAAGATGCCTGGGTCGAAGCCCAAGGTGCCCTCCAGGAGATCCAAGAGGCTAGAAAAATCGCGGTGGGTAAGGCCTTCATTCTGCAGAGCAAATATGTGAAGAAGATGCATCTCTTACTAACCCGGATTTAGAGTTCTCCAGGAGCGTTTGCGGATTTACCGCACAGTGTTGCCTATGCTGTGGAGTTCTTCCGAGCCGAAGAGGGGAGCTCGACAGAGAAGCTGTTCTGGTCGCAATACCTTGCGCCAGAACATCCGGTGCCCTTTAGCGATCAGCTAAAATAGCTGGTCGAACTGCATAGGGTGGCCGAACTAGCCATGAAGGATTTAAGAATCTGGCTATGGCCTGCCGAAGTCATACCCAGCAGCTACTTCGGACTCGTGAAGCGGCTGGTCAATGCCTGCCCCCGGCTTGACGTCATCAAGCGGTTAGTCTGCATTGAAGGTGCGTGGATGGCCTTCACCCGTGTCAAGGTGAAGTGGGCAAAGATGGACGCCGTCAAGCTCGCGACCGAGGTACCGCCCCCTGGCAAGGAGCACCACATGCCGGAATGATATTTTGACGATGTCCTCAAGGGGTCCCGCATTATAGAGGGCCAATGTTCAAAAGACATTATCTTTGAATGAACACATTCATGTCATCTTGTCTTGTATGATGAAACAAAGCCATTATGTAATATAATGCTTGTTTATTATTTGAAATTTTTCCTCCTGTGCGGCCGTTTGTATTAAATCTGAGAGTTGGCCAGTCGTCGGCTTCAGCCCCCACGTAGGTAGTACGGGGGTGTTCGGGATGGAATCTAAACACTCTTGATCCAAGAATTTGGTCCTTGAAGGAGGTGTTTAGCGCAACGAACTAGGCAATCAGACTATGTGGCTTTATCACCCTCACTTAGCCATAGGAGTTTGACAATAAAAATGTAGACGCAGCCCCAAGTTAGCATTTAATCCAGACTAGGGTGCTGTAAACACCTGATCGGATGAAGGACGATTCATCGCATAATGCGGAAAAAATCGCAAAAGATTTTTATCCTTCGACGAGCTGTCCGGCTCACGCTGCATCATGACAGTCAGTTTTCGGCTTTCTCTATGAGGTGCTCATCTGGATAAACCAGGACACAGTCGCAGTAGTTCTCCCTTTACTACCCTAGCCGATAGAGCGGAACGTAAAGTAGTAAGCACATGAGCCGGGCAACCCAATTGTTGACCAAAGACATGGTTCGGAGCCGATGCATATAATGCTAAATTCGAGGGCCAAACTATACTGTAAAAGTATTTAGACTTGATGTCTTAGTATGGAGCGCAATAAAGCCCCTGGTGAACTATAGCATACCAAAGTGTACGGATGCAAATAAGAATAGCGAAATAAAAATGAAGTAGTAAGCTAGTGCCACATAAGTTGCGCCGCAAACTGTTTCCATTATAATTTTGATTAATACATCAAAGCGTATTTGTACAAATAGTAGATAAGCAACAGTGGCTATTTAACATGCCAAGACCAAGGGGAGCTGCGTACGGGTCCTGAAAACAGGTAGAATGATCGTTAAGAAGAACATCTGGAGATTCCCCATACGTCTGTGCTACTTGCCACCTTGTTATATCCGTCCTTCGAGAGGACCAATTATCAGGCCGTCGAGAGGGGCCTGTGGAAAAAGAAACCTGAAAAGGATAAAAAGTAAGAGTATGCATGTCCCGAGAAGGTCGAGCCGTATTGTGGGCCACAGTCTGGTTATGCCTTCGTCTCTGCCCATGGTATTTTTAGTGCATAGTTATGTACACGCGATATGTATGCCGCCACTTGGTCGGGGCTGATACGGAGGGCGAATTGCTAGTCTAACTCCTGATGAGCCGGACTGTCATGCTGCGGAGTAGTTCGGACTCGTTTGACAGTGTCCAGGAGCTTGGCCGCTGAATTAAAGTTCTGCCTTAAAAGGCCGCTCTGTACTTCCGCTAACAAGGCCGTGGTGTGTTCCTCGGTACGGAAGGAGCACTCCATGTTTCCATTGACTGTTATGACACTGCGTGGTCCAGACATCTTGAGCTTGAGATAAGCATAGTGTGGCACCACATTGAATCGAGCAAACGTGGTTCGTCCGAGCAGTGCGTGATAGCCACTGCGGAAGGGGACGATATCGAAGATTAACTCTTCGCTTCGGAAGTTGTCCGGAGATCCGAAGACGACTTACAATGTGATTGAGACCGAGCAACGGGCCTCTACACCTGGTATAACTCCTTTAAAGGTAGTTTTGGTGGGCTTGATCCTTGACGGATCGATGCCCATTTTGCGCACTGTATCCTGATAGAGCAGGTTGAGGCTGCTGCCACCGTCCATGAGGACTCATGTGAGGTGGAATCCATCAATTATTGGGTCGAGAACCAGTGTGTCTGAACCGCTATGATAGATACTCGTTGGATTGTCCCTGCGATCAAAGGTGGTCGGGCATGATGACCATGGGTTGAATTTTGGGGCGAGTGGCTCTATCGCATAGACGTCCCTGAGCGCGCGCTTGCGCTCCCTCTTAGGGATATTGGTAGCGTATATCATGTTCACCGTTTTGACCTGAGGGGGAAGCTTCTTCTGTCCCCCTGTGTTCGGTGGACGGGGCTCCTCGTCGTCATTCTCGCATTGCGACCCCTTCTCCTTGTCTTCGGCATTTAACTTGCCGGCCTGTTTGAAGACCCAACAACTCCGGTGGGTATGATTGGCTGGTTTATCAGGGGTGCCATGGATCGGACATGGACGATCGAGTATGCGGTCCAGGCTAGAAGGGCCCTGATTATTCCTTTTATATGGCTTCTTCCGCTGACCGGACTTGGATCCACTGAATCCGGCATTGACTGCCGTGTCATCAGTATTGTCACCATTGTTTCGACGCTTCTGCCTGTTGCGTCGGGGCTTGCCGTTGCTATTTCTGGCTTCCGAGGTGCCAGGTTCGCTTGCATTGTTATTGCTGTGGGCTAGCCAGCTATCTTCGCCCGTGCAAAAGTGGTTCATGAGTGCCGTGAAGGCCTCCATGGACTTCGGCTTTTCTTGGCCGAGGTGTCGGGCGAGCCATTCGTCGTGGATGCTATGTTTGAAGGCCTCTAGGGCTTCGGCATCCGGACAGTCGATGATTTGGTTCTTTTTAGTTAAGAACCTAGTCAAGAATTTCCTTGCTGACTCTCCGGGCTGTTGGATTATGTGACTTAAGTCATCGGCATCCGGAGGTCTGACGTATGTGCCTTGGAAGTTGTCGCGGAAGGCGTCTTCTAGGTCTTCCCAGCTGCCAATAGAGTTTTCAGGAAGGCTGTTCAATCAGTGCCGGGCTGGTTCCTTGAGTTATAGGGGGAGGTATTTGATGGCATGAAGATCATCGCCGTGGGCCATATGAATATGGAGAATAAAGTCTTCAAACCATACCGCGGGATCTGTGGTTCCATCATATTATTCGACATTCGCGGGTTTGAACCCTTCTGGGAATTCATGTTCCATTACTTCATCAGTGAAGCAGAGGGGTGTGCGGCGCCTCTATATCGAGCCAGATCGTGACGTAGTTCGGATGGAGTCCGTCTATGGTTTTCGGCCCAGACATGATTGTGCTTGCTATGTTCGGCTTGATAGCCATCGTCGCGCATTGGGGCACGCCCCCGCGATCCATAGATCAATCTGGCCGGACCTGCTTTATTTTTCAGGTCCTGTCGCAGGTCATATGTATATTCCCAAGCTGTTTTATCTCTCCCTTTATGATGAGGTAGGACGGGCTGGTGTTTGGCTTGAGTTGCCGCTTTGTCTCGGCCATGTGGTGGTCAATCAGCCGCATTAACTCGCTGATGGTACAGGCTCAAATGCCTCGTCATTGAATTGAGGTAGTAGTTTATGCTTCGGGTAACTTTTGGTTGGGCGCTCGAGGCCGTATTCCTCTTCTTGCAGGACATTAGTCCATCTATCGTTGAGCGGATCTTGATCAGCTTGAAGCTTCTGCTGCTGCTTCCTTTTCAGGCTCCTTGCAGTGGCTATTAGTTGTTGCTTAAAGTGCTCCTGCTCGAGAGGTTCCTCAGGCATGATAAAGTCTTCGTCACCGAGGCTCACCTCATCCTCGGAGGGTGGAAGGTAATTACTATCCTCCAAGTCTTCGTTTGCATGCTGTTCATCAGGGCTAACTTTCCCATCCTCCCGATCGTCTTGTTCAGAGTTTTGCTCGACAGGGTTTTCTTGGTCTTCGGCATTGTCCAGAGTGTTGTTGTCTCTCGTGCCAGTATTGCTGTCTTTGCTGCGACGTGATTTAGAGTGGCGCCATCAGCGCTTTGGTTGTATCTTGGGAGGTTTATCCTCTACTAGATTTTTCTCATTATCGCTGTCACCCTCCTTGGGTGTATCCACCATGTACACGTCATACGAAGAGGTGGCCGTCCAGCGTTCGGTAAACGGCGGGTTTTCGGCTTGCTCCTCTCCGGCATCATCGTCCATACCGTCAATGTCTTTAGAGCCGTAATCGGGCATGTCAGTTAAGTCCTCTACTATGGAGATGAAGTGGGTGGTGGGTTGGACATAAAATTCCCCGCTCTCAGCCCCTAGTCCGGGCTGGGCATAGTTCAGACGTTGCTCCTCCATAATCACGAGGGATCACATCAAGTCTAGAACCTCGCTTAAAGGCTAGGTTTGTCGAGGGAGAAAAGAATCCATGGAGTATGGCGGGAAGGGAATTCCTCGGCCGAGCTCACACGATGCTGACTCCGAGAGTTCGGAGCCAACGTCCAGGGAAGAGTCCGGCTTGGTGATGGTTGCAGGCGACACTACTTCCTCCGGCTCTCCCGTACTGGGCCTAGTGGCCACAGATAATCCGGCGAGTTTAGAAATCCCGTCTTCGGTCCTAGCGAGGTGCTCCGGCTCTAAGGCCAGAGAAAAGGTTGGGGTCGTGAATCCTTGGAAGATCAAGTCTCCTCAGATATCAGCGACATAATCCAGGTTTCCAAAACTAATTTGGTGACCTGGGGCGTAGCTGTCGATCTGCTCCAGATGGCCAAGCGAGTTCGCCCGCAGTGTGAAGCCACCGAATACGAAGATCTAGCTGGGGAGAAAAAGCACCCCTAGGGTAGCCTCGTTGCAGATGATGGATGGAACCATCGAACCTTTTGGTGGCGACACAATGGAACTCTCAATGAAAGCACCAATGTCGGTGTCAAAACCGGCGGATCTCGGGTAGGGTCCCGAACTATGCGTCTAAGGTTGATGGTAACAGGAAGCAGGGACACAATGTTTTACCCAGGTTCGGGCCCTCTTGATGGAGGTAATACCCTATGTCCTGCTTGATTGATATTGATGAGTATGAGGGTTACAAGAGTTAATCTACCACGAGATCATGATAGCTAAACCTTAGGAGTTTAACCTGTATGATTATGATTGCCTCTACGGACTAAACCCTCCGGTTTATATAGATACCGGACGTGACTAGGTTTGTACAAAGTCGGTTACAAAGAAAGGAATCTTCATATCCGAACGCCAGGCTTGCCATCCACGCCAAGGAGAGTCCCATCCAGACATGGGAGAGAGTCTTCTGTCTTGTATCTTCACGACCCATTAGTCAGGCCCATGTCCAACAGGTCGGACTCCCGAGGACCCCTTAATCCAGGACTCCCTCAATGGAGTCCGGAGGGCACACGAGGTGCCCACGAGGCAGGGGTGCGCCCAGGGGGTTAGGCGCGCCCTCCACCCTCATGGACGCCTTGTGTCCTTTTCGGACTACTTCTTATTTTCCTATTTTCTTAAATATTCCGAAATGGAGGAAAATTTCTATTAGAACTATTTTAGATTTGGTTTACTTACCGTACCACTTACCTCCTCCTTTTCGGAGGCTGAGATGTTCTGGAAGGTGTCCCTTATATACTCCTCCGGGGTTACGGTTTCAATAACATTAGTTTCAACATTTATAGGGTTACCTGAGATATAATGTTTGATTCTTTGACCATTCACCACCCTTAGATTTGTCCCTTCGAAGTTGTTGATTTATGGCACCGAAACAATAGACCTCCTCAATAATGTAAGGACCTTCCCATTTAGAGAGGAGTTTTCCTGCAAAAAATCTTAAACGAGAGTTGTATAACAATGCATAATCACCTACATTAAACTCACGTTTTTGTATCCTCTTCTCATGCCATCTTTTAACTTTTTCTTTAAACAGTTTGGCATTCTCATAGGCCCGGGTTCTCCATTCATCAAGTGAGCTAATGTCAAATAGTCTCTTCTCACCGGCAAGTTTGAAATCATAATTGAGACCTTTAATCGCCCAAGATGCCTTATGTTCTAGTTCGAGAGGTAAGTTACATGCTTTTCCATAAACCATTTTATATGGAGACATACCCATAGGATTTTTATATGCAGTTCTATAGGCCCATAATGCATCATCAAGTTTCTTGGACCAATTCTTTCTAGATCTATTAACAGTCTTTTGCAAAATTAATTTAAGCTCTCCATTACTCAGTTCTACTTGACCACTAGACTGTGGATGATATGGAGATGCAATTCTATAAGTGACATCATACTTAGCAAGCATTTTACGAAAAGCACCATGAATAAAATGTGAACCACCATCAGTCATTAAGTATCTAGGGACTCCAAACCTCGAAAAAATAACTTCTTTAAGCATCTTAATAGAGGTGTTATGATCAGCACTACTAGTCAGAATAGCTTCTACTCACTTAGTAACGTAATCAACCGCAACTAAAATATGTGTATACCCATTAGAGGAAGGAAACGGTCCCATATAATCAAAGCCCCAAACATCAAATAGTTTAATAACAAGTGAATAATTCATAGGCATTTCTTGACGTCTACTAATATTACCAATTCTTCGACATTCATCACAAGACAAGACAAACTTACGGGCATCCTTGAAGAGAGTAGTCCAATAAAACCAGATTGCAATACCTTATGTGCAGTTCTATCTCTAGCATGGTGTCCTCCATAAGCCTCGGAGTGACACTTGCGTAGGATCTGTTCCTGTTCATGCTCAGGTACACAACATCTAATAACAACATCTACTCCTTCTTTATAAAGGTGTGGGTCATCCGAGAAGTAATGTCTTAAATCATAGAAAAAACTTTTTTCTTTTGCTGGTTTGTGAAACTAGGTGGTATAAATTTAGCAACAATGTAATTAGCATAATGAGCATACCATGGAGCAGTACGAGAAGCATTTATGACAGCTCATTATTCATCAGGAAAGCTATCATCAATAGGTAGTGGGTCATCAAGAACATTAGCTAACCTAGACAAGTTGTTTGCAAGGGGGTTCTCAGCTCCTTTTCTATCAATAATATGCAAATCAAATTCTTGTCGTAGGAGGACCCATCTAATAAGTCTAGGTTTAGCATCTTTCTTTCCCATAAGATATTTAATAGAAGCATGATCAGTGTGAACAATTACTTTATAATCAACAATATAAGGTCTGAACTTATTACAAGCAAATACGACTGCTAAAAATTCTTTTTCAGTAGTCGCATAATTTCTCTGGGCAGTGTCTAGAGTTTTACTAGCATATTGGATAACATTTAATTTCTTATCAACTTTTTTTCCTAAAACATCACCTACAACATAATCACTAGCATCACACATAATTTCAAAGGGTAAATTCCAATCAGGTGGCTGAACAATGGGTGCAAAAATCAAAGCTTTCTTAAGTATTTCAAATGCTTCTACGCAATCATCATCAAAGACAAAAGGAAGATCTTTTTGTAAGAGATTAGTCAGAGGCCTGGAAATTTTTAAGAAGTCTTTAATGAACCTCATATAAAAACCGGCATGACCAAGGAAACTTCTTATACCTTTAATGTCCTTAGGACATGACATATTTTCAATTGCATCAACTTTAGCTTTATCAACTTCAATACCTCATTCAGAAATTTCATGCCCCAAGACAATACCTTCATTAACCATAAAGTGGCACTTCTGCCAATTCAGGAGAAGATTAGTTTTTCACATCTCTGCAAAACTCGATCAAGCTTGCTTAAGCAATCATCAAAAGAAGTTCCATATACAGAAAAATCATCTGTGAATACCTCAACAATCTTTTCACAAAAGTCAAAGAATATAGCAGTTATACATCTTTGAAAGGTAGCAGGTGCATTACATAAACCAAAAGGCATACGTCTATAAGCAAATGTACCGAAAGGACAAGTAAAAGTGGTCTTTTCCTAATCCTCTTTTGACACATGTATTTGAGAGAAACCAGAATAACCGTCTAGAAAGCAAAAATGTGTATGTTTGGATAATCTTTCTAGCATTTGATCAATAAAAGGTAAAGGGTAATGATCCTTTTTAGTAGCTTTATTTAATTTGCGGAAGTCAATTACCATTCTATAACTAGTAACAATTCTTCGTGGGATCAATTCATCTTTATCATTAGGAACAACAGTAATACCTCCTTTCTTAGGGACACAATGGATAGGACTTACCCAATGACTATCAGCAACGGGATAAATTATACCTGCCTCCAAAAGCTTTATTATTTCTTTTCTTACCACTTCTTTCATCTTAGGATTTAACCGCCGTTGGTGATCAACAACCGGTTTAGCGTATTTCTCTAGTTTTATTTTGTACGGGCATAGAGTGGGACTAATGCCCTCAAGATCATCAAGAGTATATCCAATAGCAGCATGGTGCTTCTTCAGAGTTTTCAATAATTTCTCTTCTTCTTGCTCAAAAAGTTTAGCACTAATAATAACATGATATATGTTCTTTTCATCAAGATAAGCATATTTAAGAGTATTAGGCAATGGTTTAAGTTCAAATAAGGGATCACCCTTGGGTGGAGGAGGATCCCCTAGAATTTCGACAAGTTGTGTTTCAAAATAGGTCCCTATTTAAAGAATATATTTCATTTATTTCCGTTCTTTCATTTAACATCCCAAATTTTCAATTTGGAATGTTATACATTAGACCATCATTGCATATCATAATTTATTTGCTTTTGGTTTTGATACTAGAAATTCCACGCAACTCAAGGACCCACGGAGATAGTTGGGGATTTCGTTATTTTCATATTTGAGTTTTCTCAAATCTTGCGAATAGGATCATTTGATTTTAATTATTTTATCATCAATTATTTCTACTACAAAAATATGAGAGAGGGAATAAAATGACTTTCCCAAAATAAATAAATATTGAGGACTTAATAACAAAATCAAATAAGATTTTATTTCGGAGTTTTTCGGTATTTTATTTGAATTTAGGAAAAATGTGCGTTTTTCAAAATTGCATTTAGGCCCCAAATAAATGTTCACCTTGTGCGGCTTGATTTTAGAATCCCGGGAAAATTTATTTCGGGATTTTTGGAGTCCGTTTAGTATTTCTTTTATTTTTTTTTCTGCGTGGAATAATAATAAAAAAAACACGACCCGACTTTGGGCCGTACCCGAGCAGGACTCCGCCCGGGGGCAGCCTTTATAAGCCGCCCGACCCGAGCTGCCAGCCCACCGCGCCCGAAACCCTAATCAGCCGCCGCCGCCGCCGGACCCGCCGCCCGAGGTCAACCTCGTTTTCGCCGCCCGTTTTTTTTAGAAAGAAAAAAAGTCGCGGTTTTTATTTTTTTAGTTTCGGTTTTTTAAATAGATCGGGTTTTTCGGTTTATTTATTTAGCGAGCGTTCGTCCGTTCGTTCGTTCTAGCGAACATTCGTCGTTTTTCTTTTTCTCGGATTAAATCCGCGATTTTTCTGATCGCGATTCCTGATCCGATTTTCGTTTTAGTATAACTTTTCGCTCGTTTATCGGAATCAGGCAATTCAAGCGCCTGGAGTTTCGTCTCGAAACCCTCTATCCGTTTAACCAACTTAAACAAGTTTTTTCCACTGTAAAAATTTCCCTAGATCCATAATAGTAAACGAAGCTTGTTTCTTTTGCCGTTTGACTTTCGTTGCTTCGTTTGATTTGATTCTTTTTGCAAACCGGAGTTCTTAAGTTGAACCTTCTGGTTAGATATCTTATTTGAGTTTTACCCGTGCATTAGATGAATACTTATTGTATGCTTGTTTATTTGTCTGCGATAGAATACCCGGAGTGCACCGCCTGTTACTTCGAATCTCTAGGTTTCACGGATCATCAGCAAGGCAAGTAACACTTTGATCATACCTCCTACTACCCAGTTTTATTGCATTAGATCAATCCTCAAACGTTGCATGATTAGGATCTAATTAAATTGTGGGATGGGAAGTAGTTGAGGTAGTACCTATTACCTGTTGTATTATCAAACCTTTGGGAGTTACTTTATGTTTGCCTATTATGCCATGCTATGCTAGTAGACGTGGATTGGGTGAGTGATATCCATGACAGATGTGAGTTTGTTAATTAATGGTTTATCTAAGGTGGCAACTTAAACACACATCTGGGTGGATTGAGGTACCTGGATATTCCAGGATTGCCTATTTTTCTTTATGGACCGCCACCCAGGCCCAAAGGGATCATGAGATTTTCATACCAGAAACTTCCGTGTGCAGCCACAAGCTATTATGGGCTCTAACATAGTTTATTAAGTCGTGCGAACTCTTACAGGGCAGACTAGTGTTGGGGAATGTAGTAATTTCAAAAAATTTCCTACGCACACACAAGATCATGGTGATGCATAGCAACGAGAGGGGAGAGTGTGATCTACGTACCCTCGTAGACAGACAGCGGAAGCGTTATGACAACGTGGTTGATGTAGTCGTACGTCTTCACGGCCCGACCGATCAAGCACCGAAACTACGGCACCTCCGAGTTCTAGCACACGTTCAGCTTGATGACGATCCCCGGACTCCGATCCAGCAAAGTGTCGGGGAAGAGTTCCGTCAGCACGACGGCGTGGTGATGATCTTGATGTTCAACTGTCGCAGGGCTTTGCCTAAGCACCACTACAATATTATCAAGGACTATGGTGGAAGGGGGCACCGCACACGGCTAAGAGAATGATCTTGGAGATCAACTTGTGTGTCTAGGGGTGCCCCCTGCCCCCGTATATAAAGGAGCCAAGGGGGGGTGCGGCCGGCCCTAGGAGGAGGCGCGCAGGAGGAGTCCTACTCCTACCGGGAGTAGGACTCCCCTCCCTTTCCCTAGTTGGATTAGGACTTGGGGGGAAGGAGGAGAGGGAAGAAAGGAAAGGGGGGGCGCCCCCCTCCTTGTCCAATTCGGACTTGGGGGGGGGGGAGGGGCGCGCGGCAGCCCCTAGGCCTCCACTCCTCTTCCTCCACTAGGCCCATTAAGGCCCATTAGGTTACCGGGGGGTTCCGGTAACCTCCCGGTACTCCGGTAAAATGCCGATTTCACCCGGAACACTTCCGATGTCCAAACATAGGCTTCCAATATATCAATCTTTATGTCTCGACCATTTCAAGACTCCTCATCATGTCCGTGATCACAATCTGGGACTCCTAACTAACTTCGGTACATCAAAACTCATAAACTCATAATATAACTGTCATCGAAACCTTAAGCGTGCGGACCCTATGGGTTTGAGAACAATGTAGACATGACCGAGACACGTCTCCGGTCAATAACCAATAGCGGAACCTGGATGCTCATATTGGCTCCCACATATTCTACGAAGATCTTTATCGGTCAGACCGCATAACAACATACGTTGTTCCCTTTGTCAACGGTATGTTACTTGCCCGAGATTCGATCATCCGTATGTTACTTCAAGCCATTTTGTGGAATTTGGGCTCACCATCGCTTCTCCATAGTTCGTAGGTTCATCATGATCTAGTAGCATGACTTCCAGAACAGGATTACTGTACCACTCTGGTGCGGATCTTACTCTGGTTGATCTACGAGGTTCAGTGGTATCTTATTCTGAAGTTTCATGATCTTCATCATTAGCTTCCTCACTAATTGGTGTAGGTGTCACAGAAACCGGTTTCTGTGATGTACTACTTTCCAATAAGGGAGCAGGTACAGTTACCTCATCAAATTCTACTTTCCTCCCACTCGCTTATTTCGAGAGAAACTCCTTCTCTAGAAAGTTTTCGAATTTAGCAACAAAAGTCTTGCCTTAGGATCTGTGATAGAAGGTGTATCCAATAGTTTCCTTTGGATATCCTATGAAGACACATTTCTCCGATTTGGGTTCGAGCTTATCAGGTTGAAGCTTTTTCACATAAGCATCGCAGCCCCAAACTTTCAGAAACGACAACTTTGGTTTCTTGCCAAACCACAGTTCATAAGGCGTCGTCTCAACGGATTTTGATGGTGCCCTATTTAACGTGAATGCGGCCGTCTCTAAAGCATAACCCCAAAACAATAGCGGTAAATCAGTAAGAGACATCATAGATCACACCATATCTAGTAAAGTACGATTACGACGTTCGGACACACCATTACGCTATGGTGTTCCAGGTGGCGTGAGTTGCGAAACTATTCTGCATTGTTTCAAATGTACACCAAACTCGTAACTCAAATATTCTCCTCCACGATCAGATCGTAGGAATTTTATTTTCTTGTTACGATGATTTTCAACTTTACTCTGAAATTCTTTGAACTTTTCAAATGTTCAGACTTATGTTTCATTAAGTAGATATACCCATATCTGCTTAAGTCATTTGTGAAGGTGAGAAAATAACGATATCCGCCACGAGCCTCAACATTCATCGGACCACATACATCTGTATGTATGATTTCCAAAAAATGTGTTGCTCTCTCCATAGTACCGGAGAATGGTGTTTTTGTCATCTTACCCATAAGGCACGGTTCGCAAGTACCAAGTGATTCATAATCAATTGGTTCCAAAAGTCCATCAGTATGGAGTTTCTTCATGCGCTTTACACCGATATGACCTAAACGGCAGTGCCACAAATAAGTTGCACTATTATTATCAACTCTGCATCTTTTGGCTTCAACATTATGAATGTGTGTGTCACCACTATCGAGATTTAATAAGAATAGACCATTCTTCATGGGTGCATGACCATAAAAGATTTTACTCATATAAATAGAACAACCATTATTCTCTGATTTAAATGAATAAGCGTCTTGCATCAAACAAGATCCAGATATAATGTTCATGCTCAACGCTGGCACCAAATAACAATTATTTAGGTCTAATACTAATCCCGAAGGTAGATGTAGAGGTAGCGTGCCGACCGCGATCACATCGACTTTGGAACCATTTCCCACGCGCATCGTCACCTCGTCCTTAGCCAATCTTCTCTTAATCCGTAGACCCTGTTTCGAGTTGCAAATGTTAGCAACAGAACCAGTATCAAATACCCAGGTGCTACTGCGAGCATTAGTAAGGTACACATCAATAACATGTATATTGCATATACCTTTGTTCACCTTGCCATCCTTCTTATCCGCCAAATACTTGGGGCAGTTCCGCTTCCAGTGACCAGTCTGCTTGCAGTAGAAGCACTCAGTTTCAGGCTTAGGTCCAGATTTGGGTTTCTTCTCTTGAGTAGCAACTTGCTTGCTGTTCTTTTTGAAGTTCCCCTTCTTCTTCCCTTTGCCCTTTTTCTTGAAACTAGCAGTCTTGTTGACCATCAACACTTGATGCTCCTTCTTGATTTCTACCTCCGCAGCTTTCAGCATTGCGAAGAGCTCGGGAATAGTCTTATTCATTCCTTGCATATTATAGTTCATCACGAAGCTCTTGTAGCTAGGTGGCAGTGATTGGAGAATTCTGTCAATGATGCAATCATCTGGAAGATTAACTCCCAATTGAATCAAGTGATTATTATACCCAAACATTTTGAGTATATGCTCACTGACATAACTGTTCTCCTCCATCTTGCAGCTATAGAACTTATTGGAGACTTCATATCTCTCAATCCGGGCATTTTCTTGAAATATTAACTTCAACTCCTGGAACATCTCATATGCTCCATGACGTTCAAAACGTCGTTGAAGTCCTGATTCTAAGCCGTAAAGCATGGCACACTGAACTATCGAGTAGTCATCAGCTTTGCTCTGCCAGACGTTCATAACATCTGGTGTTGCTCCAGCAGCAGGCCTGGCACCCAGCGGTGCTTCCAGGACGTAATTCTTCTGTGCAGCAATGAGGATAATCCTCAAGTTATGGACCCAGTCCGTGTAATTGCTACCATCATCTTTCAACTTTGCTTTCTCAAGGAACGCATTAAAATTCAACGGAACAACAGCACGGGCCATCTATCTACAATCAAACATAAACCAGCAAGATACTATCAGGTACTAAGTTCATGATAAATTTAAGTTCAATTAATCATATTACTAAAGAACTCCCACTTAGATAGACATCCCTCTAATCCTCTAAGTGATCACATGATCCAAGTGAACTAAACCATGTCCGATCATCACGTGAGATGGAGTAGTTTCATCGGTGAACATCACTATGTTGATCATATCTACTATATGATTCACGCTCGACCTTTCGGTCTCCGTGTTCCGAGGCCATATCTGTATATGCTTGGCTCATCAAGTATAACCTGAGTATTCCGTGTGTGCAACTGTTTTGCACCCGTTGTATTTGAACGTAGAGCCTATCACACCCGATCATCACGTGGTGTCTTAGCACGAAGAACTTTCGCAACGGTACATACTCAGGGAGAACACTTCTTGATAATTAGTGAGAGATCATCTTAAAATGTTACCGTCAAAGCAAGATAAGATGTATAAAAGATAAACAGCACATGCAATCAATATAAGTGATATGATATGGCCATCATCATCTTGTGCTTGTGATCTCCATCTTCGAAGCACCGTCATGATCACCATCATCACCGACGCGACACCTTGATCATCATCGTAGCATCATTGTCGTCTCGCCAATCTTATGCTTCCACAACTATCGCTACCGCTTAGTGATAAAGTAAAGCATTACAGCGCAATTGCATTGCATACAATAAAATGACAACCATATGGCTCCTGCCAGTTGCC
Source organism: Triticum urartu (assembly GCF_003073215.2). Taxonomy (NCBI): domain Eukaryota; kingdom Viridiplantae; phylum Streptophyta; class Magnoliopsida; order Poales; family Poaceae; genus Triticum; species Triticum urartu. Next base: position 553,745,581 of record NC_053023.1, read on the forward strand.
GATAACTCAGTTCCAAAACATGATCATCTCATACGATAAAATTTAGCATCATGTCTTGACCATATCACATCACAACATGCCTGCAAAAACAAGTTAGACGTCCTCTACTTTGTTGTTGCAAGTTTTACGTGGCTGCTACGGGCTTAGCAAGAACCATTCTTACCTACGCATCAAAACCACAATGATAGTTTGTCAAGTTGGTGCTGTTTTAACCTTCGCAAGGACTGGGCGTAGCCACACTTGGTTCAACTAAAGTTGGAGAAACTGACACCCGCTAGCCACCTTTGTGCAAAGCACGTCGGGAGAACCGGTCTCGCGTAAGCGTACGCGTAATGTCGGTCCAGGCCGCTTCGTCCAACAATACCGCCGAACCAAAGTATGACATGCTGGTAAGTAGTATGACTTATATCGCCCACAACTCACTTGTGTTCTACTCATGCATATAACATCAACGCATAAAACCTGGCTCGGATGCCACTGTTGGGGAACGTAGTAATTTCAAAAAATTTCCTACGCACACACAAGATCATGGTGATGCATAGCAACGAGAGGGGAGAGTGTGATCTACGTACCCTCGTAGACCGACAACGGAAGCGTTATGACAACGCGGTTGATGTAGCCGTACGTCTTCACGGCCCGACCGATCAAGCACCGAAACTACGGCACCTCCGAGTTCTAGCACACGTTCAGCTCGATGATGATCCCCGGACTCTGATCCAGAAAAGTGTCGGGGAAGAGTTCCGTCAACACGACGGCGTGGTGACGATCTTGATGTTCAACTGTCGCAGGGCTTCGCCTAAGCACCACTACAATACTATCGAGGACTATGGTGGAAGGGGGCACCGCACACGGCTAAAAGAACAATCTTGGAGATCAACATGTGTGTCTAGGGGTGCCCCTGCCCCCGTATATAAAGGAGCCAAGGGGGGGTGCGGCCGGCCCTAGGAGGAGGCGCGCAGGAGGAGACCTACTCCTACCGGGAGTAGGACTCCCCTCCCTTTCCCTAGTTGGATTAGGACTTGGGGGGGGGGGAAGTAGGTGAGGGAAGGAAGGAAAGGGGGGCGCCGCCCCCCTCCTTGTCCAATTCGGACTTGGGGGGGGGGAGGGGCACACGGCAGCCCCTAGGCCTCCTCTCCTCTTCCTCCACTAGGCCCATTAAGGCCCATTAGGTTACCGGGGGGTTCTGGTAACCTCCCGGTACTCCGGTAAAATGCCGATTTCACCCGGAACACTTCTGATGTCCAAACATAGGCTTCCAGTATGTCAATCTTTATGTCTCGACCATTTCGAGACTCCTCGTCATGTCCGTGATCACATCCGAGACTCCGAACTAACTTCGGTACATCAAAACTCATAATATAACTGTCATCGAAACCTTAAGCGTGCGGACCCTACGGGTTCGAGAACAATGTAGACATGACCGAGACATGTCTCCGGTCAATAACCAATAGCGGAACCTGGATGCTCATATTGGCTCCCACATATTCTACGAAGATCTTTATCGGTTAGACCGCATAACAAGATACGTTGTTCCCTTTGTCATCGGTATGTTACTTGCCCGAGATTCGATCGTCGGTATCTCAATACCTAGTTCAATCTCGTTACCGGCAAGTCTCTTTACTCGTTTCATAATACATCATCTCGCAACTAACTCATTAGTTACAATGCTTGCAAGGCTTATGTGATGTGCATTACCGAGAGGGCCCAGAGATACCTCTCCGACAATCGGAGTGACAAATCCTAATCTCGAAATACGCCAACTCAACATTTACCTTTGGAGACACCTGTAGAGCTCCTTTGTAATCACCCAGTTACGTTGTGACATTTGGTAGCACACAAAGTGTTCCTCCGGCAAACGGGAGTTGCATAATCTCATAGTCATAGGAACATGTATAAGTCATGAAGAAAGCAATAGCAACATACTAAACGATCGGGTGCTAAGCTAATGGAATGGGTCATGTCAATCACATCATTCTCCTAATAATGTGATCCCGTTAATCAAATGACAACACATGTCTATGGTTAGGAAACATAACCATCTTTGATTAACGAGCTAGTCAAGTAGAGGCATAATAGTGACGTTTAGTTTGTCTATGTATTCACACAAGTATTATGTTTCCGGATAATACAATTCTAGCATGAATAATAAACATTTATCATGATATAAGGAAATAAAATAATAACTTTATTACTGCCTCTAGGGCATATTTCCTTCAACTAGCAGATGTAGGGGAAAGTAGGTGTAACGGTCTATCCATCGTAAGGTGCTAGCGCTTCTGAAAGACTATGTCTCGGTCATCCGTTTCTCAAACACCATGTAGTGTGAGAAACCAAATGGAGGCGATCGAGTCTTGTGGGGAAAAGTGCGCAAACCTCTGCAGAGTGTATAAACTAATCATGGTTAGCCGTGTCCCCGGTTATGGACAGCTTGAGTATCTAGTATTTGGATTATCATGTGAATCTCAACATGTTACTCTAAAAAAATTAATTTTGTTGGGTTTGTTTAATGATGATGCTTAATTGGGATTGAGAATGCTGTTAACCATTCTCAATGTTTAACAACTACCATGATAGTTAAATAAAATTTATTCCTTTGCAGTAGGGAAAAATTGGCTTTTTGCAAAACGGTAACCATAGAGCTTTCCACCAGCCAAATATGCATATAGTATAGCTGTTTCATTCAATTACTCTTTATGTGTTACTTTGCCAGCATATTCCATGTGCTGACCCGTTTTGGGCTGCAACGTTAATGTTGCAGACTTTTCAGACGATGTTTAAGGAGTTTTAGGTCGTGGTTCTATACTCAGTGATGCCGTTGGAGTTGATGGACTCACTTATCTTCCAAGCCTTCCGATGTTATAGTTATTAGATGGCCTTAACCCATATTTATTGTAATAAGTTCTCTATTGAGACACTCGATGTAATAAGTGTGTGATTGCTACTCTGTTATAAATCCTCCGAGTACTATGTGGTGTCAGCATTACTGATCCAGGCATGACACCTGAGCACAGAGATCAGACTGTTTGATGTCTGGTCGCTACAGAGATGGTATCAGAGCACACGCTGACTGTAGGACACGACCACTAAGCTAAAAGACCTAGATCACTATTCACTCTCTTCTCTTCTGACCTCTCATCTTTTCTACTCTTCAGGATGGCGGATGCATGGAACAAGTTCACGCAACCGGATGACGATACACCCTTTGGACGTCACTTGAAGGAAGTCACTAAATACCTGAACATAGGAGTACCAAGATTCACTGGAACCTACAACACCACTTTACCTGAAGAAGAGCGCTGGATGATTCAAGTTCAAGTTCCAGGAAGGACGTTCATGCCAGTCACTGAGCCCATAGAGTTTTCTTTTGATGCACCAACTTGGAGTCTAGGAAAGAGCATGGCAGCTCATATCTCCATGGGACATATTGGAGAAGTCTACCGCAATGATCTCAAGGATACTATCTACCAGATTTGTGGGCGCCGAGATGAGCACTGGGAGATGATCAGCACCAGAAGGGATATATCAATTGCAGCTTTTCTCCAGGAGTTAAACCAGCATATTCAACGATAGGAGAACCAGATGTGCGCCGACATGATAGACCTGAAGAAGGCAAGGACACGAATCAAGGAACTGGAGGAAGAACTCAAGGCTACACGTGAATATTATGAAGAAGAAATTGAAGTATTGGTGGAGAAGAATGACGATCTGATCAAGAAGATCGGAATATTTATGGGAGACCCTACACCAGTAGAAGAAGACGAAGAACCCAAGGAGATTCGCCCGGAAGACTACATCATCATCGACGACACCGACTCAGAACCAGACGATAGCGATGATGACTATATTGATGAAGCCGGAGCAGATATCATGGAGTCTGCAACCGAAGAATATTTCTAGTAGACCACCCCATCAGTAGTAGTAGTCCACCATGTAAATACAGTAGTCCAAGCACTTTTGCGATAGTTAGACCGACTGTATGCCCTTGTTTGAATGAATGAAGTGAATTGCTTGCTTTTGCCTCATGTGCATATGGGTAGTGTTTTCTCTCTAGACACCCTCTATTCTTAAATCTCATCTTTTCTAAACCCATCAGATGCCTCCGAGACGTGACAATGGATTTGCCTTTCCACCGGAGCTCACCCAGTTGATCCAGCAGCAGAACACATTGATGCAGTTGCTAGTCCAGAATCAGAATCAGGGGAACAACAACAACAACCCACCACCACCACCACCACCTATTGATCACTTAACCCGTTTTCTTAGGCTGAATCCACCGGTGTTCTCCAGTAGCACCGAGCCGATAGTAGCAGATGATTGGCTCCGCAAGACAGCAAGAGAGTTAACCACAATAGGATGCACAAATGCGGAGAAGGTGAACCTTGCCGCACATCAGCTGGAAGGACCAGCAACATCATGGTGGGAGAATTACACAACCACCTACCCTATAGACACAGTCACAGGGGACCAGTTTCAGCAAGCTTTCCGTACTGCCCATGTTTCAACAGGAGCTATGGCCATGAAGAAGCATAAGTTTCGCAACTTGCGCCAAGGAGGACGGACAGTTGGCCAGTATGTGGAGGACTTTAGTAAACTAGCACGTTATGCCCCAGATGACATTGCTACGGATGCAACTAAGCAAGAGAAGTTTCTGGAAGGACTGAATGATGAGTTGAGCATGCAGTTGATGATAGCAACCTTCAACAACTACCAGGAGTGGGTAGACCATGCTCTTATGATTGAAGGCAAGCAGCAGCAAATTGAGAACCGCAAGAGGAAGTATGGACAAGGGAAGTACAATTCAGGAGCCCAGCAGAAGCCACGTTTTACCCCTAAACCGGGAGGACATTTTCAGCATACCCATGGAGGAGTATCGCACAATCACAACGGCACCAAGAATGGTAATGGGAATGGAGGAAGCAACAGCCAGAACCGCACCAACCGTCAACCCCAGCCAAGAGAGACCTGAGCCAAGTCACTTGCTTTAAGTGCCAGAAGACCGGACATTATGCCAATGAATGTCCTGAAGCCCAGAATGGAAATGGCAATGGAAGATCTGGGAAGAAGCTGAACCCTTTCAACAGGGGACAGGTGAACCACGTAAACGTGGAAGAGGTTGAAGAGAAGCTAGATGCAATAATCGGTAAGTTTTTGGTTAAGTCTTTTACTGCAATCATTCTTTTTGATACTGGTGCATCGCATTCATACATATCAAGGGGATATGTGGATAAGTATAACCTGCCCACTAAGGTTCTTAGAACACCTATGCTAGTAAGCTCACCAGGAGCGGAGTATATGGCTTGCAAGGTTTGGAATCGCAAGGTTTGGATGTAATTCTAGGTATGGATTGGTTGTCGATGTATGGAGGAAACATCAATTGCGCCAGTAAGTCGATTTTGCTTACCACCACAGAAGGAAGAAGGATCAAGTATCTATCCCGACATGTGCCTAAGAGGACTCAAGTAAATTCCCTAACAGGAGTTATACAGGAGGAAGTACCGATGGTAAAGGATTTTCCGGATGTATTTCCAGAAGAGTTACCAGGCATGCCACCGGATAGAGACATTGAATTTTTGATTGAGCTTTTGCTAGGCATAGGGCCGATATCTAAGAGACCATACAGTATGCCTGCAAAGGATTTGGAGGAGATTAAGAAGCAGATTAAAGAGTTACTGGATAAAGGTTATATTTGCCCAAGTTCTTCGCCTTGGGGATCGCCAGTACTTCTAGTGGAGAAAAAGGATGGATCGTTAAGGATGGTTGTTGATTATCGAGGATTGAATGAAGTAACAATCAAGAACAAGTACCCACTACCGATGATCAATGATCTGTTCGATCGATTGCAAGGAGCTAAGGTATTTTCCAAGATTGATCTGCAATCAGGATACCATCAGTTGAAGATTCGAGAATAGGATATACCTAAGACAACTTTTACCACCACATATGGGCTGTACGAGTATACCGTTATGTAATTTGGTCTGACTAATGCACCTGCCTATTTTATGAACATGATGAACAAAGTGTTCATGGAGTTTTCGATAAGTTCGTCGTAGTGTTCATTGATGATATTATGGTTTACTCAAAGAATGAAGAGGAGCATAAGGAGCATTTGCGTTTGGTACTTGAGAAGCTCGGAGAACATCAGTTATATGCCAAGTTTAGCAAATGTGAGTTTTGGTTGAAGGAAGTGGGATTCCTCGGACACGTTATATCCGGAGAAGGTATAGCAGTAGATCCCACCAAGGTTGTCACTATGAAAAATTGGGAAGCACCAACAACAGTTGTAGAGATCCAGAGTTTTCTTGGACTCGCAGGATACTACCAAAGATTTATTGAAAATTTCTCGAAGATTGCGAAGCCTATGACAGAGTTGTTGAAGAAGGATACCAAGTTCAAATGGACTGAGGAATGTGAGGCCAGTTTCCAGGAGTTGAAGAAACATTTGGTTACATCACCAGTGTTGATTTTGCCGGATCAGAACAAAGATTATGAGGTGTATTGCGACGCTTCACGTCGAGGACTTGGAGCAATGCTTATGCAGGAGGGAAGAGTTGTTTCATATGCCTGACGACAGCTTAAGCCTCATGAGTTGAATTATGCAACACATCATTTGGAGTTAGCAGCCGTAGTGCACGCCTTGAAGACTTGGAGACATTTTCTAATTGGAAACCATTGTGAGGTGTACACGGATCACAAGAGTTTGAAGTACATTTTCACACAGAAGGAGCTAAATCTCAGGCAAAGGAGATGATTGGAGCTCATCAAGGACTACGATATGAGATTGCATTATCATCCCGGAAAGGCTAACGTAGTAGCCGATGCACTGAGCCGTAAGAGCCATGTCAACGCCCTAACGATAGGAGATTTACCGAAGGAGTTAGCCGAAGACCTTCGTGAGCTATGTTTGGAGATAGTTCCGAGAGGCTATGTGGCAGCATTGGAGATTCAGTCTACTTTGATGGATAAGACCAGAGAAGCTCAGAAGACTGACAAGGAGGTTGCCTCTATAAAGGAGAAGATGAGCAAAGGAAAAGTTAAAGGATTCGTGAGGATGAGCATGATGCCTTATGGTTTGAAGACCGTGTTTATGTGCCCAACGACCCGGAGATCGGGAAGTTCATTCTACAGGAGGCCCATGATTCACCATATTCGATTCACCCAGGAAATACCAAGATGTATTTGGATTTGAAGGATACTTTCTAGTGGACCGGAATGAAGAAGGATATTGCGGAGTATGTAGCAGTTTGTGATGTATGTCAGAGAGTACAGGCAGAGCATCAGAAGCCAGCAAGATTGTTACAGCCATTGCCAATACCCGAATGGAAGTGGGATAAGATAGGCATGGATTTTATTACAGGATTGCCCAGAACGCGTTCAGGCTATGACTCGATTTGGGTTGTAGTCAATCGTTTGACAAAGGTAGCTCATTTCACCCCAGTGAAGACTACCTACACCAGTGCTAAGTTGGCAAAGATATACATGACCAGGATTGTATGTCTGCATGGAGTTCCAAGGAGCATTGTATCAGATAGAGGAACCCAATTTACCTCAAAGTTCTGGAATCAGTTGCACAAAACTTTGGGTACCAGGCTAGAGTTCAGCACAGCTTTTCATCCACAGACAGATGGACAGACCAAGAGAGTCAACCAGATTTTGGAGGATATGCTAAGAGCTTGCGCGCTAGATTACGGATCTAGTTGGGACGACAATTTACCATACGTAGAGTTCTCTTACAACAACAGTTATCAATCCAACTTGAAGATGGCCCCTTTCGAAGCCTTGTACGGAAGGAGGTGCAGGACCCCATTGTCGTGGGATGAAGTTGGAGACCGCCAGTTGTTTGGACCGGATTTGATTAAGGAGTCTGAGCAGAAGGTGAAATTGATTCGCGATAGGCTCAAGGTAGCCCAGTCCAGGCAGAAGAGCTACGCAGATTCTAAACGCAAGGAGACAGTTTACGAAGTCGGAGACCGAGTTTATCTTCGAGTATCTCCACTTCGAGGAGTTAAGCGCTTTGGAGTTAAGGGAAAGTTAGCGCCATGTTTTGTAGGACCATACAAGGTTTTGGAGCATATGGGAGAAGTAGCCTACAAGTTGGAATTTCCCGAAGGATTGTCAGGAGTCCACGACGTATTCCAATTGAAGAAGTGCCACGCAGAGATGGCTGATATACCGTTGAGAGATACAGTGTCGCTGGAAGCGATTCAGTTGGACAGTGATTTGACCTATGAGGAGAAACCAGTCAAGATTCTTGAGTATGCCAGCCGAGTCACCCGCAGCAAGGTTATCAATTTTTGCAAAGTTTAGTGGAGGCACCACACCAAGGAGGAAGCCACCTGGGAGCGAGAGGAAGATCTGCTGAAGGACCACCCTCACCTATTTTCTAGCCAACCCGAATCTCGAGGGAGAGATTCATCTTAAGGGGGGGTAGGTTCGTAACATCCCAAATTTTCAATTTGGAATGTTATACACTAGATCATCACTGCATATCATATTTTATTTGCTTTTTGTTTGATCCTAGAAATTCTACGCAACTCAAGGACCCTCGGAGAGAGTTGGGGATTTCGTTATTTTCATATTTCAGTTTTCTCAAATTTTGAAAATAGGATCGATTGATTTTATTTATTTTATCTTCAAATATTTCTATTATAAAAATATTAGAGAGGGAATAAAATGACTTTCCCAAAATAAATAAATATTAAGGATTTAATAATAAAATCAAATAAGATTTTATTTTGGATTTTTGCTATTTTATTTGAATTTAAGAAAATGCGCCTTTTCAAAATTGCATTTAGGCCCCAAATAAATGTTCATCTAGACCGGATTTATTTTAGAAGTCGGGGAAATTTTATTTCGGGATTTTTGGAGTCCGTTTAGTATTTCTTTTATTTGTTTTTCTGCACGTAATTATTTATATAAAAATAAACGCGAAATTGACTTTGGGCCGTGTTCTGCCAGGACTCTGTCTGGCCGGCCTTTATAATGCGCCGCCCCGAGCCCGTTTGCCCGTAAACCGCACCGCGCCTAACCCTAACCCTAGCCGATCCGCCGCCGCCGCCGCTGCCGCCGGACTCCGTTGCCCGGAGCCCGCCGCAGCCGAAGCCGGAGCCGGAGCCGCCGCCGCCGACCCCGCTGCCCCGCCGAGGTTGACCCCACCCCGCCGCCGGTGGTTTTCCTCAAGAAAACCGTTCGGTTTTCCGCCGGTTTTCCGTTCGGTTTTTTTAGATCCGTTTTTTTAGATCGGTTTTTTAGATCCGTTTTTTTAGATCGGTTTTTTTTCCGGTTTAGTTTATTTAGCGAGCGTTCGCTCGTTCGTTCGTTTTAACGGACGCGTTCATCGTTTAGTTCCAGAAAACGAACGTTCATTCGTTAATCTGTTCGTCGTTTTTCTTTTTCTCGGATTTTCCACGATTATTTCTGATCGCGATTTCTGATCCGATTTTCGTTCTAGTATAACTTTTCGCTCGTTTATCGGAATCAGGCGATTCAAGCGGCTGGAATTTCGGCTTGAAACCCTCTTTCTGTTTAACCAACTCAAACAAGTTTTTGCTTCTGTAAAATTTAACCTAGGTCCAGATTAGTAAACAAAGTTTGTTTCTTTCGCCGTTTGACTTTCGTTGCTTCGTTCGATTCGATTCTTTTTGCAAGCCGGAGTACTTAAGTTGAATTTTCTTGTTAGTTCTCCTATTTGAGTTTTACCTGTGCATTAGATGAGTACTTATTGTATGCTTGTTTGTTTGCGATAGAGTACTCGGAGTGCGCCGCTTGCTACTTTGAATCGCTAGGTTTCATGGATCATCAGCAAGGCAAGTAACACTTTGATCATACCTCTTTCATACCCAATTTTATGGCATTAGATCAATCCTCAAACATTGCATGATTAGGATCTAATTAAATTGTGGGTTTTGGGAAGTAGATGTGGTAGTACCTATTACCTGTTTTCTTATCAAACCTTTGGGAGTTACTTCTACGTTTGCTTAGTATGCCATGCTATGCTAGTAGACGTGGAATGGGTGAGTGTATCCATGACAGATGTGAGATTCTTAATTTAATGGTTTATTTAAGGTGGCAAGTTAAACACACATCTGGGTGGATTGAGGCACCTGGGTATTCCAGCGATTGCCTGCTTTTCTTTATGGACCGCCACCCAGGCTCAAAGGGATCATGAGATTATTCATACTAGAAACTTCCGTGTGCAGCCACAAGCTACTATGGGCTCTAGCATTGTTGATTAAGTCGTGTGAACTCTTACAGTGGTAGACTAGCAGATGTAGGGGAAAGTAGGTGTAACGGTCTACCCGTTCGTAAGGTGCTAGCGCTTCTGAAAGACTATGTCTCGGTCATCCGTTTCTCAAACATCATGTAGTGTGAGAATACCAACAAAGGAGATCGAGTCTTGTGGGGAAAAGTGCGCAAACCTCTGCAGAGTGTATAAACTAATCATGGTTAGCCGTGTCCCCGGTTATGGACGTCTTGAGTATCTAGTACATGGATTATCATGTGAATCTCATCATGTTACTTTAATTAATTTGTTGGGTTTTAAATGTTGATGCTTAATTGGGATTGAGAGGGTGTCTACACTCTCAATGTTTAACAACCACCATGAAAGTTAAATAAAATTTATTCCATTGCAGTAGGGAAAAATTGGCTTTATGCAAAACTGTAACCATAGAGCTTTCCACCAGCCATATATGCATGTACTATAGCCTATTTCTTTCATTACTCTCTATGTGTTACATTGCCAGCATATTCCATGTGCTGACCCGTTTCGGGGTGCAACGTTCATGTTGCAGACTTTTTAGACGACGAGTAAGGTGCCTTTAGGTCGTGGTTCTATACTCAGCGATGCCGTTGGAGTTGATGGACTCACTCATCTTCCGAGCCTTCCGTTGTTATCGTTATTAGATGGCCTTAAGCCATGTTTATTGTAATAAGTTCTCTTTTGAGACATTCGATGTAATAAGTGTGTGATTGCTACTCTGTTATAAATCCTTCAAGTACTGTGCGTGTCAGCATTACTGATCCAGGGATGACACTGAAGCACAGAGATCAGACCGTTTGAGGTCTGGTCGCTACAAATAGCCACTTCAAGGAGCCTGAAAAAGAAGCAGCAGCAGCTTCAAGCTGCCTAAGATCTGCTCAATGATAGATGGACCGATGTCCTAGCAGCCGAAGAATATGGCCTCAAGCGCCTAGCCAAAAGCTACTCGAAGCACAAATTGCTACCTCAGTTCGACTGACCGACCGCAATGTGGTCGGGATAAAACGGCAACTCAACTCGAACACCAGCCCGCTTCACCTCATCATAAAGGCAGAGATAAAACAGGTCGTGGTTATACATATGACCTTTGGCAGGACCTGGACAATAGAGCAGGACATACCAGATCGATCTACGGATCACGAGGATGTGCCCCGACACATGATGACGGCTATCTATTCGGACGTGACAAGCCTAGTCATGCGCGGGCCGAAAACCGCAGACAGACTCCATCAGAGCTACATCGCGATGTGGCCCGATATAGATGCACCACACTGATAACCCACAAGTATAGGGGATCGCAACAGTTTTCGAGGGTAGAGTATTCAACCCAAATTTTTGATTCGACACAAGGGGAGACAAAGAATATTCTCAAGTATTAGCAGCTGAGTTGTCAATTCAACCACACCTGGAAACTTAATATCTGCAGCAAAGTGTTTAGTAGCAAAGTAATATGATAGTAGTGGTAGCGGTAGCAAAAGGTAACGGTAGCAAAAGTAATGTTTTTGGTATTTTGTAGTGATGATAGCAATAGCAATGGAAAAGTAAATAAGCGAAGAACAATATATGGAAAGCTCGTAGGCAATGTATCGGTGATGGAGAATTATGCCGGATGCAGTTCATCATGTAACAGTCATAACCTAGGGTGACACAGAACTAGCTCCAGTTCATCAATGCACTAGTAGAAAAAGGGTCAAACGTGAAGCACATTAGTGCCGGTTTGAATTTGAGCCGGCACTAATGGTACCATTAGTGCCGGTTCGAACGGCTATGCATTAATGCCGGTTCGTGTTGAACCTTTAGTACCGGTTCGTGCCACGAACCGGTACTAAAGGGGTGATGGTAGGCTGGCGTCAGGCCGGGGCCCCACGAACACCTTTAGTACCGGTTCGTGTCACAAACCGGCACTAAAGGGCTAACCTTTAGTACCGGTTTGTGCCACGAACCGGTACTAAAGGGGTCTGACCTATAGTACCAGTTTGTGACACAAACCGGCACTATAGGGCAATTTTCAAACTCTACCCCCCCCCCCCCGTGTGTCGCCATTTCAGTTCTGAAAAAATCAAAAGAAAATGATAAAAACTTCAAAAAATAAAATCCTTCGAGAGGTAGTTATATTACTACATCTACTAGTTAGGAAAATTTGAAAACTTAAATTTGGGCATGTTTTGCAAAAAGTGTAGGGAAAATATAAAACGGCTATAAATTTTGCATACGATGTCGGAAAAACGTATAATATATCAAAAAATTCAGCACGAAAATCCGCATCAGATGGAGACCGCCTACGGCCTGTTTGCAATTTTTTAGAATCCTCAAATTCCAAAAGGAAAAAAAGATATGGTCAAATTTAAGTTTTTTTAAAAAAAATGTTAAATCTGGTCAAACTACTTATTCAAGAAGTATTAATGTTACTACATAATTATTCAAAAATATTAGTGTTACTAAATAATTATTTCAATTTTTTGAATTTTGGTCAAATCTGGTCAAACTATGGTCAAACTGTGGTCAAACTATGGTCAAACTTATTCAAGAAATATTAGTGTTACTAAATAATTACTGTTTTTTAGAATAATGGTTTCAAACTCAAATAGTGAAATGTGTGACTTCATGCTCAAGCTAAACTCCCGAGGGTTAATAGGATTGGCATCTTACTATTGTCAGGAAAACAACAAGTGCAGACTTGAAAACGAAGGAGAATAGAACCCGAAAGTTAAGCGTGCTCGGGCTGGAGTAGTGAGAGGGATGGGTGACCGGTCGGGAAGTTAGATGATTTGGAATGAGTGATCCACACTTGAGCAGTTAAGAGAGGTGATTAGAGACTAAATCACCAAATAATTCAGAAAAATTAAAAATTGAAAAAATAAAAATAAAAAAATTCCAAAATTTTCAAAAAAAACCTTTAGTACCGGTTGGTAACACCAACCGGTACTAAAGGTCCCCCATACCAAGGCGCGAGCTCACGCCACGTGGTGGCACTTTAGCGCCGATTCGTGCCGAACCGGTACTAAAGGGGGGGGCCTTTAGTGCACACCAATTAGTGCCGGTTATGGAACCGGCACTAAAGTCCCTTACGAACCGGTTTTAAAGCTTCGTTTTCTACTAGTCATGTAATGTTGGCATGTATTCTGAATATAGTCATACATGCTTATGGAAAAGAACTTGCATGACATCTTTTGTCCTACCCTCCCGTGGAAGTGGGGTCCTAGCGAAAACTAAGGGATATTAAAGCCTCGTTTTAATAGAGTACCAGAAGAAAGCATTAGCACATAGTGAATACATGAACTCCTCAAACTATGGTCATCACTGGTAAGTATCCCGATTATTGTCACTTCGGGGTTAACGGATCATAACACATAATAGGTGAGTATAGACTTGCAAGATAGGATCAAGAACTCTCATATATTGATGAAAACATAATAGGTTCAGATCTGAAATCATGGCACTCGGGCCCTACTGACAAGCATTAAGCATACATTGGGGGGCCTTTAGTGCCCACCAATTAGTGCCGGTTATGGAACCGGCACTGAAGGCCCTTACGAACCGGTTTTAAAGCTTCGTTTTAATAGAGTACCAGAAGAAAGCATTAGCACATAGTGAATACATGAACTCCTCAAACTATGGTCATCACTGGTAAGTATCCCGATTATTGTCACTTCGGGGTTAACGGATCATAACACATAATAGGTGAGTATAGACTTGCAAGATAGGATCAAGAACTCTCATATATTGATGAAAACATAATAGGTTCAGATCTGAAATCATGGCACTCGGGCCCTACTGACAAGCATTAAGCATACATTGGGGGGCCTTTAGTGCCCACCAATTAGTGCCGGTTATGGAACCGGCACTGAAGGCCCTTACGAACCGGTTTTAAAGCTTCATTTTCTACTAGTCATGTAATGTTGGCATGTATTCTGAATATAGTCATACATGCTTATGGAAAAGAACTTGCATGACATCTTTTGTCCTACCCTCCCATGGAAGTGGGGTCCTAGCGAAAACTAAGGGATATTAAAGCCTCGTTTTAATAGAGTACCAGAAGAAAGCATTAGCACATAGTGAATACATGAACTCCTCAAACTATGGTCATCACTGGTAAGTATCCCGATTATTGTCACTTCGGGGTTAACGGATCATAACACATAATAGGTGAGTATAGACTTGCAAGATAGGATCAAGAACTCTCATATATTGATGAAAACATAATAGGTTCAGATCTGAAATCATGGCACTCGGGCCCTACTGACAAGCATTAAGCATAGCAAAGTCATAGCAACATCAATCCCAGAACATAGTTGATACTAGGGATCAAACCCTAACAAAACTAACTCGATTACATGATAGATCTCATCCAACCCATCACCGTCCAGCAAGCCTATCATGGAATTACTCACGCACGGCGGTGAGCATCATGAAATTGGTGATGGAGGATGGTTGATGATGACGATGGCGATGGATTCCCCTCTCCGGAGCCCCGAACGGACTCCAGATCAGCCCTCCCGAGAGGTTTTAGGGTTTGGAGGCGGCTCCGTATCATAAAACGCGATGATTTCTTCTCTCTGATTTTTTTCTCCCCGAAACCAAATATATAGAGTTGGAGTTGAGGTCGGAGGAGCTCCAGGGGGCCCATGAGGTAGGGGGGCGCGCCCCCACCCTCATGGACAGGTGGTGGGCCCCTTGGTCTTCATCTTTTGCAAGGATTTTTTATTATTTCCGAATAGATGTTCCATGAAGTTTCAGGTCATTCCGAGAACTTTTGTTTCTGCACATAAATAACACCATAGTAATTTTGCTGAAAACAGCGTCAGTCCGGGTTAGTTCCATTCAAATCATGCAAGTTAGAGTCCAAAACAAGGGCAAAAGTGTTTGGAAAAGTAGATACGACGGAGATGTATCAACTCCCCAAAGCTTAAACCTTTGCTTGTCCTCAAGCAATTCAGTTGATAAACTGAAAGTGATAAAGAAAAACTTTTACAAACTCTGTTTGCTCTTGTTGTTTTAAATATGTAAAGCCAGCATTCAAGTTTTCAGCAAAGATTATGACTAACCACATTCACAATAATGCTTAGGTCTCAAGTTTACTCATACCAATGGCATAATCAACTAGCGAGCAATAATAATAAATCTCGGATGACAACACTTTCTCAAAACAATCATAATATGATATAACAAGATGGTATCTCGCTAGCCCTTTCTGAGATCGCAAAACATAAATGCAGAGCACCTTTAAAGATCAAGGGTTGACTAGACATTGTAATTCATGGTAAAATAGATCCATCCAAGTCATACTCAATGTAAACTAACAGTAATGACTGCAAATGACAGCGGTGCTCTCCAACTATTGCTTTTTAATAAGAGGATGATGACTCAACAAAAGCAAATAGATAGGCCCTTCGCAGAGGGAAGCAGGGATTTGTAGAGGTGCCAGAGCTCGGTTTTGAAATAGAGGTGAATAATATTTTGAGCGGTATACTTTCATTGTCAACATAACAACCAAGAGATGGCAATATCTTCGATGCTACACACATTATAGGCGGCTCCCAAATAGAATGGTAAAGTTTATACTCCCCCTCCACCAACAAGCATCAATCCATGGCTTGCTCGAGACAATGAGTGCTTCCAACTAACAAGAGTCCCAGGGGGAGTTTTGTTTGCAATTATTTTGATTTGATTTGCATAAAGCATGGGACTGGGCATCCCGGTGACCAGCCATTTTTCTCATGAGTGAGGAGCGGAGTCCACTCCTATTGAGAATAACCCGCCTAACATGGAAGATACAGATAGCCCTAGTTGATACATGAGCTATTCGAGCATACAAAACAAGATATTTATTTGAAGGTTTAGAGTTTGGCACATACAAATTTACTTGGAACGGCAGGTAGATACCGTATATAGGTAGGTATGGTGGACTCATATGGAATAACTTTGGGGTTTATGGAGTTGGATGCACAAGCAATATTCCCATTTAGTACAGGTGAAGGCTAGCAAAAGACTGGGAAGCGACCAGCTAGAGAGCGTCAACAGTCATGAACATGCATTAAAATTAATCAACACCGAATGCAAGCATGAGTAGGATATAATCCACCATGAACATAAATATCGTGAAGGCTATGTTGATTTTGTTTCAACTACATGCGTGAGCATGCACCAAGTCAAGTCACTTAAATCATTCAAAGGAGGATACCACCCTATCATACCACATCACAACCATTTTAATAGCATGTTGGCACGCAAGGTAAACCATTATAAGCTCCTAGCTAATCAAGCATGGCACAAGAAACTATGATCTCTAGTTGTCATTGCAAACATGTTTATTCATAATAGGCTGAATCAGGAACGATGACCTAATCATATTTACAAAAACAAGAGAGGTCGAGTTCATACCAGCTTTTCTCATCTCAGTTAGTCCATCATATATTGTCATAATTGCCTTTCACTTGCACGACTGAACGATGTGGATAATAATAATAATAGTCCACATGCATTGGACTAAGCTAGAATCTACAAGCATTCAATAAACAGGAGAAGAAAAGGCAATATGGGCTCTTTTGTCAGATCAGCAATAATGCATATAAGAGCCACTTCAACAATTTAATTATGGTCTTCTCCTATTGACCCCCAAAGAAAAGAAAGGAAATAAAACTATTTACACGGGAAAGCTCCCAACAAGCAAAAGAAGAACATGAACTCTTTTTGGGTTTTCTTTTTAATTACTACTACAAGCATGGAAAGTAAACTAATTAAAAGCTACAACTAATTTTCTTTGGTTTTTCTTAAGGTTTATTAAACACACAATAATAAAGCATAAAAGGAAAATAAACTAGCATGGATGATACAATGAAAAAGTATGAGCATCGACATCTAGCAATGAGTGTGTGAACATAAATGTAATGTCGGTGGGAAATACGTACTCCCCCAAGCTTAGGATTTTAGCCTAAGTTGGTCTATGGCCACGGCTGGCCTGGCGGATATCCATAATAATAGTTGGGGTCGTACTGGGATGTAGCGGCTATCGCCTCCTAAGCTGCAGCGTGGCGACGAGCAGCCTCCGCCCTCCTCTCTTACTCATCTGCCTCCTCTCTGGTAATAATATATATTCCTTTTACCTGATAATCAAAGAAGGCAGGAGCGGGGAGAGTAATACGGACAGCACGACGTCTGTCAAAGATTAAATGATACTGGAGAGAGGTGATTCATTCCTCTCGACAAACTGGTGGTGAACCATAGCATTAAAGTCTAGGTAAGCAGGAGGTAATTCAATATCATCATTACGTATAGTTACACCAAGAAAATCAACTAAGCGGGTTGCATAAATTCCACCAAAGAAATCTCCATTAAATCTATTCAAATGCAACCTACGTGCAACAATGGCTCCCAAATTATAAGATTTATCTCCTAACACAGCACTCCTAAGAATACTGAGGTCGGGGACACACATTTGACATGCATCATCTTTATCGTTAATGCATCTACCTATGAAGAGAGCAAAATAATGTATAGCAGGAAAATGAATGCTCCCTATGGTAGCTTGTGTTATATCTCTAGATTCCCCCACAGTTATACTAGCAAGAAAATCTCTAAATTCAGATTTGCGAGGTTCCCACTACCCCATTGTGGAATTTTGCAAGCAGTTGTAAAATCCTCTAAGTCCATAGTGTAAGAATTTTCATAAAGATCAAACAAGACAGTTGGAGAATTACGTGAAGATGAAAAATCAAACCTCCGCACAAAGGAACTAGTGAGATAGTGACACTGGCTGCACTTCTCTTCCTCGAAGCTCAGAAGATCAGTGTTACGCAAATATGCGTTAAATTCTTCCTTAATTCCCGCTCGATCCATAAAGTTTTCCAAAGGCCATTCACAAGGACGCACTGGAGCGTCTCTTGGTGGCTCTTCTTCAACAGCACGCATTGCAAGCCTGGGTCCTTGCTTCCTCGAAGAACCACCTTGGTACATTTTCCTAAGCATATTTCTTCCTCCGAAAAATTTCTGAAATTTTTAGTAACTTCAAAATAAAAGTGAACCAAACTCAATAATATTGATAGCAACTATTCCTACAAGTGCTTAGAGCTTATATCATGCATCAAAACTACTTTTGTCCATATAAATTTGACATGCAAGCTCAAGAACACGGTCACCTAAGCAGCAAAAAATTGCAATGAATAAAGCACTAGAACAAAAACTAATTGGACCAATGGAGGAGTCACATACCAAGGAACAATCTCCCCAAGCAGTTTTGTGAGGGGTGCTTTGAGCAAGGAGATCGAAAATGGCAGCAAAATGAGCTTGGACTCGGGTTTGAGCTGGATATACTGTGTTTTTGGGAGGAAGACGGAGTGTGTGTGGGTGAAAGGATAAGTGGAGGAGGGCCACCATGGGCCCATGAGGCAGGGGGTGTGCCCAGGGGGGTAGGGCGCACCCCTGACCCTCGTGGCCAGGTGCGTGCTCCTCCTGCTGTGTTCTCAATGCCAAATATTCTCAAATATTCTAGAAAAAATCATATTTAAATTTCAGGGCATTTGGAAAACTTTTATTTTCAAGGTATTTTTATATTGCACGGATAATCAGATAACAGACAAAAAAATACTTATTTTTATTTTATTTATTATAAATAACAGAAAGTAAAAGGAGGGTACAGAAGGTTGTGCCTTCTAGTTTCATCCATCTCATGATCATCAAAAGGAATCCACTAACAAGGTTGATCAAGTCTTGCTAACGAACTCATTCTGAATAACCTGGAACCGGAGAAATTTCGAATAACACTAAGTTACCTCAACGGGGATATGTACATCCCCAATAATAAGAAAACCATATTTCTTCTTGATAGTAGGAAGAGAAAATTCAAAACCTCCAAATAATCGATGGAATTTTTCCAATAGAGTTGATACTATGAACTTGAGGTTGTTTCCTCGGAAAGTGTACCGTATGCTCATTACCATTAACATGAAAAGTGACATTGCCTTTAGTGCAATCAATAACAGCCCCTGCAGTATTAAAAAAGGGTCTTCCAAGAATAATAGACATACTATCGTCGTTGGGAATATCAAGAATAACAAAGTCCATTAAAATAGTAACGTTTCCAACTACAACAGGCACATCCTCACAAATACCGACAGGTATAGCAGTTGATTTATCAGCCATTTGCAAAGACATTTCAGTAGGTGTCAGCTTATTAAAATCAAGTCTATCATATAAAGAGAGAGGCATAACACTAACACCGGCTCCAAGATCACATAAAGAAGTTTTAACATAGTTTCTTTTAATGGAGCATGGTATAGTTGGTACACCGGGATCTCCAAGTTTCTTTGGTACTCCACCCTTAAAAGTATAATTAGCAAGCATGGTGGAAATTTCAGCTTCCGGTATCTTTCTTTTATTAGTAACAATATCTTTCATGTACTTAGCATAAGAATTCATTTTGAGCATATCAGTTAATCGCATACGCAAAAAGATAGGTCTAATCATTTCAGCAAAGCACTCAAAATCCTCATCATCCTTTTTCTTGGATGGTTTGGGAGGAAAAGGCATGTGTTTCTGAACCCATGGCTCTCTTTCCTTTCTGTGTTTCCTAGCAACAAAGTCTTATCATAACATTGATTCTTTGATTGTGGGTTATCAAGATCAACAGCAGGTTCCTTTTCTATATCATTATCATTACTAGGTTGAGCATCATCATGAACATTATCATTGACATTATCACTAGTTTCAGGTTCATTACCAGATTGTATTTCAGCATCAGAAATAGAAATATCATTTGGATTCTCAGGTGTTTCAGTAATAGGTTCACTAGAAGCATGCAAAGTCCTATCATTTTTCTTTTTCTTCCTTTTATAAGGACTAGGTGCATCTATATTATTTCTCTAAGAATCTTGCTCAATTCTCTTAGGGTGGCCTTCAGGATACAAAGGTTCCTGAGTCATTCTACCAGTTCTAGTAGCCACTCTAATAGCATAATCATTATCTTTACTATTCAATTCATTGAGCAAATCATTTTGAGCCTTAAGCACTTGTTCTACTTGAGTGGTAACCATAGAAGCATGTTTACTAATAAGTTTAATTTCACCTTTGACATTAGCCATATAATCACCCAAGTGTTCAAGCATATTGGAATTGTATTTCAACTGTCTACCAAAATAAGCATTAAAATCTTCTTGCTTAGCCTTAAATTTCTCAAACTCATCTAAGCATGGGCTAGCTAACTTAGTAAATGGGATTTCAGCTTTATCATATCTATAGAGAGAATTTACCTTTACTACTTGTGTCGGGTTATCAAGACCATGTGTTTCTTCAATAGGTAATGGATTAAGATCATATGTTTCTTCAACAGGCGGTAAATTAAGACCGTGTATTTCTTCAATAGGAGGTAAATTCTTAACATCTTCAGCTTTAATACCCTTTTCCTTCATAGATTTCTTTGCCTCTTGCATATCTTTAGGATTGAGAAATAGACCACCTCTCTTCTTCGGAGTTGGTTTAGGAATAGGATCAGGAGCTGGCTCAGGAAGTGTCCAATTATTTTCATTTGTCAACATAGTATTTAATAGAATTTCAGCTTCATCCGGTGTTCTTTCCCTGAAAACAGAACCAGCACAACTATCCAGGTAATCTCTGGAAGCATCGGTTAGTCCATTATAAAAGATATCAAGTATTTCATTTTTCTTAAAAGGATGATCAGTCAAAGCAATAAGTAATTGGAGAAGCCTTCCCCAAGCTTGTGGGAGACTCTCTTCTTTAATTTGCACAAAATTATATATATCCCTTAAAGCAGCTTGTTTCTTATGAGCAGGGAAATATTTAGCAAAGAAGTAATAAATCATATCCTGGGGACTACGCACACAACCAGGATAAAGAGAATTGAACCATATCTTAGCATCACCCTTTAATGAGAACGGAAATATTTTAAGGATATAAAAGTAACGAGTTCTCTCATCATTACTGAGCAGGGTGGCTATATCATTTAATTTAGTAAGATGTGCCACGACAGTTTCAGATTCATAGCCATGAAATGGACCAGATTAAACCAAAGTAATTATACCAGGATCAACAGAGAATTCATAATCCTTATCAATAACAAAGATATAGGTGAAGTAGCAAAAGCAGGGTCAGGTTTCATCCTAGCATTAAAATATTGATGATTCCATTTAGCTAATAACCTCTTGAGTTCGTATCTATCTTTGCAAGCTAAAATATCTAAAGCAGCTTCTTTTTCAAAAACATAACCCTCAGGAATAACAGGTGAGTCTTCATCACCACTTTCATCAATATTATCAGATTCAATATTTTCATTCTCTCTAACCCTAGCAAGTTGTTCATCAAGAAATTCACCAAGTGGCACATTAGTATCAAGCATAGAAGTAGTTTCATCATAAGTATCATGCATAGCATAAGTAACATCATCAATAACATGCGACATATCAGAACGAATAACGGAAGCAAGTTTAGGTGTCACAAGCTTACTCAAAATAGAAGGTGAATCAAGTGCAAAGCTAGATGGCAGTTCCTTACCTCCCATCGTAGTTAGGGGATAAATATTGGATTTTGGATCTCTCAAGTTCTTCATAATGATAAGCAGATATAAATCTCAAGTGACTCAAAGAATAGAGCTATGTTCCCCGGCAACGGCGCCAGAAAATAGTCTTGATAACCCACAAGTATAGAGGATCACAATAGTTTTCGAGGGTAGAGTATTCAACCCAAATTTATTGATTAGACACAAGGGGAGCCAAAGAATATTCTCAAGTATTAGCAGCTGAGTTGTCAATTCAAGCACACCTGGAAACTTAATATCAGCAGCAAAGTGTTTAGTAGCAAAGTAATATGATAGTAGTGGTAGTGGTAGCAAAAGGTAACGGTAGCAAAAGTAATGTTTTTTGGTATTTTATAGTGATGATAGCAATAGAAACGAAAAGTAAATAAGCGAAGAACAAAATATGGAAAGATCATAGGCAATGGATCGGTGATGGAGAATTATGCCGAATGCGGTTCATCATGTAACAGTCATAACCTAGGGTGACACAGAACTAGCTCCAATTCATCAATGTAATGTAGGCATGTATTCCGAATATAGTCATACGTGCTTATGGAAAAGAACTTGCATGACATCGTTTGTCCTACACTCGCGTGGCAGTGGGGTCATAGCAGAAACTAAGGGATATTAAGGCCTCCTTTTAACAAAGTACCGGAATAAAGCATTAGCACATAGTGAATACATGAACTCCTCAAACTATGGTCATCACCGGTAAGTATCCCGATTATTGTCACTTCGGGGTTAACGGATCATAACACATAATAGGTGAGTATAGACTTGCAAGATAGGATCAAGAACTCTCATATATTGATGAAAACATAATAGGTTCAGATCTGAAATCATGGCACTCGAGCCCTAGTGACAAGCATTGAGCATAGTAAAGTCATAGCAACATCAATCTCAGAACATAGTGGATACTAGGGATCAAACCCTAACAAAACTAACTCGATTACATGATAGATCTCATCCAACCCATGACCGTCCAGCAAGCCTACGATGGAATTACTCACACATGGCGGTGAGCATCATGAAATTGGTGATGGAGGATGGTTGATGATGACGATGGCGATGGATTCCCCTCTCCGGAGCCCCGAGTGGACTCCAGATCAGCCCTCCCGAGAGGTTTTAGGGCTTGGCGGCGGCTCTGTATCGTAAAAAGCGGTGATTTCTTCTCTCTGATTTTTTCTCCCCGAAACCAAATATATAGAGTTGGAGTTGAGGTCGGAGCAGCTCCAGGGGGCCCACGAGGTAGGGGCGCACCCTAGGGGGGCAGGCGCGCCCCCCACACTCGTGGACAGGTGGTGGGCCCCCTGGTCTTCATCTTTTGCAAGGATTTTTTATTATTTCTGAATAAATGTTCCATGAAGTTTCAGGTCATTCCGAGAACTTTTGTTTCTGCACATAAATAACAACATAGCAATTCTGCTGAAAACAGCATCAGTCCTGGTTAGTTCTGTTCAAATCATGCAAGTTAGAGTCCAAAACAAGGGAAAAAGTGTTTGGAAAAGTAGATACGACAGAGACGTATCACGCACACCCTCTTTGCTTCACTGACGAAGTAATGGAGCATGAATCACCAGAAGGGTGTAAACCTGTGAATATTGAATCATACGATGGAACAACTGATCCCGCTGTGTGGATTGAGGATTTTCTTCTCCATATCCATATGGCCCGCGGAGATGACCTCCACGCCATCAAATACCTTCCGTTAAAACTCAAAGGGCCAGCTCGGCACTGGTTAAACAGTCTGCCCAAAAATTCTATTGGCAGCTGGGAGGATTTGGAAGACGCCTTCCACGACAACTTCCAAGGTACATATGTCCGGCCACCAGATGCTGATGACTTAAGGCATATAGTTCAACAGCCCGGAGAGTCAGCCAGGAAATTCTGCACTAGGTTCCTAACCAAAAAGAACCAGATCGTCGACTGTCTGGATGCCGAAGCCCTAGCGGCCTTTAAGCACAGCATCTGCGACGAATGGCTCGCCCGACACCTCGGCCAAGAAAAGCCGAAGTCCATGGCAGCCCTCACGGCACTCATGACCCGCTTTTGTGCGGGTGAGGATAGTTGGTTGGCCTGTAGCAAAAACAATGCAAGCAATGCCGGCACCTCCGAAGCCAGAAATAGCAACGATAAATCCCGGCGCAACAGACACAAGCGTCACAACAACAATGACAACACCAATGATACAGCGGACAATGCCGGATTCAGTGGCTCTAAGTCCGTCAGCGGAAGAAGCCGTTCAAAAAGAACAATTCGGGCTCATCCACCTTGGACCGCATACTCGACCGTCCGTGCCAGATCCATGGTTCCCCAGACAAACCACCCAATCATACCAACAGAGATTGTTGGGTTTTTAAACAGGGACGTCTACGCGATAGAGCCAGTCGCCCCAAAATTTAATCAATGCTTAGGGGTTGTCTACGCTTAGGGGTTGCCAATCCCTTCACGGTCACTTACGAAAGTGAGATCTGATAGAGATGATAAAAAATATTTTTTGGTATTTTTGGTATAGAGATACAAAGTAAAAAGTAAAAGCAAAGCAATAATAAAGTGATGGAGATTGATATGATGAGAAAGAGACCCGGGGGCCATAGGTTTCACTAGTGGCTTCTCTCAAGAGCATAAGTATTCTACGGTGGGTGAACAAATTAGTATTGAGCAATTGACAGAATTGAGCATAGTTATGAGAATATCTAGGTATGATCATGTATATAGGCATCACGTCCGAGACAAGTAGACCGACTCCTACCTGCATCTACTACTATTACTCCACTCATCGACCGCTATCCAGCATGCATCTAGAGTATTAAGTTAAAACAGAGTGACGCCTTAAGCAAGATGACATGATGTAGAGGGATAGTTTCATGCAATATGATAAAAAAAACCATCTTGTTATCCTCAATGGCAACAATACAATACGTGCCTTGCCGCCCCTTCTGTCACTGGGAAAGGACACCGCAAGATTAAACCCAAAGCTAAGCACTTCTCCCATGGCAAGAACAACCAATCTAGTAGGCCAAACCAAACTGATAATTCGAAGAGACTTGCAAAGATAACCAATCATACATAAAAGAATTCAGAGAAGATTCAAATATTATTCATAGATAGACCTGATCATAAACCCACAATTCATCGGTCTCAACAAACACACCGCAAAAAGAAGATTACATCGAATATATCTCCACAAGAGAGGGCGAGAACATTCTATTGAGATCCAAAAAGAGAGAAGAAGCCAGCTAGCTACTAACTATGGACCCGTAGGTCTGAAGTAAACTACTCACACTTCATCGGAGGGGCTTGGATGATGATGTAGAAGCCCTCCATGATTGATGCCCCCTCCGGCGGAGCTCCGAAACAGGCCCCAAGATGGGATCTCATGGATACAGAAAGTTGTGGCGGTGGAATTAGGTTTTTGGCTCCGTCCCCGATCGTTTGGGGGTATGTAGGTATATATAGGAGGAAGAAGTATGTCGGTGGAGCTTCAAGGGGCCCATGAGGCAGGGGGCGCGTGAAGGAAATATGCCCTAGAGGCAATAATAAAGTTATTATTTATTTCCTTATATCATGATAAATATTTATTATTCATGCTAGAATTGTATTAACCAGAAACATAATACATGTGTGAATACATAGACAAACAAAGTGTCACTAGTATGCCTCTACTTAACTAGCTCGTTGACCAAAGATGGTTAAGTTTCCTAGCCATTGACATGGGTTGCCATTTGATTAAAGGGATCACATCATTAGGAGAATGATGTGATTGACATGACCCATTCCATTAGCTTAGCACACGATCGTTTAAGTATGTTGCTATTGCTTTCTTCATGACTTATACATGTTCCTATGACTATGTGATTATGCAACTCCCGTTTACTGGAGGAACACTTTGTGTGCTACCAAACAACACAACATAACTGGGTCATTATAAAGGTGCTCTACAGGTGTCTCCGAAGGTACTTGTTGGGTTGGCGTATTTCGAGATTAGGATTTGTCACTCCGATTGTTGGAGAGGTATCTCTTGGCCCTCTTGGTAATGCACATCACTTAAGCCTTGCAAGCATTGCAACTAATGAGTTAGTTGCGGAATGATGTATTACGGAACGAGTAAAGAGACTTGCCGGTAACGAGATTGAATTAGGTATTGAGATACCGACGATCGAATCTCGGGCAAGTAACATACCGATGACAAAGGGAACAACGTATGTTGTTATGCGGTCTGACCGATAAAGATCTTCGTAGAATATGTAGGAACGAATATGAGCATCCAGGTTCCGCTATTGGTTATTGACGAGAGACGTGTCTCTGTCATGTCTACATAGTTCTCGAACCCATAGGGTCCGCACGCTTAACGCTACGATGACAGTTATATTATGAGTTTTATGTTTTGATGTACCGAACGTTGTTCGGAGTACCGGATGTGATCAAGGACATGATGAGGAGTCTCGAAATGGTCGAGACATGAAGATTGATATACTGGAAGGCTATGTTTGGATATCGGAAGTGTTCCGGGTGAAATCGGGATTTTACCGGAGTACTGGGGGTTACCGGAACCCCCCCCCCCCAGGGGCTTAATGGGCCTACATGGGCCTTAGTGGAAAAGGAGGGAAGCAAGGGAAGTGTGGGGAGCGCCCCCCAAGGCCCAAACCGAATTTGTTTAGAGCAAAGGGGGCCGGCCCCCCTCTTTCCTTCTTCCCCCCTGCCAAGTCCTAATCCTACTAGGAAAAGGGGGGAGTCCTACTCCCGGTGGGAGTAGGACTCCTCCGGCGCGCCTCTCCCCTTGGACGGCCGCACCCCCCCTCCCTTGCTCCTTTATATACAGGGGCCGGGGGGCACCTCTGGACACACAAGTTGATCAAGTTGATCCTCTCTTAGCCGTGTGCGGTGCCCCCCTCCACCATAGTCCACCTCGATAATACTGTAGCGGTGCTTAGGCGAAGCCCTGCGTTGGTAGAACATCAACATCGTCACCACACCGTTGTGCTGATGAAACTCTCCCTCAACACTCGGCTAGATCGGAGTTAGAGGGACGTCATCGGGCTGAACGTGTGCTGAACTCGGAGGTTTCATGCGTTCGGTACTTGATCGGTCGGATCGTGAAGACGTACGACTACATCAACCGCGTTGTGCTAACGCTTCCGCTTTCGGCTGCGAGGGTACGTGGACAACACTCTTCCCTCTCGTTGCTATGCATCACCATGATCTTGCGTGTGCCTAGGATTTTTTTTTTAAATTACTACGTTCCCCAACAGTGGCATCCGAGCCAGGTTTTATGCGTTGATGTTATATGCACGAGTAGAACACAAGTGAGTTGTGGGCGATATAAGTCATACTGCTTACCAACATGTCATACTTTGGTTTAGCGGTATTGTTGGATGAAGCGGCCTGGACCGACATTACGCGTACGGTTACGCGAGACTGGTTCTACCGACGTGCTTTGCACATAGGTGGCTGGCGGGTGTCAGTTTCTCCAACTTTAGTTGAACCGAGTGTGGCTACGCCCGGTCCTTGCAAAGGTTAAAACAGAACCAACTTGACAAACTATCATTGTGGTTTTGATGCGTAGGTAAGAACGGTTCTTGCTAAACCCGTAGCAGCCACATAAAACTTGCAACAACAAAGTAGAGGACGTCTAACTTGTTTTTGCAGGGCATGTTGTGATGTGATATGGTCAAGACGTGATGCTATATTGTAGGAGATGATCATGTTTTGTAACCGAGTTATCGGCAACTGGCAGGAGCCATATGGTTGTCGCTTTATTGTATGCAATACAATTGCCCTGTAATGCTTTACTTTATCACTAAGCGGTAGCGATAGTCGTGGAAGCATAAGATTGGCAAGATGACAACGATGCTATGATTGAGGTCAAGGTGTCGCGCCGGTGACGATGGTGATCATGATGGTGCTTCGGAGATGGAGATCACAAGCACAAGATGATGATGGCCATATCATATCACTTATATTGATTGCATATGATGTTTATCTTTTATACATCTTATCTTGCTTTGATTGACGGTAGCATTATAAGATGATCCCTCACTAAATTATCAAAGTATAAGTGTTCTCCCTGAGTATCCACCATTGCAAAAGTTCTTCATGCTGAGACACCACATGATGATCGGGTGTGATAGGCTCTACGTTCAAATACAACGGGTGCAAAACAGTTGCACACGCGGAATACTCAGGTTAAACTTGACGAGCCTAGCATATAACAGATATGGCCTCGGAACACGGAGACCGAAAGGTCGAGCGTGAATCATATAGTAGATATGATCAACATAGTGATGTTCACCATTGAAACTACTCCATCTCACGTGATGATCGGACATGGTTTAGTTGATTTGGATCAGGTGATCACTTAGAGGATTAGAGGGATGTCTATCTAAGTGGGAGTTCTTAAGTTATATGATTAATTGAACTTAAATTTATCATGAACTTAGTACCTGATAGTATCTTGCTTGTCTATGTTGATTGTAGATAGATGGCCCGTGCTGTTGTTCCGTTGAATTTTAATGCATTCCTTGAGAAAGCAAAGTTGAAAGATGATGGTAGCAATTACACGGACTGGGTCCGTAACTTGAGGATTATCCTCATTGCTGCACAGAAGAATTACGTCCTGGAAGCACCGCTGAGTGCCAGGCCTACTGCTGATGCAATTGACGATGCTAAGAACGTCTGGCAGAGCAAAGCTGATGACTACTCGATAGTTCAGTGTGCCATGCTTTACGGCATAGAACCGGGACTTCAGCGACGTTTTGAACATCATGGAGCATATGAGATGCTCCAGGAGTTGAAGTTAATATTTCAAGCAAATTCCCGGATTGAGAGATATGAAGTCTGCAATAAGTTCTATAGCTGCAAGATGGAAGAGAATAGTTCTGTCAGTGAACATATACTCAGAATGTCTGGGTACCATAATCAATTAACTCAACTGGGAGTTAATCTTCCAGTTGATAGTGTCATTGACAGAGTTCTTCAATCACTGCCACCAAGCTACAAGAGCTTCGTGATGAACTATAATATGCAAGGGATGAATAAAACAATTCCCGAGCTCTTCGCAATGCTAAAGGATGCGGAGGTAGAGATCAAGAAGGAGCATCAAGTGTTGATGGTCAACAAGACCACTAGTTTCAAGGAAAAAGGCAAAGGGAAGAAGAAGGGGAAATTCAAGAAGAACAACAAGCAAGTTGCTGCTCAAGAGAAGAAACCCAAGTCTGGACCTAAGCCTGAAACTGAGTGCTTCTACTGCAAGCAGACTGGTCACTGGAAGCGGAAATGCCCCAAGTATTTGGCAGATAAGAAGGATGGCAAGGTGAACAAAGGTATATGTGATATACATGTTATTGATGTGTACCTTACTAATGCTCGCAGTAGCACCTGGGTATTTGATACTGGTTCTGTTGCTAATATTTGCAACTCGAAACAGGGGCTACGGATTAAGCGAAGATTGGCTAAGGACGAGGTGACGATGCACGTGGGAAATGGTTCCAAAGTTGATGTGATCGCGGTCGGCACGCTACCTCTACATCTACCTTCGGGATTAGTATTAGACCTAAATAATTGTTATTTGGTGCCAGCATTGAGCATAAACATTATATCTGGATCTTGTTTGATGTGAGACGGTTATTCATTTAAATCAGAGAATAATGGTTGTTCTATTTATATGAGTAATATCTTTTTTGGTCATGCACCCGTGAAGAGTGGTCTATTCTTATTGAATCTCGATAGTAGTGACACACATATTCATAATGTTGATGCCAAAAGATGCAGAGTTGATAATGATAGTGCAACTTATTTGTGGCACTGACGTTTAGGTCATATCGGTGTAAAGCGGATGAAGAAACTCCATACCGATGGACTTTTGGAACCACTTGATTATGAATCACTTGGTACTTGCGAATCGTGCCTCATGGGCAAGATGACTAAAACGCCGTTCTACGGAACTATGGAGAGAGCAACAGATTTGTTGGCAATCATACATACAGATGTATGTGGTCCCATGAACGTTGAGGCTCGTGGTGGATATCGTTATTTTCTCACCTTCACAGATGATTTAAGCAGATATGGGTATATCTACTTAATGAAGCATAAGTCTGAAACATTTGAAAAGTTCAAAGAATTTCAGTGTGAAGTTGAAAATCATCATAACAAGAAAATAAAGTTTCTACAATCTGATCGTGGAGGAGAATATTTGAGTTACGAGTTTGGTCTACATTTGAAACAATGCGGAATAGTTTCGCAACTCACGCCACCCGGAACACCATAGCGTAATGGTGTGTCCGAACGTCGTAATCGTACTTTACTAGACATGGTGCGATCTATGATGTCTCTTACAGATTTACCGTTATCGTTTTGGGGTTATGCTTTAGAGACGGCCACATTCACGTTAAATAGGGCACCATTGAAATCCGTTGAGACGACGCCTTATGAACTGTGGTTTGGTAAGAAACCAAAGTTGTCGTTTCTGAAAGTTTGGGGCTGCGATGCTTATGTGAAAAAGCTTCAACCTGATAAGCTCGAACCAAAATCGTAGAAATGTGTCTTCATAGGATACCCAAAAGAGACTATTGGGTACAGCTTCTATCATAGATCCGAAGGCAAGACTTTTGTTGCTAAATTCGGAGTTTTTCTAGAGAAGGGGTTTCTCTCGAAAGAAGTGAGTGGGAGGAAAGTAGAACTTGATGAGGTAACTGTACATGCTCCCTTATTGGAAAGTAGTTCATCACAGAAAACGGTTTCTGCGACACCTACACCAATTAGTGAGGAAGTTAATGATGATGATCATGAAGCTCTAGATCAAGTTGTTACTGAACCTCGTAGGTCAACCAGAGTAAGATCCGCAC
Organism: Triticum urartu; assembly: GCF_003073215.2. NCBI lineage: Eukaryota > Viridiplantae > Streptophyta > Magnoliopsida > Poales > Poaceae > Triticum > Triticum urartu. The sequence goes on from NC_053023.1 coordinate 553,776,206, forward strand.
CAGAGTGGTACGGTAATCCTGTTCTGGAAGTTATGCTACTAGACCATGACGAACCTACGAACTATGAAGAAGCGATGGTGAGCCCAGATTCCGCAAAATGGCTTGAGGCCATGAAATCTGAGATGGGATCCATGTATGAGAACAAAGTGTGGACTTTGGTTGACTTACCCGTTGGCCGGCAAGCAATTGAGAATAAATGGATCTTCAAGAAGAAGACTGACGCTGACGGTAATGTTACTGTCTATAAAGCTCGACTTGTTGCGAAATGTTTTCGACAAGTTCAAGGGATTGACTACGATGAGACCTTCTCACCCGTAGCGATGCTTAAGTCTGTTCGAATCATGTTAGCAATTGCCGCGTTTTATGATTATGAAATATGGCAGATGGATGTCAAAACTGCATTCTTGAATGGATTTCTGGAAGAAGATTTGTATATGATGCAAGCGGAAGGTTTTGTCGATCCAAAGGGAGCTAACAAAGTGTGCAAGCTCCAGCGATCCATTTATGGACTAGTGCAAGCCTCTCGGACTTGGAATAAAGGCTTTGATAGTGTGATCAAAGCATTTGGTTTTATATAGACTTTTGGAGAAGCCTGTATTTACAAGAAAGTGAGTGGGAGCTCTGTAGCATTTCTGATATTATATGTGGATGACATATTACTGATTGGAAATGATATAGAATTTATGGATAGCATAAAGGGATACTTGAATAAGAGTTTTTCAATGAAAGACCTCGGTGAAGCTGCTTACATATTGGGCTTTAAGATCTATAGAGATAGATCAAGACGCTTAATTGGACTTTCACAAAGCACATACCTTGACAAAGTTTTGAAGAAGTTCAAAATTGATCAAGCAAAGAAAGGGTTCTTGCATGTATTACAAGGTGTGAAGTTGAGTAAGACTCAATGCCCGACCACTGCAGAAGATAGAGAGAAAATGAAAGATGTTCCCTATGCTTCGGCCATAGGCTCTATCATGTATGAAATGCTGTGTACCAGACCTGATGTGTGCCTTGCTATAAGTCTAGCAGGGAGGTACCAAAGTAATCCAGGAGTGGATCACTGGACAGCGGTCAAGAACATCCTGAAATACCTGAAAAGGACTAAGGATATGTTTCTCATTTATGGAGGTGACAAAGAGCTCATCGTAAACGGTTACGTTGATGCAAGCTTTGACACTGATCGGACGATTCGAAATTGCAAACCGGATACGTGTTTACATTGAACGGTACAGCTGTCAGTTGGTGCAGTTCTAAACAAAGCGTCGTGGCGGGATCTACATGTGAAGTGGAGTACATAGCTGCTTCGGAAGCAGCAAATGAAGGAGTCTGGATGAAGGAGTTCATATCCGATCTAGGGTAGGGGGTCCCGAACTGTGCGTCTAGGCCGGATGGTAACAGGAGATAGGGGACATGTTGGGGATATTATTACTGGGCATAAACCGGCCTACCTGGGCCGGATTAACTCCATCAGTAGTTCAAAGGTGCTAAAGCCCAAAGAGGCAGATAAAGGCCGAGGGCCCGTAGTCGGTTTACAACCTGTAGCCATACATCAGCTTTGTGCATATACTTGTAATATAAGTTAGGAACAAGGAGAGACCAACCCGGATACGAGTATGAACCGGTGTTGGGACTCTCTAAACAGGCAGGCGTCACCCATGTATATAAGGGGACGACCCGGCGGCGGTTCAAGAACAACAGACAACAACTCGAGACATAGGCGAAGCTTGTTTGCTCCCTAGTCATCGAAACCCCATCAATTCCATCACAACTAGACGTAGGCTTTACCTTCCTCGAAGGGGCCGAACTAGTATAAACTCTCTTGTGTCTTTGTGTCCGCTTTAACCCCTTCAAGCTAACCCGTCGCGATGGCTCCACGACTAAGTCCTTTCTCTAGGAGATCTGCCGTGACAAACCCACGACAGTTGGCACCCACCGTGGGGCTATCGCACGATGGTTTCCGGTTCTTGGAGGGCCGCTTTGAAGGACTCAAGGGCTACGCTGTAGGCCGGATGACTAAAAGTCGTCGCGGCAAACTCTACATCGACGATGCAGGATGGGGCCCCGAGGCCGGCTCAATTGAGTATTGGTACCGGGTCCCCTTTGGTAGCATTCACGTTCTCATTGGCAAGATCGGTGAACCGGGCCCTGAGCCGGACATCTGCGCCGACCTCGTCGAGACGGCTCAGCGTGCGCGATCTGCCCGGGTTAAACCGGCCATGAAGCGTGCCTTCGTGGAATGATCCATGGAGGGAGTTATGAGGATGTATCGGAGCTTCGCGGGGCAACTATCGTTTGTTCCGGTGACGACTCTTCGACCGGAGAAGCCGAATCTCTTTATCAGCTACAAGATGGCCGGATTGAGAGCTGTTCCGATGGTGACAGTATTCCGGACCCCTCTGATCTGCCTAACCGGGTTGGAATATTTATGACCGGAACACAAGCAGCGCTTCACTCTTCGACAGCCGCGGCAGCGATCTCCGGTTCAGCAGCGGCAACGGCTGCCGGGGCAGGAGGCCCTATGCGCCCGCCGGCTCAGGTTCTATCAAAACTGTTTGATGCGTTGGCTGTGCTTATGGCAGAAGTTAATCCGCCAGATCAGGACGCTCACAACACGGAGATTGCAAAGGTAAAGGAACAAATCACCCAGGCCAAAACGGATCTGGCGGCTGAGGACACCAGGATGGCCGTAGAGCGGGCCGCTTTAGATGCACAGTCCTACAGGCTTATGTTGGACCAGAGCGCGTCGCATGAAGTCATGAGGAGGAAGCACCGATCCCGCTTACCTCCGGTTTTCTAGGCCAAGGACCTTTTCAACACTCCAGGACCAAGAGCCAACAATCCGCTGGAGGGGAACCAGGCAGAAGCCCTTGGGACCGGTGCGCCGGTTCAGCCCCGTCAGATGGACCCGCCTCGTCAAAACACCGTTATACCTCGGGATGCTTTAAAACCTCCGGGTCACTACTCCAACCCAATGGACAATCTTGTTGCCGCTGCTGCACGACTGGAGGCCATTCCAGTTGAAGGTGACTCGCCGCAAGCAGTAGAGACGCGACAGGTCAAGGAACTTCTGAGGACAGCTTTGAACCAACAGGACGCGTACTCGTACAGCCACGACCGAATCCACTCGACCCCCCGTCCAAGCCGGAGCTATAGCAGACATATGGATGAACCAGCAGTGTCGAGTAATGAACGATGTGGAGCACCCCGTGGTAACAACCCGACGGGTAGTGCTGATGACGCTCAGGAAGTGGTGAACCGGGCCCGAGCGCGTAGGGAGGCCGAGTTAGCCGCACAGCATCAGGCTCGGCAGCTCACGCCGGTTCGTCCAACCATTTTCGATCGAGCCTGGTGTTACTTCTAGTTCTTCGGGGGTGCCTTGCCTCGTCCCCGCTTTACGCAACGTGCGTTTGCCCAAGGATTTCAAAGGCCCATGCAAGGTACCAAATTATACGGCAGATCAACCACCAGAGACATGGGTAGAGAGCTATGAGATGGCCATGGAGATGCTTGATGTGGATGACATGGCGTGTGCGAAATACTTCACCATGATGCTTGAAGGAACGGCCCGTACTTGGCTAAAAATCTTGCTCGCTAATTCTATCAGCTCGTGGGCCCAATTACGAGCCCGGTTTATCAACAATTTCAAGGATACCTATAAACAGCCTATGTCGATAGTGGACTTAGCTGCATGCGTCCAGGAGGAAGGAGAGCCACCTACTCATTGGGTGCGCCGGGTTTCACAAGTGTTGCACTCCTTAGACCGCATCAACGCTGACACCGCAGTATTAACCCTAGAAGGCAACTGCCGGTTTGGGCCCCTGAAGTTGAAATTGGGACGGATGAAGCGTCATTGCACCGACATGGGAACCCTCATGGCCGCTTTGGTAAAATATGCTGATTCTGATAGTACCAAGGATCCCGAGTCTGATGATGACAAGACAGGGAAGGGGAAGAAGAACAGCAGCTCCAAAGGTCAGCAGCATCACTGGGTAGGCAATGGCGGAGGAGGCAAGCGTAAAGCGAATGGCAACATGGATTTTGTGGCTAATACCAACGTACAGGACAATGGCCAGTGGCGCAAGGGCAGGCAGAAAAATCGTAGTGGAGCGTCCACCCCAACCCAAACCGCCTGAACTATTTGCTAAACCAGCCCTGTCCAAAACATGGGACGAAGGAGGAGCCAGCAAACCACCTTTGGAAGGATTGTTTTATTATGCAGGAGTTCAAGAATTCTAATAATTTCCGGTATGATCACGAATCTGGCGGCGGCTCAGGATCCGGGCCGGGTTACGGTGGAGGAAGTTCCGGTTCAGGATTTAATGGTAATCCGGGCGGGCATAATGGTCAAAATAGTCAGAACAACCAGGGTGGTTACAACCAACAGCAGCAACAGTCAGGTTACCAAATCAACCCAAAGCAGTTGAGTAGTGGGCAGTACCATGTCTTCACCACTAGCTTGGACAAGAGAGACCGGAAGGTTCAGAGGCGGGCAGTCAACTCTGTTGAACCGGCCACACCTCGTTATCTACGTTGGTCTGAACAGCCAATCATATGGAGCAGAGAGGATCACCCACTCCAGGTCGATAATCCGGGTCAGTTGGCTCTGGTGGTGGCGCCTCAGGTGGGAGGTTACAATTTCACCAAGGTGCTCATGGATGGAGGGAGCAGCATTAACATCCTATACTATGAGACCTTCCGTCGTATGGGACTAACAGATAAGAATCTCAAACCGTCCAATATAGTATTCCACAGTGTAGTGCCTGGCAGATCAGCATATCCCGTTGGTAAGATAGCTCTTGAAGTGGCCTTTGGGGATGATCATGATTCCAGGTCGGAGACATTAACGTTTGAAGTGGTGAAAATCCAAAGTCCATATCATGCCCTGTTTGGGCGTCTGGCATACGCCAAGTTTATGGCTCGGCCCTGTTATGTGTATTTGCATCTCAAGATGACGGGTCACAAGGGGACAATAACGGTTCACGGAAGCTGCAAAATCGCTTTGGAATGCGAGGAAGGAGATGCGGCTTATGCAGAGTCGGTTTGTGCCACCGAGGAGTTGAAATACTATAAAGACAATGTTGATCCGGCGGACATGACTCCGTTGAAGAAGCCAACTACGGAGCATGATCCGGCCCTGAAGTTCAAATCGGCAGCAGAAACTAAGCTCGTTGACTTCGTACCTGGTGATTCGTCCAAGCAGTTCAACATCAGTGCCAACTTGGATCCAAAATAGGAAAGCGCGCTCATCGAGTTCATCCGTGAGAATTGGGACATTTTTGCATGGAAACCCTCTGACATGCCAGGTGTACCGAGGCAACTCGCTGAGCACACACTTAATGTGGATCCTAAATATAAACCAGTGAAACAGTTCCTCCGCCGGTTTAATGAAGAAAGACGCAAGGCAATTGGAGAAGAGGTAGCCAGGCTCTTAGCAGCTAGCTTTATTATTGAAGTTTTTCACCCTGAGTGGCTTGTCAATCCGGTGCTGGTCCTTAAGAAAAACGGCACCTGGCGCATGTGTGTAGATTACACAGATCTTAATAAGGCTTGTCCAGCAGATCCTTTTTCCCTCCCCCGTATTGATCAAATCATTGATGCTACGGCGGGTTGTGAGCGTTTAAGTTTTTTGGACGCATATTCTGGCTATCATCAGATCAAGATGGCAGTTAAGGACCAGGAGAAGACGGCATTCATAACTCCCTTTGGAGCCTTCTGCTATGTGTCTATGCCTTTTGGGCTCAAAAGTGCCCAGGCAACTTATCAACGGTGTGTACAAAATTGTCTTCACAAGCAGATTGGCCGTAATGTACATGCTTACGTGGATGATATCGTAGTTAAATCCAGGGAGGAGGAGACTCTGATTGACGATTTGAAGGAAACCTTTGATAACCTAAGGACGTACAAGATGATGCTCAATCCGGACAAGTGTGTCTTTGGTGTACCGGCGGGCAAGTTATTGGGTTTTCTGGTGTCCAACAGGGGAATTGAGGCTAATCCGGAGAAGATCACAGCCATCACCTCCCTGGCTAAACCGAAGTGTATCAATGATGTTCAACGCCTAGCAGGCCGGATTGCCGCGTTAAGCCGGTTTATCAGCCGCCTTGGGGAGAAGGCGATCCCTTTATATCAGATGTTAAAAAAGACGGATCAGTTCATCTGGAGTTCTGCTGCGGATGAAGCATTTGAGGACATAAAGCGGCAATTGGCCAATCCGCCTGTGCTCGCCGCTCCCATGGACAAGGAGCCGTTACTGCTATATGTTGCTGCTAATGCTCGTGCGGTCAGCGTGGCTATTGTGGTGGAGCGAAAGGAGACACGTAAGGAGCATACGGTTCAACGTCCGGTCTATTATATCAGCGAGGTACTCACTGAGTTCAAGCAAAGGTATCCGCATTGGCAGAAGCTGGTGTACGGAGTTTTTATGGCAAGCCGGAAGCTTAAGCAATACTTCCAAGGGCACCCAATTACAGTGGTCAGTTCTGCTCCTTTGGGGGATATCATCCAGAACCGGGAAGCAACTGGCCGGATTGCAAAGTTTGCTATAGAGCTGGGACCGTACGGTTTGAAGTATGTGCCCCGAACAGCGGTTAAGTCTCAAGCACTTATTGATTTCATCAATGATTGGACGGAAATGCAAGCACCTGAAGAAAAACTGGATCATACGTATTGGACCATCCATTTTGACGGATCCAGGCAGTTAGAAGGCTCGGGGGCTGGAGTCGTATTAACTTCCCCACGAGGTGATAAGTTTTGTTATGTTCTCCGTTTAATGTTCCCTTGTACTAACAATGCAGCTGAGTATGAAGCCTTGCTCCATGGTCTCCGGATGGCTAAAGAGATGAATCTAAGTCGAGTTAAGTGCTTCGGTGACTCGGACCTTGTGGCTCAGCAAGTGTCTAGCAGTTGGGATTCCAAGGACCCACTCATGGCAGCATATCATCGGGAGGTGGATATTGTTGCAGGTTATTTCCGACGCTATCAGGTGGACCACGTGGACCAGCGGAAAAAGAAGCGGCGGACGCTTTAAGCCGGCTGGGCTCTCAGCACAAACCGGTCCCGCCCAATGTTTTTCTGGATGTGCTGCACAATCCGTCGGTGAAGATCCCTGGTGAAGAGGATTTGGCTATTCCTGATCCGGAGGCTCAATTGGTGGCAGTTCTTCATGTTATTCCGGATTGGATGCTTCCTTACCTGGCATACAAGAACCGGGGCGAGTTGCCAGAAGATGAGATTCTGGCCCGGCAGATAATCCGGCGATCCAAGTCCATGGCTATCATCAACGGTGAGTTGCATCATTGCAGTGTGTCAGGAGCTTTTCAACGTTGCGTGTCTCCTGAAGAAGGCTGTGAAATTTTGCATGAGATCCACAAAGGAGATTGTGGTCACCACGCCGGTTCAAAGTCTCTGGTGGCTAAAGCGTTTCGCCATGGTTTCTATTGGTTAACTGCTCATGCTGATGCGAAGGATCTGGTCAGACGATCTAATGGTTGCCAAAGGTTTTCATCACGTGCTCATGTACCGGCTCAAGAATTGAGGATTCCAATTACTTGGCCCTTTGCGACTTGGGGGCTGGATATGGTTGGGCCTTTCAAAAGGTCCAAAGATAAGAAGACCCACCTCCTCGTGGCGGTGGACAAGTTTACAAAGTGGGTGGAGGCAGAAACTGTTAGCAAATGTGATGCGGCCATGGCGGTTCAGTTCATCAAAAAGGTGCTATGAAGGAGTTCTGCGAACGGGAGCACATCCGGCTCAAGGTTTCATCGGTGGCACATCCACAGTCCAATGGTCAAGCAGAAAGAGCTAATCAAGAGATCTTGAGAGGCATCAATCCCTGGCTCATGGTTCCTTTGCAGAGAACGCCGGGTTGTTGGGTAGAAGAATTACCATCTGTGTTATGGAGCATCAATACAACACCCAGCAGATCAACAGGATACACACAGTTCTTCATGGTTTATGGAGCGGAGGCGGTTCTCCCTAGTGATATCCGTCATGATTCACCTCGTGTCATGGCTTATATTGAAGCGGACAACGAGACAGCACGGCAAGATGCCTTGGACCGGTTGGATGAAGAGCGTGACATCGCAGCCGCCCGATCGGCGATTTACCATCAGGATCTTCGTCGTTATCATAGTCGCCGAGTCAGAACCAGAGCCTTTCAGGAAGGAGATTTGGTGCTTCGGCTCATCCAAGATCAGACTGGTATGCATAAGCTATCCCCACCTTGGGAGGGGCCTTTCGTGGTCAGCAAGAATCTGCACAAAGGGTCGTACTATCTGATTGATATTCGAGAGCATAAGGACTCACGTACATCAGAGGAGGAGACTAGCAGGCCATGGAATATAGCTCATCTACGGCCTTACTATACCTGAGCCATTGGCCATACTTATGTACATATTATGACAATGTATATATTATGATAATAAACCGGAACCTCAGCTAAAGCGGGGTATCTGTTCTTTTACATCATGTGAGGTTACACGGAGTTGCTGTAAAGCGGCCTCCGGTTTACCCCTTGAGTTCGCTTTGCTAAAAAGCATCGTGTTATATCACTTGGAGGATTGGTCGTGTCTGAACCAATACCATGCCTCTTGATAGGCCAAAGCCACCAGATCACTTGGGGACTTGGTCATGTCTGAACCAGTCACGCCTCTTGATCGGCCTAAGGCCACAGAATCACTTGGGGGCTTGGTCGAACCCGAACCATGACCATGCCCTTTGGTCGGCATAAATGCCACAAGAATCACTTGGGGACCTGGCTAACTAGAACCATAGTTACACCTAACGGGAGCTTGGTCGTGTTTGACCATGGTTACGCCATTTGATCACCTTAAATAAATCTTTTTTGGCAAACGTTTTTGTCGTTGCTTTTGCTTCATACTTTTCTTTGAAGGGGGGTTTTTGCTTTTTATTGTGTTCTTTAAACCAGCAAAGTTTTTTAACCAATCAATTGATGGAACACAGTTCACGTCAATCCGGAGACTATTTGCCCAGTTTGATCCTTGTTGTTAACATCCTCTTACGGAGTAACACAGTGTTTATCACAACCCGGCACGGTTTTATTATAAACCGGCACAATATGGAAGGAATTATCAGTACTCAAATTTTGGGTTATCACCCTTACTACAAAAAGTTGGTAAAACCAACGATGTGATTCAATGTCACAGGTATGATATATTTCATATTTGATTATACATATATACAGGAGTCGTTATTTCCTCCAACAGTGTGGGTTTACAAAACTCCGCTTCAAGGTTGGCCACGCCAACTTCACACTCAACGGTGGCAGGTATTATGTATCGCAAATTTTTTTGATCATATATACTTAAATTTTTTGTTTTGGATGTTTTGACTTTATACGTACAGACATCATATTCCGCCTGACGGTACAACCGCGGTGGCACTTAACGAATTTCTTATTTCAGAAAGTATTTTGGAAAGTTCATTACCACAGGAAGAACACGTTATGCACGAAGGCATATCAACGTCAAAGGTATCAGCTAGCCTATTACAAGGCAACATGGCGCCCATAATAACATAATTGTTTTTCACAAAGGAGAGACAGTTTTAAAACCGGCTTCCGGTTTAAGATTGGCCACCAGCCTGGCCTGATGGTTGTGGGTGATCCTGCGCCGCTTCAGCTTCCGTTTCTCTACCAAGTGGCTGGAAATCCACAGTTGTCCAGTCGATTCCCATTAATGCTTGAAAAACAGCTTCGTCGTGGATTAGCGAAGACGGATCAATATCGGGAGCGTAAGTATGCTTACGGATTGGAGGGATCAGGTTTTCCGATTCATGGATTGGTGCAGCTATTCGCTTGTTCTGGCTGTCATATTTGGCTTGATAATGAGACAAATCTGCCTCCTCAGCTAGTTGACAAGCTAGCGGACGTACCTCCCGGTTTATGGCTCGCAAATCCGCTTCACCCAATTCTGACCCGTCTTCCTTCAAGCTGGGATAACCCTGAGCCGCTTCAATAGGATCAAAATCTGGCACCCAGGCTTTTGCCCGGATTAAAGCATTGATTGCACCGGATCGAGCAGCAGATTTCTTCAGCTCTTCAACCCGGGCAGGAAGCACTGACAGTTTCATCAGAGTATCTTGAATCAAATTGGGCGCCGGTTTGTTATGAGATGCGGTGCAGATGATCCACTGGGCACCAGTGTACAATTTTTCAACTAAGGTATAGGCGGCTTTCAGTTTCCTCCGCACATCTGACCCCAAGTGACCAATGCGTGTCCCTGAAATACCATAAAGGATTAATAAACTGGTGACCCTGTAAAGAAGGTAGAACCAATTCAGAAGGCAAGATGGCTTACCAAATATAGCAGTGGTCATGGCATGAACGTGTCGCTTTATGCTGGTCAGTTCATCTGTCACTGGTTTTAAAGCACCCTCGGCACCCTCTGCTCGTTTGGTCAAAGCGGACTTTTCAGTGGCCCAATCCGCCCGTTTCTTCTTGAAGTTCTCCTTAAGTTGTTCCATGGCGCTTAAGGCACTGGCCAATTCCTCTTTTGCTTTGGAGGTTTCAGCTTGTTGGGTTTTCAAGTTTTCTTGAAGATCGACGACTTGGTTTTCTTTCGCGTTCAGCTCCGCCTGCAGGCAGACAGATATATGTTTCAACAAATCGGTAGAAGGATTCAAGTGCCAACCACATAACAAGTTATGTGCTTAACACTTGGGGGCTAATGCATATTCGATCTTCATCTTTCAATGGTTTACAAAGTCCCAAGCTCAATACAAGTATTCAACTTGGCACTTGGGGGCTAATGCATATTCGATCTTCATCTTTCAATTGTTTACAAAGTCCCAAGCTCAATACAAGTATTCAACTTGGCACTTGGGGGCTAATGGCTATTTGATCATATGTATTCTGATGCGGCAGTTTCATTTACTTAAAGTACCAGTTTAACTACGCTAAGTTGAACCGGCCCTTGGGGACTACATCAGCAAATTTCAAAGCATCAAGATTCATATTATTAAGTCCCGGTTTGAAAGAATATTTCAAATTGGCCCTTAGGGCTAGGAGAGTTAACAAGAATGAAAGCATACAAGCAAGAAGGAGCATATGGAAGTTACCTCATATTTATCCTTCACAGTCACGGCTGGTATACAGCCGGTTCAGATAGCCAGAACGGATATCTCGGGCGTTCAGAGCAGCGTAAGCTGTCAGATCAGCATTCCACTTGCCTTTGCCAAAAGTAGCTAATTCCTCCTTGGCAGAATGTTTGGATAAAGCGACAGGGTTGCTTGGCTCAGTATGGCCAGTGCCAGTAATGACAACTTCATCATCATTCGTACCGCCGGTTTGCACTGGAGCTGTTGGCTTGTCAGTAGGTTTCGCGAGACCGGTGGAGCTTTCAACCCGGAGGGAACCTGTGGGCTGATGGATAGGACCTGAGGTATCAGTAGGTCTTTCCTCAGCAGTAAGATCATCATCTGGCTACGGTGGATCATTGGGAATATCCTCAGGAATAGCCGCTTCAAGATTGGGTGTTGTGCCTGGTTCAAGAATGACATCTTCTTCGGCCGCTTTATCCAGGCGGGCCTTCTTGCTCGGCCTAGGTTTGGCCCTGAGAAAAATAACAAAATTAAATACAGCATATGTTCTAAGGCAATATACTGCAAACATCACAATAAATATAGCTTACCCAAGCACCATTTTGAGCGGTGGGAGCTGAGTAGCCGACGACTCGTCAGAAGATGAATGGGAAATAGCCTGATAATCGGAGTCAGATGGATTAAGAGGTTGACGAAAGCAGCCTGCTTTAGGACAAGTACTGACAATCGAATTAGAGACCTCGGAATGACGTTTCCGAACCGGACTGTTCGGTAAATCGGCAGAGGTAACTACCTGGCCGCTGTGCCGGGTGGTGCGGCGAGCTTCGTGTTGTTGAGTCTTCATAAGAAGTTTAGGATCCAAATAAGCAAGAGGATGAGAAAATTTAACTTTCCGGTTTGCCTGAAGGATTTTTTGTGAAGGCAAAGTTTCTGAATCGGAAGAGAGAATAATTACCTCTGCAACATCCGCATGGCTGGCTTCGGTATCATCCTGACAAATATCATCATCAATAAGATGCATGAAAAATAAACCAAGTGAGTCAAGCTCTACCTCAAAGTCCGGATTATCCACCTCGTCATCAGGGGCCGGATTAGAAGATGCAGTGGTTCTTTTCCAGTGGGCAGTCTTCTTCACAGCTTTAGTTTTTTGTCGGGTTGCTCTTTCCGGTTTATCTGTTTTCTCTGGTTTCTCCTGCGGCAGCTTATTGCTCCAAAACGGATCATCACCCTGATTATGCAGACACTGATATTAGAAACAATGGCCAGACATGTCGATAACAGATTCAACAAAGAGAAAAATCCAAGTCTTACAGTTGGCGGTTTGTTGGTGGCGCAGAAGGGAAGCAGGCCGGTTCTAGCACACATGTGCTCCGGTTCATTCAGTATCTTACGCACAGCCTCCGTGATTTCTTCACCGGACAGCTGTAGTCTTGAATGTCGCAGTGGGTCATCCACACTATCAGTATATTCGCACATCAAACCGGAGCGCTGACTAAGGGGCAGTATGCTCCATGATATCCAACAGCGAGCAAGGTCAACCCCTGTTAAACCGTTGGCCATAAAGGCTCTGAGCTTTGACAGCTGGGGGCATATTTGCTTCTCTCCTGGGCAGTCAATCGTTGAGGAAAAGGATGGGTATTGCTGAGCCGCTCCGGACGAAAACCAGGCAAGGGATTCTCACAAGCAGGGGAGGTGTCTTTGTAGTAGAACCATGTCTGATTCCACTCCTTGGGGTGACTGTGCAGCTTGGCGTGAGGGTATGTGACCTCTTTCCTTTTTTGAATTGCCATGCCACCCAACTCCGTATTAGAGCCATCAGTAAACTCAGTACGGCGGTTTAGATGGAAAAGATCTCTGAATAATTCCACTGTGGGCTCCTCTTGAAAGAACACCTCACAGAGCACTTGGAAGTGGCACATATTTGTAACAGAGTTGGGGCCAGTGTCTTGCGGATGGAGTTGGAAATCAGCTAGAACATCCCGGTAAAATTTAGAACCGGGCGGTTTAAAACCCCGGGCTAAGTGGTCTACGAAGACAACAACCTCTCCTTCTCGAGGTGTGGGGGGCATTCTTTGCCAGGAGCCCTCCAATGGATGGTGTCTTTGCTGCCCAAGGCGCCAATCAGGACTAAATCGTCCAGTTGATCCTCTGTGATGCGAGAAGGGACCCAGTTGCACTCATACACTTGCTTGGCCATGATGAAATCTACAAGGTACATTGATATGTGCAACGTTAAACCAGAAGCAGATCTATCTAAATCAGAGTTTTATGAAGCAACAACATATGGCGGTTCAACAAGGGGACTAATGGCATATACCGGTTTGGAAAATTTTCTATCAGGTTAAAACGCCTGATCTAAACATTGAAGCAATTGAGATTGCGGATGGTTAAGTATGCAGAAACAGGTTTCACAAGGTCTTGTTACGGCGTTGGATCTGAAGCAAGTTCAGAAAATAAGAAAAATAGTCGAAGATCAAAGCAGAACAGTATTGAATCAATGGGCAGAAGTATATGTGAGATCTACGGTTTTGGGCAGGAAACTAACGGCGGATACTAAAAGTTACCGCTACACAAAGCAAGGGTTCACATGTGCATCCAGGAGCTTGTACATGAGTATGAACAAGTTATGAACACCGCAATAACACGAAGCCCTAGATCAGATCTATGTTGAGAAGAACAGAAGACCTACCAGAGCTGAGGAAAACGCGGAAGGTCGTCGCGGCTTTCTGGCGCGTTCAAGTTGATGCAGCGGCCAAGGGTGATGCAGAAGATGACGGCGGTGGCGGAGCTCTGAGACTGGCGACGCGAGGAAGACGAAGAGGAAGGGCATGAAGGGAAGAAAAGAAATGACCCTTCGGGCCTATTTATAAGGCAAAGGACATGTGTCAGGCGCGGGAATCAAGGGACCGCAGATTTTGGAAGTAGGGCGGTCACCTCGGTCATTGCGAATCTATTAAACAAGAATATATCATGGATGTTTTCTTTATGACAGATGATGTCACGCTGGTTTACAGCAAACAGAGAAGATGACGTCACGGCGGTTCAACAACTACAAGAAGATGTTGAAGACGAAGATTTTTGCTAAGGATTGACATGAACCAGCCTACCTGGGCCGGATTAACTCCATCAGTAGTTCAAAGGTGTTAAAGCCCAAAGAGGCAGATAAAGGCCCAGGGCCCGTGGTCGGTTTACAACCTGTAGCCATACATCAGCTTTGTGCATATACTTGTAATATAAGTTAGGAACAAGGAGAGACCAACCTGGATACGAGTATGAACCGGTGTTGGGACTCTCTGAACCGGCAGGCGTCACCCATGTATATAAGGGGACGACCCGGCGGCGGTTCAAGAACAACAGACAACAACTCGAGACATAGGCGAAGCTTGTTTGCTCCCTAGTCATCGAAACCCCATCAATTCCATCACAACTAGACGTAGGCTTTACCTTCCTTGAAGGGGCCGAACTAGTATAAACTCTCTTGCGTCTTTGTGTCTGCTTTAACCCCTTCAAGCTAACCCGTCGCGATGGCTCCACGACTAAGTCCTTTCTCTAGGACATCTGCCATGACAAACCCACGACAGGACACTTTGTTTTACCCAGGTTCGGGCCCTCTCGATGGAGGTAATACCCTACTCCTGCTTGATTAATATTGATGATATGGGTAGTACAAGAGTAGATCTACCACGAGATCAAGGAGGCTAAACCCTAGAAGCTAGCCTATGGTATGATTGTTGTGTATGGAGTTGATTGCCTACGGACTACAACCCTCCGGTTTATATAGACACCGGATAGGGTTAGGGTTACACAGAGTCGGTTACAATGGTAGGAGATCTTGAATATCCGCATCGCCAAGCTTGCCTTCCACGCCAAGGAAAGTCCCATCTGGACATGGGACGAAGTCTTCAATCTTGTATCTTCATAGTCCAGGAGTCCGGCCGAAGGTATAGTCCGGCTACCCGAACACCCCCTAATCCAGGACTCCCTCAGTAGCCCCTGAACCAGGCTTCAATGACGACGAGTCCGGCGCGCAAGTTGTCTTCGGCATTGCAAGGCGGGTTCCTCCTCCAAGTCCTTCATAGAAGATTTGTAAACACCAAGAGTAGTGTCCGGTTCTGCAAAATAAGTTTCCACATATTGCCATAGAGAGAATAATATTAACACAAATCAAATCTGCTGACGTATTCTGCAGTGCGCCATCACACTACAGCCAAGTCCTTTACTCGAATCGTTTTTACTTTTCCACCTCAGCATGTTTTGCGAGGTGGTTTCCTTGGCACGTCTTGTCAAAGCAGAGATCGTGTGCCCTTTTTACGGGTTTCTCATCAATACGGACGTGGGTAACCCAATCATGCCCGTTAGCATGTTTTCTCGATTAAAGGCGAGTCCCAAACGGTTACGGGGAGGGCTCCTGGTATTCAACCACTTATAAAGAGACCAAGGCCTTACTCCTTTTTTCCAATCTCAAACGAGTTCGCCCATCGCCTTGAGTTCCAACACCCCAGGCTCCAGATTCCAGGCGCTTCGGATCTTCGACAATGTCCGGTTCCGACCTTCAAGGCTGATGGATGCCCTCCTCTGTCACGGAGGAGGACGTGCTAAAGTTGAGAGAGGCTAAGTTCTTGACCACCGAAATTCCGCATAGGTTGCCTGCTCAAGGGCAGGCTATTCCCAGTCCCCAGCCCGGTGAGAGCGTAGTGTTCATGTCTCACTTCCTTCGGGGGTTAGGCTTCCCGATGGATCCCGTCGTGAGGGGGCTGCTGTTTTACTACGGGCTGGAATTTCATGACTTAGCTCCAGAGTCCATCCTCCACATTTCCTCATTCATCGTTGTGTGTGAAGCGTTCCTCCGTTTTACTCCTCACTTTGGATTATGGCTCAAGACTTTTGGATTGGAGCCGAAGATGATCGAGGGGCGGCACGCAGAGTGTGAAGGCGCTGTCATAAGTAAGAATGCTGATGCTCCATGGCCTGAGGGCTCCTTTCAAGAAGAGCTCGGCTTGTGGCAACGAGAATAGTTTTATATCACCGCTCCCAGGAGCGCCAAGTGGGCGGCGCCTCCTGCCTTTTGCTTGGGTCCCCCATCACGACTAGCGTCATGGGTCAACAAAGGATTAGATTGGGGTTTGGCCAAAGACGTGCCCCTGTTACAGGGCCGAATTAAGGATCTCTTGGAAGGAGACCTCAGTTTGGTCAAGGTGACGCAGGTCATGCTGATTCGCCGAATATTGCCCGGCAAACGTCGCCCCCTTCGCCTGTGGGAGTTTAATCCAGAGGGACCGCGAGCTCTCCAGAATTTTATGGGCGCAACGCCCGCAGAGATGTATAGAATGTTCTTCGGATCACAAGAGATGTGTCCGGATTTAACCGAGGACGCAGGCCTAAGATGCCATCACCCGGATACTCAAGTAAGCAACCCTGTGCCCGGACCTTCTATCCGTATAATTGTCATAAACTTGCCCCTAAAAGAGTCGTCCTTTTAAACAGGAGTGGATAGCGAAGGCGAAGCTGATCAGGTGTCCGGCTCCCCTTCCTGAAACCAGGCCGGATCCCGTGTTGGTCAGGATGCTGGAGATAATGCCTTTGGAGGGGGAGGACAAGGAAGCTATGGCCTCCTTGAAGGAGGCTGTTCCGAAGGGAGGAACCGACAATTCCTCTCCTAAGGGGAAGAAGAGAGCCGCCTCTGATGACCCGGAAACCATGGCCTCAAAACGGGGGAGAAAATCCTCGTCAGAGGGTCCGACGCCAGGGAGTTCCTTGGCCGGACTACGCCCTCAAGGGGATCAGCCCTCCAGCGAGCCGTAAGTGGAGAAAAGATTTTCCTTTTGATGGATGAGAGAAATCCTTGATTTTATATCTGAGAAGATTAACCGAAATTTTACCTTGTAGATTGGACCTCAGCCCTTCGCAGCAGAGCTCATCTTTGGGGGATCTTCTTCCTTAGATGATGGAGAGTGGAACGCCTCCCCCTGCCGTGCCGCCCAGCGAGGCGGGCGACCCTGAGGTATCGTCACAGAGGGTTTCTCCAAATCCGGCAGGGGCGGAAGATAGCTATGTGCCCCCCCCCCCCCCGAGGCTCTCCGTGTCCGGCCTTCGAAAGTGGCCATAGGACAAGTCCGGCACCTTCTGGTGCTCGGCCGGAGGAACTAAAGATTCTGTTGGGGCGAGCTTCTATCTCAGAAGAGCACCGTGCATTGATGGGCACGGTGATTGAAAGGATTTCATCCGCAGAAAGCGGATTGCATGAGGCCGTCAAAAGTTTACTGACGGGTTTTGAGGTACGTTAGATAATGTACACTTTTGTCAGTTGCGCATAAGTAAGATGCGCCCTGTGTAGATAGTAGCCCTGAGACTCTGCGCGGTGTCAAGAAATGACGGCACGCAGAGGATCATAATCCCAGGTCTAAGATGTCGCCTTTGAATGTAGGTGGCAAGGTGTCCGGAATCAAGCCGAACTGATGATGTGGCC
The DNA here is from genome assembly GCF_003073215.2 of Triticum urartu. Classification (NCBI taxonomy): domain Eukaryota; kingdom Viridiplantae; phylum Streptophyta; class Magnoliopsida; order Poales; family Poaceae; genus Triticum; species Triticum urartu. Next base: position 553,793,730 of record NC_053023.1, read on the forward strand.
AAACTAAAGTGGCAACTGGACATGGCAGATGCCGACATCGCGCTTGTCAACAAGCGGCTTGATGAGGCTCAAGGTATTTAATTCTTTGGGCGGCATTAGGTAAGAGGAGCTTCATGCCAGTGTCTTACAATGTGTGTGCTTGACGCAGATGGTACGGCCGCCGTGGAGAATCTTAGGGCAGAACTTGCCCGAGCTAAGGAGCAAGCCAGAAAAAGCAATGCGGCTACCGAGAAGGCCCTTGAAGAGTTGAGAGCCGAACAGGCTGCTCACTGCCGAAGCAAAGAAGAGATGGCCAAGATGGCTGAGAAGTTAAAGAGCGCTGCAGACCGTTGCAAACTTCTTGAGAAAGAAGACCGGGCGAGACAGACGGATTTAGAGAAGGCCGTTGCCGATTCCAAGGATGCTCGCTCTGCGATGAGAGCTGCGAAGGAGGAGCTGCGTCAGGCCGAACAGATTGCGGCTGGAAAGCCCTTTATGCTGCGGAGGAAGTTTTGTGATCCGAAGTTTGCTCCGTTGGACCGGATGTGGAGCGTGGAGGACACCTGTCTGGATTTGGCAGCAAGTGCTGCTGATGCGACCGAACACTTTCGAGATCTAAAAGATCGCGAAGTGGAAAAGCTTTTCTGGTCACAGTTCCACAATCCAGAGCGTCCACTGGCACTGGATGATCGCCTGGCTCAATGGGACGAGCTGAATAGATTGTCCGGACTCGCCATGAAGTACGTCATGGGTCATCTGTGGCCTGGGAGATCGGAGCCGAAGAGTTATTTCAGCTTGGTGCAGCAATTCCTTGACGCGGTGCCGCGTATTAATGCAATGAAGAGGTCAACATGCATAGAGGACGCAAGGATGGCTCTTGCCCGTGTTAAGACATACTGGGCAGAGATGGAGACCACCGTTATTGCGTCCCGAGATTCGGACAAAAGCCGAGTACCTTCCGAGCACTATTTTCAGGAAGTCCTTGAAGGCGCTCGTGTAATAGAGATGTAGTGCTTGAAAGATGCTATGTTATGATAGCATATGTAATTGAAAAGTAGTATTTTGATAAACTGTAGTGGCCTTTTTTATACTTGTACCTTCAAGTATGGTGAACACCTTCTATGCGGCCGTTTTAAGATATATATATATATATATATGTACAGAATCTGAAAGATGGCAGTCGTTGGCTTCAGCACCCATGCACATAGTGCGGGGGTGCTCGCAGAAGACGCATTTCCACACTTAACCCAATGTCTTGGTCCTACAAAGGAGGTGATAGCGCAGCGGGCCAGGCAACCGGACTATAATGCTGTAACATTTTCACTTAGCCATAGGTGTTTGACAATGAGACTCTTTAGGTAGCTCCTTGGTGGCAACTGCGCTCGTCCGAATTCGGGGCGCGTATGTGCCTGACCGGGAAGCGGCCCTTCGTTAAAGCGGAGGAATCCGATAGATTCCGATAGGTCATCGAGTGGCTGGCCAGTCTCACGCTACATCATGACAGTCAGTTTTTGGCTTTCTCTACTGAGGTGCTCGCCCTGGCCGAACCGGGGGCACAATCGCAGTAGTTCTCCTGGTGCTACCTTAGCCGATAGAGCGGAACGTAAGGTAGCCAAACTCAGGAGCCAGGCAACCCAACATTTGACCAAAGACATGATTCGGAGCTGATGCATATAATGCCAAAACTCGCGACTCCGGACACTCCCTAAGGTGTTCGATCTTTATGAGTGCGGGCGAAACAACACTCTTTATTAAAAAAAGAGCCCCTAGTGTCCAGGTACGCGCAAAAATTCTAACGTGGCCACATGCCAAGACGCCAGCCTCCTCCTTGGTTATATTAGAAAGAAAAAAACCAGGGGATGTGTAGCAACAAGAGAAAGTAAAAAAGGTTTACGCAGGGTCTTAATCTAAAAAGAATCCTTTAGGACGGGTCCCTACTGCAGGTCTGCGCCTGTGTCTCCGTTATGCCGTATCCTGGACGGGAACTGCACAACGTTCATCTGTAAAAGAGAGGAACTGAGTTGAAAACGGGTCATGCCGACAAAGTTTAGAATAAGCAAGTATAAAGTAAGATATATGATATTGAGCTTTATTGTCTCTTATTGTATATGCGTGGAGCCCCTAGTGTGGGGGTATATGGCTTCTAGGCCTGCATCAATGATGATTTTGCACCGAACTCGTCTATCCGCATTCGTGGTCTTGAATGACCTATTTTGAATTTTATTGGCCGGTGAGGCCATTTTGCTGTGGGGTTGTTAAAGCGGCCGCACAATCCTCCGCTTGGGGAGGCGCACTTTAGTGCTTCCCCTTCAAAGAGATGATGCCTCGTGGACCGGGCACCTTGAGCGTAAGAGATGCATAATACGGTATTGCGTTAAAGCGAGCGAAAGCTTCGCGTCCCAGTAGTGCTTGATAGCGACTTGAGAACGGGACGATATGGAAGGTCAGCTTTTCGTGGAGGAGGTTATCGGCAGAGCCGAATTTGACTGTGAGCCGGAGAAAACCTGTACAATGGGTGTCCGGACCAGGTATTACCCCTTGAAAGGAGGTTCTGCTGTGGTGGATTCTTGCTGGGTTTATCCCCATGTGCTGGATTGTATCCTGATATATCAGGTTCAATCCACTGCCGCCGCCCATAAGGACATTTGAAAACTGGAGTCCGCCAATTATTGGATCGAGTATCAAGGCAGTCCAGCCTACATTCTTGATATTCCTAGAATAATCTAGCTGATCAAAGATGATCGGTTTTGACAACCAGTGGCGGGACCCTTTGGGGCTGGGCCGTGTGGTGCGTACCTTTACGGGCGCCGCACGTTTTGTTATGTGAAGTGAGTTCACTGTTTTTACTTCTTGTGGGAAGTTCTTTTGTTTCCTGGTGCTCTGCTTTTGGGGTTCGTCCTCGTCTTCGCTTGGTGTGTCGAGCCCCTTGTGTTCGGCATTGATTCTGCCGGATTGTTTGAAAACCCAACAGTCTCTGTGGGTATGGTTAGCAGGCTTCCGGGGAGTACTGTGTATCTGACATATCCTGTCCAGGGTTTTATTTAGGTTGGATGGATCGTCCCTGTTATCCTGGGGGGCGATTTTCCTGATTTTGTCGTGAGCCTTTGAATCCAGCATTGACTGTCGTGCTCTTCGGATTTTTGTCCTTAGTCCGGCGTCGGTCCTTGTTGCGTCGCGGTTTTCCGTTTCCATCCCTAGTTTCGGATGTACTTGGGTTGCTGGGGCTACACCTTGCCAACCAGCTGTCCTCCCCTGCACAAAAGCGGGTCATGAGGCTTGTTAGTGCGGCCATTGTTCTTGGCTTTTCTTGGCCGAGGTGTCTGACGAGCCATTCGTCTTGGACATTATGCCTGAAAGCTGCTAAGGCTTCGGCGTCCGGACAGTCGACTATCTGATTCTTTTTAGTGAGGAATCTATTTCAGAACTGCCGAGCTGATTCTCCGGGTTGTTGAGTTATGTGACTAAGATCGTCTGCATCCGGGGGACGGACGTAGGTCCCTTGAAAGTTTGCTCGGAAAGCATCCTCGAGCTCTTCCCAGCTTCCAATTGTGTTTTCTGGAAGGCTTTTAAGCCAATGCCGGGCTGGCCCTTTAAGCTTAAGGGGTAGATATTTTATGGCGTGGAGATCATCTCCTCTAGCCATGTGTATGTGGAGGATATAATCCTCGATCCAGACTCCAGGGTCTGTTGTTCCATCATATGCCTCTATGTTTACGGGTTTGAATCCTTCTGGGAATTCATAGTCCAGGACCTCATCGGTGAAACATAGGGGGTGTGCGGCGCCCCTGTATTTGGGTGTGCCGGATTCTGATGATGGCTTCGTAGCATTGCTTAAGAGAGCTTGCTTTCTTGGCCCATAAATGGACCTGAATGGGCCATTATGCGAATCCTTGAGTGGGTCGCATGCCGATTTAGGTGCGGCGTCGCTTGCCGCTTTATGGGGTCGTCTATCCGACCGTGTGGCTTTTTCATTTTTTGAATGCGGGGGCTCTAGGGCCTCTTCGTCGAATTCAAGCAGTAGCTTTCTTTTCGGATAGCTTTTAGTGCGGCGACTGCCGCCGTACTTATCTGTGGTATTGATTACTTTGCTCCATGTAATCCGGAGTGCATCTTCCGCTGTTTTTAGCTTCCGCTTCTGCTTTTTTAGGATGCGTGCAGTTGCAACGAATCTCTCGTGGAGATTCTTTTGCTCCATAGGTTTGTTCGGCGTGAGGTTTTTTGGAATGTCGTTTTCGTCGGAGGAGGGATGTTCGGTTTCTCTATCCATGTTTCCCTGTTCGGACGGTTGCTCTAAGGCCTGCTCGTCGTCTACCGGCTCGTCCTGCTCTATGGCTGGGTTTTTGTCGAAGCGGGGCTTGGGTCTGCGTTTACGCTGACGCTTTGATTGCTTTTCGGGGGGTCGATCTCCTGTCACATCCCCTTTTTCCTCGTTGTCGCTTCATTTAGGGGTATCCACCATGTACACATCATGGGATGAGGTGGCTGTCCAATGCCCTATGGGCGTTGGTTCGTTGGTATCTCCTGCATCGTCATCCATGTTGTCGATGTCTCCGGAGTCGTAGTTGAGCACGTCGTTTAAATTGTCGACAGTGGCTACCAAGTGGGTGGTGGGTGGGCTTTGAATTTCTTCATCGTCCGTATCCCATCCTCGCTGACCGTAATCCGGCCAGGGCTCTCCTGATAAAGAAAGAGACTTTAGAGAATTCAGGATGTCGCCGAAGGGCGAGTGCTGAAAGATGTCCATGGCGGTGAACTCCATTATTGGCGCCCAATCGGGTTCGATTGGCAGGGACGCAAGGGGTTCGGAGTTCGGAGAGGAATCCGGCTCCTTGGAGTCACGGGCCGTGCAGAGTGCGGGGCTGGCGTTTGGCTTGATCGCCTTTGAGATTACAGCCCCCGAGGTGACGTCCAACCGCTCATCCTCGATGGCGCAGCTGGCTCCGAATTAAGGGTCACAGCCGGTGCGTTTGCGGCCTCCAGGGTACTGTTCGGCGACAGAGCTAGATCATGCCCCATGAGACAGTGCGGCGCGCTTGGCTGTGGCTCGAATCCGTCGAAGATCAAATCTCCGCGGACGTCTGCCGTGTAGTTTAGGCTTCCAAACCTGACTTGATGGCCAGGGGCATAGCTTTCGATCTGCTCCAGGTGGCCAAGTGAATTGGCCGGCAGTGCGAAGCCGCCGAAGACGAAGATCTGTCCGGGGAGAAAAATCTCACCCTGGACCGCATCGTCGTTGATGATCAAAGGAGCCATCGGGCCTAAAGGCGACGACATAGAGGAACTCTCAATGAAAGCACCAATGTCGGTGTCAAAACCGGCGGATCTCGGGTACGGGGTCCCGAACTGTGCGTCTAGGCCGGATGGTAACAGGAGACAGGGGACACTTTGTTTTACCCAGGTTCGGGCCCTCTCGATGGAGGTAATACCCTATTCCTGCTTGATTAATATTGATCATATGGGTAGTACAAGAGTAGATCTACCATGAGATCAAGGAGGCTAAACCCTAGAAGCTAGCCTATGGTATGATTGTTGTGTATGGAGTTGATTGCCTATGGACTACAACCCTCCGGTTTATATACACACCGGATAGGGTTAGGGTTACACCGAGTCGGTTACAATGGTAGGAGATCTTGAATATCCGCATCGCCAAGCTTGCCTTCCACGCCAAGGAAAGTCCCATCCGGACACGGGACGAAGTCTTCAATCTTGTATCTTCATAGTCCAGGAGTCCGACCGAAGGTATAGTCCGGCTACCCGAACACCCCCTAATCCAGGACTCCCTCTATTACGTTGATGCAAGCTTTGACACTGATCCGGATGATTCGAAATTGCAAACCGGATACGTGTTTACATTGAACGGTACAGCTGTCAGTTGGTGCAGTTCTAAACAAAGCGTCGTGGCGGGATCTACATGTGAAGTGGAGTACATAGCTGCTTCGGAAGCAGCAAATGGAGGAGTCTGGATGAAGGAGTTCATATCTGATCTAGGTGTCATACCTAGTGCATCGGGTCCAATGAAAATCTTTTGTGACAATACTGGAGCAATTGCCTTAGCGAAGGAATCCAGATTTGACAAGAGAACCAAGCACATCAAGAGACGCTTCAATTCCATCCAGGATCTAGTCCAGGTGGGAGACATAGAAATTTGCATGATACATACAGATCTGAATGTTCTAGACCCGTTGACTAAGCCTCTTCCACGAGCAAAACATGATCAGCACCAAGGCTCCATGGGTGTTAGAATCATTACTGTGTAATCTAGATCATTGACTCTAGTGCAAGTGGGAGACTGAAGGAAATATGCCCTAGAGGCAATAATAAAGTTATTATTTATTTCCTTATATCATGATAAATGTTTATTATCATGCTAGAATTGTATTAACTGGAAACATAATGCATGTGTGAATACATAGACAAATAGAGTGTCACTAGTATGCCTCTACTTAACTAGCTCCTTGATCAAAGATGGTTAAGTTTCCTAGACATTGACATGGGTTGTCATTTGATTAACGGGATCACATCATTAGGAGAATGATGTGATTGACATGACCCATTCCGTTAGCTTAGCACACGATCGTTTAAGTATGTTGCTATTGCTTTCTTCATGACTTATACATGTTCCTATGACTATGAGATTATGCAACTCCCATTTACTGGAGGAACACTTTGTGTGCTACCAAACGTCACAACGTAACTGGGTGATTATAAAGGTGCTCTATAGGTGTCTCCGAAGGTACTTGTTGGGTTGGCATATTTCGAGATTAGGATTTGTCACTCCGATTGTCGGAGAGGTATGTCTGGGCCCTCTCGGTAATGCACATCACTTAAGCCTTGCAAGCATTGCAACTAATGGGTTAGTTGCGAATGATGTATTATAGAACGAGTAAAGAGACTTGCCGGTAACGAGATTGAACTAGGTATTGAGATACCGACGATCAAATCTCGGGCAAGTAATATACCGATGACAAAGGGAACAACGTATGTTGTTATGCGGTCTGACCGATAAAGATCTTCGTAGAATATGTAGGAGCCAATATGAGCATCCGGGCTCCGCTATTGGTTATTGATCGGAGACGTGTATCGCTCATGTCTATATAGATCTCGAACTCGTAGGGTCCGCACGCTTAACACTACAATGACACCTATATTATGTGTTTTATGTTTTGATGTACCGAAGGTTGTTCGGAGTCCCAGATGTGATCACGGACATGACAAGGAGTCTCGAAATGGTCGAGACATGAAGATTGATATATTGGAAGCCTATGTTTGGATATCGGAAGTGTTCCGGGTGAAATCGGGATTTTACCGGAGTACCGGGGGGTTACCGGAACCCCCCCCCCTCGCCCCCCCCCGGGGGGCGGGCTTAATGGGGCTACATGGGCCTTAGTGGAAAAGGAGGGAAGCAAGGGAAGTGTGGGGCGCGCCCCCCAAGGCCCAAACCGAATTGGTTTAGGGCAAAGGGGGTCGGCCCCCCTCTTTCCTTCTTCCCCCCTCCCAAGTCCTAATCCAACTAGGAAAAGGGGGGAGTCCTACTCCCGGTGGGAGTAGGACTCCTCTGACGCACCACTCCCCTTGGCCGGCCGCACCCCCCCTTGCTCCTTTATATACAGGGGCAGGGGGGCACCTCTAGACACACAAGTTGATCAAGTTGATCCTCTCTTAGCCGTGTGCGGTGCCCCCCTCCACTACAGTCCACCTCGATAATACTGTAGCGGTGCTTAGGCGAAGCCCTGCGTCGGTAGAACATCAAAATCGTCACCACGCCGTCGTGCTGACGAAACTCTCCCTCAACACTCGGCTGGATCGGAGTTAGAGGGACTTCATTGGGCTGAACGTGTGCTGAACTCGGAGGTGCCGTGCGTTCGGTACTTGATCGGTCGGATCGTGAAGACGTACGACTACATCAACCGCGTTGTGCTAACGCTTCCGCTTTCGGTCTACGAGGGTACGTGGACAACACTCTTCCCTCTCGTTGCTATGCATCACCATGATCTTGCGTGTGCGTAGGAATTTTTTTGAAATTACTACGTTCCCCAACAGCGCGCCCTAGGGGGGGCGCCCTCCACCCTCGTGACCGCCTTGTGGCTTTCTTGACGGAGGGTCCAAGTCTCCAAGATCTTATCTGATGAGAAAATCACGTTTCCGAAGGTTTCATTCCGTTTGGACTCCGTTTGATATTATGTTTCTCCGAAACACTGAAATAGGCAAAAAACAGCAATTCTGGGCTGGGCCTCCGGTTAATAGGTTAGTCCCAAAAATAATATAAAAGTGGAAACTAAAGCCCAATATAGTCCAAAACAGTAGATAATATAGCATGGAGCAATCAAAAATTATAGATACGTTGGAGACGTATCAAGCATCCCTAAGCTTAATTCCTGCTCGTCCTCGAGTAGGTAAATGATAAAAAGAGAACTTTTTGATGCGGAGTGCTACTTGGCATAATTTTAATGTAATTCTTCTTAATTTTGGTATGAATATTCAGATCCGAAAGATTCAATACAAAAGTTCATATTGACATCAAAATGATAATACTTCAAGCATACTAACTAAGAAATTATGTCTTCTCAAAATAACATGGCCAAAGAAAGTTCATCCCTACAAAATCATATAGTTTAGTCATGTTTCATTTTCGTCACACAAGAATGCTCTCATCATGCACAACCCCGATGACAAGCTAAGCAATTGTTTCATACTTTAGTAATCTCAAACCTTTAAACTTTCACGCAATATATGAGCGCGAGCCATGGACATAACACTATGGGTGGAATAGAATATAATGAGGGGGGTTATGTGGAGAAGACAAAAAAAGGAGAAAGTCTCACATCAACGAGGCTAATCAATGGGCTATGGAGATGCCCACCGATTGATGTTAATGCAAGGAGTAGGGATTTCCATGCAACGGATGCACTAGAGCTATAAATGTATGAAAGCTCAACAAAAGAAATAGTGGTTGTGCATCCAAGTTGCTTGCTCACGAAGACCTAGGGCACTTGAGGAGGCCTATTGTTGGAATATACAAGCCAAGTTCTATAATGAAAAATTCTCACTAGTATATGAAAGTGATAACATGAGAGACTCTCTACTATGCAGATCATGGTCCTACTTTGAAGCACAAGTGCGGTAAAAGGATAGTAACATTGTCCCTTCTCTCTTTTTCTCTCATTTTTTGGGCCTTTTCTTTTTTATGGCCTTTCTCTTTTTTTATTCCTCACTTGGGACAATGCTCTAATAATGATGATCATCACACTTTTATTTATTTACAACTCAATGATTACAACTCGATACTAGAACAAAGATGACTCTATATGAATGCCCCCGGTGGTGTACCGGGATATGCAATGAACCAAGAGTGACATGTATGAAAGAATTATGAACGGTGGCTTTTCCACAAATACTATGTCAACTACATGATCATGCTAAGCAATATGACAATGATGAATGTGTCATGATGAACAGAATGATGGAAAGTTGCATGGCAATATATCTCGGAATGGCTATGGAAATGCCATAATAGGTAGGTATGGTGGCTGTTTTGAGGAAGATATAAGGAGGTTTATGTGTGAAAGAGCGTATCATATCACGGGGTTTGGATGCACCGGCGAAGTTTGCGCCAACTCTCAATGTGAGAAAGGGCAATGCACGGTACTGAAGAGGCTAGCAAGGATGGAAAGTTGAGAGTGCGTATAATCCATGGACTCAACATTAGTCATAAAGAACTCACATACTTATTGCAAAAATCTACAAGTCATCAAAAACCTCGATACTACGCGCATGCTCCTAGGGGGATAGATTGGTAGGAAAAGACCATCGCTTGTCCCCGACCGCCACTCATAAGGAGGACAATCAAATAACACCTCATGTTTCAAATTTGTTGCATAACGTTTACCATACGTGCATGCTACGGGACTTTCAAACCTCAACACAAGTATTTCTCAATTTCACAACTACTCAACTAGCACGACTTTGATATTATTACCTCCATATCTCAAAACAATCATCAAGCATCAAACTTTTCTTAGTATTCAACACACTCATAAGAAAGTTTTATTATTAATCTTGCATACCAAGCATATTAGGATTTTAAGCAAATTACCATGCTATTAGGAATTTCAAAATAATCTAAGTGAAGCATGAGAGATCAATAGTTTCTATAAAACAAATCCACTACCATGCTCTAAAAGATATAAGTGAAGCACTAGAGAAAAAACTATAAAGCTCAAAAGATATAAGTGAAGCACATAGAGTATTCTATCAAATTCCAAATCATGTATGACTCTCTAAAAAGGTGTGTACATCAAGGATTATTGTGGTAGACTAACAAGCAAAGACTCAAATCATAAAATACGCTCCAAGCAAAACACAAATCATGTGGTGAATAAAAATATAGCTCCAAGTAAAGTTACCGATAGAAGTAGACGAAAGAGAGGATGCCTTCCGGGGCATCCCCAAGCTTTGGCTTTTAGGTGTACTTAGCTTATCTTGGGGGTGCCATGGGCATCCCCAAGCTTAGGCTCTTGCCACTCCTTGTTCCATAATCCATCAAATCTTTACCCAAAACTTGAAAACTTCACAACACAAAACTTAAAGTAGAAAATCTCGTGAGCTCCGTTAGCGAAAGAAAACAAAAGACCACTTCAAGGTACTGTAATGAACTCATTATTTATTTATATTGGTGTTAAACCTACTGTATTCCAACTTCTCTATGGATTATAAACTATTTTACTAGCCATATATTCATCAAAATAAGGAAACAACACGCGAAAAACAGAATCTGTCAAAAACAGAACAGTCTGTAGTAATCTGTAGCTAGCGCAAGCTCTGGAACCCCAAAAATTATAAAATAAATTTCTGGACGTGAGGAATTTATCTATTAATCATCTGAAAAAAATAATTAACTAAATATCACTTTCCAAATAAAAATGACAGCAGTTCTCGTGAGCGCTAAAGTTTCTGTTTTTTACAGCAAGTTCAACAAGACTTTCCCCAAGTCTTCCCAATGGTTCTACTTGGCACAAACACTAATTAAAAACAAAAAACACAACCAAAACAGAGGCTAGATAAATTATTTATTCCTGAACAGGAGCAAAAATCAAGGAATAAAAATAAAATTGGGTTGCCTCCCAACAAGCACTATTGTTTAACGCCCCTAGCTAGGCATAACAAGCAAGAATAGATCTAGGTATTGCCATGTTTGGTAGGCAATCCATAAGTGGCTCTCATGATAGATTCATATGGTAATTTTATTTTATTTCTAGGGAATTTTTCCATGCCCTTTTCAATGGAAATTGAAATCTAATATTCCCTTCCTTCATATCAATAATTGCACCAACCGTTCTAAGGAAAGGTCTACCAAGAATAATAGGGCAACAAGGATTGCAATCTATATCGAGAATGATAAAATCTACGGGCACATAATTCCTATTTGAAACAATAAGAACATCATTAATTCTTCCCATAGGTTTCTTAATAGTGGAATCGGCAAGATGCAAGTTTAGAGAGCAATCATCAAAATCAAGGAAATCTAGCAAATCACACAAAATTTTGGGAATAGTAGAGACACTAGCACCCAAATCACACAAAGCATAAAACTCATAATCTTTATTTTAATTTTAATATTAGGTTCCCACTCATCATAAAGTTTTCTAGGGATAGAAACTTTCAACTCAATTTTTTCTTCATAAGATTGCATCAAGGCATCAACGATATGTTCGGTAAAGGCTTTATTTTGGCTATAAGCATGAGGAGAATTTAGCACGGATTGCAACAAGGAAATACAATCAATTAAAGAGCAATTTTCATAATTAAATATCTTGAAATCCAATATAGTGGGTTTAGCATCATCTAGGGTTTTATTTCTTTTAATCCCACTTTTATCAATTTCATCATCAAGATCTAAATACTCCGAATTTTTAGAACGCCTTCTAGGTAAAGGTGGATCATATTCAGTCCCATCATTATCTGGATTAATATTGCCAAACAAATATTTAATAGGGGACACATCAATAACTTTTAGATCTTCATCATTATTTTCACAGGAACTAGAAGAACATGCATTAATAAAGGCATCTTTCATAGCACGCGTCCTAGCGGTTCTTTCCTTGCACTCATCAATGGAAATTTTCATGGCTTTGAGAGACTCATTGATATCATGCTTAGGAGGAATAGATCTAAGCTTTAAAGAATCAACATCAAGAGAAATTCTATCAACGTTCCTAGCCAAATCATCAATCTTAAGCAATTTTTCTTCAATCATAGCATTAAAATTCTTTTGCGAAGAAATAAATTCTTTAATATTAGATTCAAAATTAGAGGGCATCTTATTATAAATTCCATGAGAATTGTTGTAGGAATTACCATAATTATTAGAGGGATTACTAGGATAAGGCCTAGGATTGAAATTTCCTCTATACGCGTTGTTACCAAAATTGTTCCTACCAACAAAATTCACATCCATAGATTCATTATTATTCTCAATCAAAGTAGACAAGAGCATATCATTAGGATCAGAAGAAACACTCTTATTAGCAAATAATTTCATAATTTCATCCATCTTTACACTCAAAATATTAATTTCTTCTATCACATGCACCTTTTTATTAGTAGATCTTTCAGTATGCCATTGAGAATAATTAACCATAATATTATCTAGGAGTTTAGTAGCATCTCCTAAAGTGATTTCCATAAAAGTGCCTCCCGCGGCCAAATCTAAAAGATTTCTAAAAGAAAAATTCAATCCGGCATAAAAATTTTGTATAATCATCCACAAATTCAAAACATGAGTAGGGAAATTACGTATCATTAATTTCATTCTCTCCCAAGCTTGTGCAACATGTTCATGATCAAGTTGCTTAAAATTCATAATATCGTTTCTAAGAGAGATGATCTTAGCGGGAGGAAAAATACTTTGAGATAAAATCATCTTTGCACTTGTTCCATGAATCAATACTATTTTTAGGCAAAGATGAAAACCAAGCTTTAGCACGATCTCTAAGCGAAAAAGGAAATAGCTTCAATTTAACAATATCATTATCGACATCTTTTTGTTTTGCATGTCACACAAATCAACGAAGCTATTAAGATGGGTAGCGGCATCTTCACTAGGAAGGCCGGAAAACGGATCTTTCATGATAAGATTCAGCAAAGCAGCATTAATTTCGCAAGATTCAGCATCGGTAAGAGGAGCAATCGGAGTGCTAAGGAAATCATTATTGTTGGTATTGGTGAAGTCACACAATTTAGTATTATCTTGAGCCATCACGACAAACAAGCAATCCAACACACGAGCAAACAAAAAGCAAACGGGCAAAAAGAGGCAAATAGAGAGGGAGGATAGAGAGAGAGGGTGAATAAAATGGCAAGGATGAAGTGGGGGAGAGGAAAACCAGAGGCAAATGGCAAATAATGTAATGCGGGAGATAGGGATTGTGATGGGTACTTGGTATGTTGACTTTTGCACAGACTCCCCGGCAACGGCGCCAGAAATTCTTCTTGCTACCTCTTGAGCACTGCGTTGGATTTCCCTGAAGAGGAGAGGATGATGCAGCAAAGTAGCGTAAGTATTTCCCTCAGTTTTTGAGAACCAAGGTATCAATCCAGTAGGAGGCTACGCACGAGTCCCTTGTACCTACACAAAAACAATAGCTCAACGCAACCAACGCGCTTAGGGGTTGTCAATCCCTTCACGGTCACTTACGAAAGTGAGATCTGATAGAGATTATAAATAATATTTTTGATATTTTTGGAATAGAGATGCAAAGTAAAAAGTAAAAGCAAAGTAAAAGCAAAGCAATAATAAAGTGATGGAGATTGATATGATGAGAAAGAGACCCGGGGGCCATAGGTTTCACTAGTGGCTTCTCTCAAGAGCATAAGTATTCTACGGTGGGTGAACAAATTACTGTAGAGCAATTGACAGAATTGAGCATAGTTATGAGAATATCTAGGTATGATTATGTATATAGGCATCACGTCCGAGACAAGTAGACCGACTCCTGCCTGCATCTACTACTATTACTCCACTCATCGACCGCTATCCAGCATGCATCTAGAATATTAAGTTAAAAATAGAGTAACGCCTTAAGCAAGATGACATGATGTAGAGGGATAGTTTCATGCAATATGATAAAAAACCCATCTTGTTATCCTCAATGGCAACAATACAATACGTGCCTTGCTGCCCCTTCTGTCACTGGGAAAGGACACTGCAAGATTGAACCCAAAGCTAAGCACTTCTCCCATGGCAAGAACAACCAATCTAGTAGGCCAAACCAAACTGATAATTCGAAGAGACTTGCAAAGATAACCAATCATACATAAAAGAATTCAGAGAAGATTCAAATATTATTCATAGATATACTTGATCATAAACCCACAATTCATCGATCTCAACAAACACACCGCAAAAAGAAGATTACATCAAATAGATCTCCACAAGAGAGGGGGAGAACATTGTATTGAGATCCAAAAAGAGAGAAGAAGCCATCTAGCTACTAACTATGGACCCGTAGGTCTGAAGTAAACTACTCACACTTCATCGGAGGGGCTTGGATGATGATGTAGAAGCCCTCCGTGATCGATGCCCCCTCCGTCGTAGCTCCGGAACAGGCCCCAAGATGGGATCTCATGGATATAGAATGTTGCGGCGGTGGAATTAGGTATTTAGCTCCGTCCCTGATCGTTTGGGGGTACGTAGGTATATATAGGAGGAAGAAGTATGTCGGTGGAGCTTCGAGGGGCCCATGAGGCAGGGGGCGCGACCTAGGGGGGCGCCCTCCACCCTCGTGACCGCCTCGTGGCTTTCTTGACGGAGGGTCCATGTCTCCTGGATCTTATCTGATGAGAGAATCACGTTTCTGAAGGTTTCATTCCATTTGGACTATGTTTTATATTCTATTTCTCTGAAACACTGAAATAGGCAAAAAAATAACAATTCTGGGCTGGGCCTCTGGTTAATAGGTTAATCCCATAATATAAATGTGGAAAATAAAGCCCAATATAGTCCAAAATAGTAGATAATATAGCATGGTGCAATTAAAAATTATAGATACGTTGGAGACGTATCATCATGCCTGACTAGTTTCGATCGTCGGGATCATCCGGCCAATATCCTTCACGGCGGTTCAGCCGCACTGGTCCTGGACCCAATAATTGATGGGTTCCACTGAAGCGAGTCCTGATGGACGGTGGCAGTAGCCTCAACCTGCTCTATCAGGATATAGTGCGCAAAATGGGCATCAATCCATCACAGATCTAGCCCACAAAGACTACCTTTAAAGGAGTCATACCAGGTGTAGAGGCCCGCTGTACGGGCTCAATCACACTAGAGGTTGTCTTCGGATCTCTGGACAACTTCCGAAGCGAGGAGTTAATCTTTGATATTGTCCCTTTTCGCAGCGGTTATCACACACTGCTCGGACGAACCGCATTTGCTCGATGCAACGCGGTGCCACACTACGCTTATCTCAAGCTCAAGATGACTGGACCACGCGGCGTCATAACAGTTAATGGCAACACGGAACGCTCCCTCCGCACCGAGGAGCACACCGCTGCCTTAGCAGCAGAAGTACAGAGTGGCCTTTTCAAGCACAACCTTAATTCAGCGGCCGAGCTCCCGGGCACTGTCAAGAGAGTCCGGACTATTCTGCAGCAGGACAGCTCGGCTAGTCAAGAGCTTGACTAGCAATTCGGCCTCTGTCCTAGTCCCGACCAAGTGGCGGCAATTGTACCCCGCGTACATAACTACGCACTCAAAATACCATGGGCATGGATGGAGGCATAACTAGCTTGTAATCCGCAATACGGCTCGACCGCCCCGGACACACGTACTTTCACCGTTTCCTTTTTTCTCCTTTTCAGGTTTCTTTTTTTTACAGGCCTTCCCTGACGGCTTGACCATCGGTTCTTTTCGAAGGATAAATACACCAAGATGACAAGAAGCATGGACGTACTAGGGAATTTTTAGGTTGTTTCTTTAACGATCCCTTACCTATTTTCAGGAGCCGTGGGCAGCTCTCCCTTGGGTAAGGCATATTAAGTAGCCTTCTACTTATTGCAATACTTGTATAAATGCGCCTTAACGCACTACTAAAATTATAATGGAAACAGTTTGCGGCCCAAATTTTACGGCTTTAGCTTACTACCCTTTCTTCTTTTCCTTTTTGATAACCTTATCAAATAGCACCCGTACACTTTGGTATGTTTCAATTTGCCAGGGGCTTCATAGCGCCCCACAACACGGCAACAAAGTCTGAACACTTTTTACATTATAGTTCGGCACCTCGAATTTAGAACTATATGCATTGGCTCCGAATCATGTCTTTGGTCAATACTTGGATTGCCCGGCTCCCGTGCTTGCTACCTTACGTTCCATTATATCGGCTAGGGTAGTAAAGGGAGAACTACTGCATTGTGCCCTGGTTTACCCGGAGGAGCACCTCAGTAGAGAAAGCTGAAAACTGACTGTCATGATGCGGCGAGAGCTGGTCAGATCTTCGGAGGTCCCATATCCTTATATATTTTTTCTGCATTACACGAGGGATCTGTACTTACCCGATCAGGTGTTTATAGCATCCTAGTTCGGATAATAGGGGCTGCACCTATATTTTCATTGTCAAACTCCTATGGCTAAGTGAGGATGCTAAAGCCGCATAGTCCGATTGCCTAGTTCGTCGCGCTAGAAACCTCCTTCAAGGACCAAACAATTGGATCAAGAGTGTTTAGATTACATCCCGAACACCCTCGTACTACCTACGTGGGGGCAGAAGCCGACGACTGGCCAACTCTCAGATTTCACACAACACGGCCACATAGGAGGTGATTTTTTTTAAATAACAAACATTATATTAAATCAACGACTTTGTTTCATCATACAAGGCAGAGACAACATGAATTTATTCATTCGAAAATAATGTCTTGCGCACATTGCGTCGCCATAATACGAAACCCCTCCAGGACGTCTTCAAAATACCGCTCGGGCATGCGGTGCTCCTTGCCCTCTGGCGGTCCCCCGGTCGTAAGCTTGACAGCGTCCATCTTCGCCCACCACACCTTGACACGGGCGAAGGCCATGCACGCGCCCTCGATGCAGACCGACCGCTTGACGATGTCCAGCCGAGGGCAGGCATTCACCAGCCGCTTCACGAGTCCGAAGTAGCTACCGGGTATAGCTTCGGCAGGCCACATCCGGATTATTAAATCCTTCATGGCTAGTTCGGCCACCCTATGCAGCTCGACCAGCTGTTTTAGCCGATCGCTAAGGGCACTGGTTGTTCTGGCTCAAGATATTGCAACCAGAATAGCTTCTCCGTAGAGCTCCCTTCTTTGGCTCGGAAGAACTCCGCATCATCAGACATACTGCGCGGAAGATCCGCAAACGCCCCTGGAGAACTCCGAATCCAGGTTAGTAAGAGATACTTTGTCTTCACATATTTTCTTTGCATACTAAACTCCTTACCCACCACGATTTTCTTGGCCTCCTGGATCTCCTGGAGGGTGCCCTGGGCCTCAATCCGGGCCTCTTCTGCGCTTTGGAGGGACATAGCAAGTTCAGTCTCTCGAGCCGAAACGTCGCGCTCCAAGGATTCACATTTTTTCACTGCATCCTGGAGCTCTTGCTAGATCTCATCAAGCGGGGCCTCGCGCTTCTAACGAGCGTCTATTTCCTTGGCAGCTTTCTCCTCGGCCTGGGCCAGGGCCTGTTTAAGGACCTCGACCTCGGTCGCTGCTCCTACACATACCGTGGCACCACGGTCAATATGAATTATTTATTCTTTCCGAATATACAGCTAGTCAGTACATACTTTGCTTGTCATCTAACTGCTTCCTCGCTTGGCCGAGCTCCTCCTCAGCCCGCTCCAATCTCTGCTTTACTCCGGAGACTTCGGCATTATGTGAGGTCGCGGCCAGCAATGACACCTGCTTATTCACATAAGACATATTTTAGTTAGTTTCCTGAGAAAATAAATTGATCCTCTATTCGGCTCTTCTTTCCAAACACCGAACAATGTCTCGGGGGCTACTGTCTATATTGGGATTTTATCTTTTGTGTTGCTTACCTCAAAACATGTCAGTAGGCTGCTGCAGGCTTCGTTTAGTCCGCTCTTGATGGATTGAACCCTCCCAATCACCGTACCCATAAGGATACAGTGTTCATCCACAATGGAAGCGCCTCATAGCGCTTCCAGCAGATTATGCGGTGCCTCTGGTTGGACAGAGGTCACCGGCGGCATAGGCACACCCCTTCTTTCGAAGGTGGTTTCTCGCCGTATTACGGAGCCGTATAGGTCTCCGGGCTTGTATTCGGCTGGGGGCCGAACTGAGCAAAGCCCCCATCCACAGTCGCCATGGGGGTCTGCTCCTCCATGTGTCCGGTAGCTGAGGCTTCGCCCTCTGGCGGCACCCTGGCGGCCTCCTGAACCTCTCCCTGGCCGGGGAAGGTCCTTTGGGACAACACCTCATTGTCACCCTTGGTCGTGGGAGAGTGAGCGGTCGGCGGTGACTCGCTGTCCATCGCCTTCGAATCCAACGAACCTCTCGATGAGGATCACAGGGAGCTGCCATGGGCTGGACTGCAATGGCATAAATTAACATATTATATTATGAAGCAAGAGAGGTCGGATGCATGGACATATGTGGGTTTTTAGTAATTACGACGTGGCCAGAGGCTTGTTTCGGGGGCGTCGCTCCGGGCTGCTATCGATGTCCCACGCGGAGTTATCCGCAGGGGGACCCTTCCCCCTCTTGGGCGCCTCTGCCTCCAGATTTTTGGAGGCCACCCTCTTCCTCCTCCCCCCATCAAGGGGAGAGGTGCTTTCTTCCCCCTTCTCGTCATCGTCTTCGGTGGCGAAGAAGAAAGTCTTGTCTTCGGACGACACGTCTGAAGCTCCCTTGCGGCGGAGGCCACTCCGAACCCCCTTGGCCTTCTTCTTGGCCATCTTCTCTGGCGCCTTATAGGGCGCCGGCACCAGCATCTTCGCCAGGAGCGGGATGACTGATAACCCACAAGTATAGGGGATCAATTGTAGCTTCTTTTGATAAGTAAGAGTGTCAAACCCAATGAGGAGCTAAAGGTAGAACAAATATTCCCTTAAGTTCTATCGACCACCGATACAACTCTACGCACGCTTAACGTTTGCTTTACCTAGAACAAGTATCAAACTAGAAGTACTCTGTAGGTGTTTTTGGATAGGTTTGCAAGATAATAAAGAGCATGTAAATAAAAGCTAGGGGCTGTTTAGATAAAGAAGCAATAAAGTTAGTATAGCGAGTGTGGAAAAGTGGTGGTAGGAGTTTCCAAATTGTCCCTAAGCAATTGACTACTTTACTAGACCGATAGCTAGTTTTAAGTGGGAGAGGCCACTGCTAGCATGTCATCCCTGACTTGGAATTCTATGCACTCATGATTGGAACTATTAGCAAGCATCCACAACTAGTGTTCATTAAGGTAAAAGCCAGCCATAGCATTAAGATATATTGGTACCCCTTCAATCCTGTATGCATCAATTTCTATGCTAGGTTGAAACTTCTGTCACTCTTGCCCTCCAATACATAGTCCTATCAACATACAACTAAACCTATGGTGTGATCCATGCGCGCGCTCATATGAAGGGCACCAAAGGACAGCAACATAACCACAAGCAGATTAAACCAATCATAGAAATTCATCAACCACCGATAGGACAACGAAAATCTACTCAAACATCATAGGATGGCAACACATCATTGGATAATAATATGAAGCATAAAGCACCATGTTCAAGTAGAGGGTATAGCAGGTTGCGGGAGAGTGGACCGTTGTAGATAGAGGGGGGAGGTGATGGAGATGTTGGTGAAGATGGTGGAGGTGTTGGTGTAGTTTGCGGTGATGATGCTGGCCCCCGGCGGCGTTCCGGCGCCACTGGAAGCAAGGGGGAGAGAGCCCCCTTCTTCTTCTTCTTCTTCTTCTTCTTCCTTGACCTTCTCCCTAGATGGGAGAAGGGTTTCCCCTCGGGTCCATGGTCTCCATGGAGTGGGAGGGGCGAGAGCCCCTCCGAGATTGGATCTGTCTCTCTGTCTCTCTCTGTTTCTGCGTTCTCAGATTCTGCCCTTTCACCGTTTCTTATATTCCCCGAGATCCGTAACTCTGATTGGGCTGAAATTTTAACACAATCTCTATTCGGATATTAGCTTTCTTGCGGCGAAAGAAGGGCACCAACCGCCTTATGGGGTAGCCACGAGGGCCCAGGGCGCGCCTGACCCCCTGGGGCACGCCCCCCTGCCTCGTGCCCCCCTCGGGCATCGTCTCGTGTTGATTCTTCTTCCCAAAAATCACATATATTCCAAAAAAATCTCCGTCAGTTTTTATTCCGTTTGGACTCCATTTGATATGGATTTACTGCGAAACAAAAAACATGCAACAAACAGGAACTGGCACCGGGCACTGGATCAATATGTTAGTCCCAAAAATAGTATAAAAAGATGCCGAAAGTATATGAAAGTTGTATAATATTGGCATGGAACAATAAAAAAATATGGATACAATGGAGACATATCAGCATCCCCAAGCTTAATTCCCGCTCGTCCTTGAGTAGGTAAATGATAAAAAAGAATTTTTTTGATGTGGAATGCTACCTAGCATAATCTTGATCATATATCTAATCATGGCATGAATATTAAGACACGAGTGATTTAAAGCAATAGTCTATCATTTGACATTAAGACAATAATACTTCAAGCATACTAACCAAGCAATTATGTCTTATCAAAATAACATAGCCAAAGAAAGCTCATCCCTACAAAATCATAATGTCTGGCTATGCTCCATCTTCACCACACAAAGCATTCAAATCATGCACAACCCCGATGACAAGCCAAGAAATTGGTTCATACTTTTTAACGCACTTTAGCATTTTCAACCCTCACGCAAATACATGAGCGCAAGCCATGGACATAGCACTATGGGTGGAATAGAATATGATGATGGAGGTTTGTGTGAACAAGACAAAAAAGAAGAAAGTCTCACATTGATGCGGCTAATCAACGGGCTATGGAGATGCCCATCAATTGATGTCAATTTGAGGAGTAGGGATTGCCATGCAGCGGATGCACTAAGAGCTATAAGTTTATGAAAGCTCAAACTGAAACTAAGTGGATGTGCATCCAACTTCTTGCTCATGAAGACCTCAGGCATTTGAGGAAGCCCATCATCGGAATATACAAGCCAAGTTCTATAATGAAAATTCCCACTAGTATATGAAAGTGATAACTCAAGAGACTCTCTATATGAAGAACATGGTGCTACTCTGAAGCACCAGTGTGGTACAAGGATAGTAACATTGCCCCTTCTCTCTTTTTCTCTCATTTTTTGTCTTTTTTTCTTTTTTGGGCCTTCTCTTTTTTTGGCCTTCTCTTTTTTTCCTTTTTTTATTTTTTTCGTTCGGAGTCTCATCCCGACTTGTGGGGGAATCATAGTCTCCATCATCCTTTCCTCACTGGGACAATACTCTAATAATGATGATCATCACACTTTTATTTACTTACAACTCAATATTACAACTCGATGCTAGAACAAAGATATGACTCTATATGAATGCCTCCGGCGGTGTACCGGGATGTGCAATGATCTAGCATAGCAATGACATCAAAATGCAGACAAGCCATGAAAACATCATGCTAGCTATCTTTCGATCATGCAAAGCAATATGACAATAAATGCTCAAGTCATGTATATGATGATAATGGAAGTTGCATGGCAATATATCTTAGAATGGCTATGGAAATGCCATGATAGGTAGGTATGGTGGCTGTTTTGAGGAGGATATAAGGAGGCTTATGTGTGATAGAGCGTATCGTACCACGGGGTTTGGATGCACCGGTGAAGTTTGCACCAACTCTCGAGGTGAGAAAGGGCAATGCACGGTACCGAAGAGGCTAGCAATGATGGAAGGGTGAGAGTGCATATAATCATTGGACTCACATTAGTCATAAAGAACTCATATACTTATTGCAAAAGTTTATTAGCCCTCGAAGCAAAGTACTACTACGCATGCCCCTAGGGGGATAGATTGGTAGGAAAAGACCATCCTTCGTCCCCGACTGCCACTCATAAGGAAGACAATCATTATATACCTCATGCTCCAACTTCGTTACATAACGGTTCACCATACGTGCATGCTACGGGACTTCCAAACCTCAACAAAAGTATTTCTCAATTTCACAATTACTCAAGTAGAATGAATCTAATATCACCACCTTTATATCGCAAAACTATTGCAAGGAATCAAACATATCATATTCAGTGATCTACAAGTTTTATGTAGGACTAGCACATATGCCCGTGCGTTGCAACGGGGAAAATTGATGTTTTGCACAAGCATAATGTCCCATGGCATCGGATTCATTATGAAGAACATGTTGCAATGCATCATCGTCCTTCTACAAAATGAATATAAAAAAATACGTCGCAATTTAGTCGTGTTCATATTTTCTTTGCGGGGCTTAATGTGTCCCACTGATTTCATTTAAATACAATCCTTTTTAATGGAATTTAAGTATGATCCTTTCATTAATTACCATGAAGTCCTTACCCGTTTTAGTCGGGAATCAAATCCTTCCTTTTCTAATGTAGTAGCCCCAACACATTAAGGCCTATAGATCCTTTGTTTTAATTATCCTACCTTTTTACCTCAAATCCTTCATGTAGAATTTATTAAGACAACAATCTTTCTAATAATTGTTCCACCGATTTACCCATAATCCTTTCTTTAATTAGACACATTCGTTTAAAAATTATATTTAAGCCCACAATCCTTCCTTCATTAGCTCATTTGCTTAATTATCTCTCCCTAAACATGAGCCTTGGACCTCACCCTTCCCCATCTACAGGAACGAAGGGCGATTTGCGCGAACCCCGGGCTCTCCACCTCGCCATTGCCAAATCGGCGACTCCCTCGCCCTCCGTCAGACGCTCCGGCGGTGGGAGGACGGGGAGGCCCGATTTGTAGCATGTACATAGTGTAGGAGTGCATAGGGAGCCAACCGGTGGCGTCGTGGAGGCGGCGGTGCGACTGGATCGGCTTTTTGTAGGTGTTGGTCTCCCCTTGAGGGAGAAGTTCCGGTGGAGCTCCTTTCTTCATGCTCGCTGCTCGGTGGAGAGGTCGTGCACGGTTCCCCTGTGCCGAAGATCGAGGGATGGCGATTCCGGCGGTTGAAGATCTGGAGAAGGAAGGTGATGTTGAGTGGTGCGACAACGACAACGGCCATGGGTGTAGGTCCTCAGGGACTGTTGATCGGAGACTTTCCGTTTCGCCCGGGGGCTGCTTCGATCCAATGCGTCAGCGGGCAGCGGCGAACGGCGCGTCACCGGCTCGTCCACGGCGCCGGTGTAGTCAGGTTGTAGAGGGGCTTGGTTGTAATTTCCTTTTCTGTGTGGACCTTTCAGTAATTTGGCCGTTTTAATAACAACTCCTTTTCTCGCAAATAAATAAATAAACATGATGACTGCCACTCATATATTTAGAGTGAGTTAGGATTAGTAAATATGAAAGGTGCATAAGTCTTTGGTTGTTACACCTAAGAGATAGAGAGGATGTCTTGTGTTCAATTCCCACAATGTTGATTTATTTTGACCCAATTATTTTTTGCGGTCTCTTTATGAAAGCCCATAAAAGGCCCATCAACATACAAGTAACTGGCTTAGATCGCTTAACGTGTGTAAACCAAACATAAAGGACTAAACCAAACCAAGAATACCTATTCCCTTTAATAGTAGGTATAGATATAGATTTTATGACTAACCATGTGAATGACCAATTCCTGTCAACTCTCTAAATGGATATAAGTGCAGCAGGAGAGTTTAATTATTTCTACAAAATATATGCCCACACTCAAACAAATATAAGTGAAGAAAAAGAGCATTCTACAAATGGTGGTATTCTATGTGAAGAGAAACAGGCAATCCAAACTTCAAATGATATAAAGTGAAGCTCATGAAACATTCTATACAGCCATACTCAAAAGATATAAGTGAAGTGCAATGAGCATTCTATAAATCAACCAAGGACTATCTCATAGCAGCATGGTGCATAAAATAAAAGTGAAAACTAAATGCAAAAGACGCTCCAAGATTGCACATACCGCATGAACGAAACGAATCCGAAAACATACCGATACTTGTTGAAGAAAGATGGGATGCCTTCCGGGGCATCCCCAAGCTTAGACGCTTCAGTATCCTTGAATATTTACTTGGGTGCCTTGGGCATCCCCAAGCTTGAGCTCTTGTCTCTCCTCCTTATCCTCATATCGAGACCTCCTCGATCTTCGAACACTTCATCCACACAAAACTTCAACAGAAAACTCGGTAAGATCCGTTAGTATAATAATGCAAATCACTACTCTAAGTACTGTTGCAAACCAATTCATATTTTGTTTTTGCATTGTAGCTACTGTAATATAACTTCTCCATGGCTTAATCCACTGATATAAATTGATAGTTTCATCAAAACAAGCAAACTATGCATCAAAAACAGAATCTGTCTAAAACAGAACAGTCTGTAATAATCTGAACATTCGCCATACCTATGGTACTCCAAAGATTCTAAAAAAATTAGGAAAAATAAAAAATTTGTATATAATTACAGTGCAAAAAGTTTCATAACCGTTTGACGTTCGAGTAAAAAATGTAAAATTGCGCACTACAGCCAAAGTTTTTGTCCTTCACCGTACAAACCAACAAGTAAAGTAAACATCCTAAAGGCAAATCTTGGCACATTTTTTTTATTTTTAATCCTTATAAAAGCACACAACAGAATTAAATTACTCTCTCAAACTTCCGGGTTGTCTCCCTGGCAGCGGTTTCTTTAAGGCCATTAAGCTAGGCATATAGTGCTCAAGTAATGAATCCACCCGGATCCGAAGGTATATCAAAGCCAATTTTAATTAACAATGATTTGTCATTTAGTAGTGAGAAAAAAGTAGCATATATGATGTAATGACGAAGTATAACTCTCTTCCTATGCATCGGCATGTCATAAAAGAACAATTCATGGACACAAAGTAAAGGCCAATGCATAGTATAAACAGTTTCTTGCAATTTTTTCATATTGGAAACATAAAGAGGCGGAGATGTAGTTCCTCTCTCATAATAATTGCAAGTAGGAGCAGCAAGCACATGCATATTATATTCATCAAAATTATCATGTGCAACGGTAAAATGCAACTCATCAATATAATCCTTAATAAGGGCAAACTTCTCTGATATAGTGTAGTCGGGAGAATTCAAATAGATAATAGGACTATCATGCGTGGGTGCAATAGCAACAATTTCATGTTTAACATAAGGAACTATAGCAAGTTCATCTCCATAAGCATAATTCATATTGGCATCTTGGCCACAAGCATAGCAAGCATCATCAAAAAGGGATATTTCAAAATAATGAACGGGATCATAACAATCATCCTTCGGTAAGCACGAAGGGGAATTAAAAAATGTATGAGTTGAAGAGTTACTCTCATTACAAGGTGGGCATGGGTGCTCAATACGCTCTTCATCATTTTGTTCTTCGCTCTCCTCCTCATCTTTTTCATCCAATGACTCATAGTTTTATCAATTTCTTCTTCCATAGACTCCTGCAAAATATTAGTCTCTTCTTGTAAAGCGGAGGAGTCCTCAATATATGGTTTAACATAGGCATTAGAAGCATAATTATCATAACAATATTTAAGTATGGCAAAATTTTCAGATTTGTGAAGAGTAGCATCATACTTTCCAATCAAAGAAGCAATTTCATAAGCACCCTTAAAAGCAACAAATTCTTCAATTTGTTGAACATCATAGTAATTATAAACACCCTTAGCATACGAAGATACGATTCCATTATCACTAAACTTACATTGGTAGGGAAGGTGTTTCTTAGGGTCTTCAGAACAACAAGTAAAATCATAAATTTCACATAAATTCCAAGCATAGCATTGCAAACGATGAATTTGATCCAATAAAAGTTTCCCTTTTTGAGATAAGCGGTGTCTCACATAATAAGAATGCTCATCTAAAGGTTTTCCCTCAACTAAGCTAGTTGTGGTTTCAGCACGAGCACATAGGGATCGAAGATGGTCCAGGTAAAAAGCTTCAAGAGTGTGATAGATTTTGAGTGGTTCTTCAACCATTGGTGTAGCAGGTACAACTATTTTTTTGGTATTTTGCATTTCCTACACATAACTAAAGATAGAAAAAAACTTAGAACAGCAAATAAAAATTACTTAGTGATAAAGCAAACAAGCACACACGAGAATATTCACCCCACGCTATGACTCCCCAGCAACGGCTCTAGAAAAAGGTCTTGATAACCCACAAGTATAGGTGATAAATTGTAGCCTATTTAGATAAGTAAGAGTGTCGAACCCAACGAGGAGCTAAAGGTAGAAAAAATATTCCCTCATGTTCTATCGACCACCGATACAACTCTATGCACACTTAACGTTTGCTTTACCTAGAACAAGTATGAAACTAGAAGTACTTTGTAGGTGTTTTTGGATAAGTTTGCAAGATAACAAAGAGCATATAAATAAAAGCTAGGGGCTGTTTAGATAAAGAAGCAATAAAGTTAGTATAGCGAGTGTGGAAAAGTGGTGGTAGGAGTTGCAAAATTGTCCCTAAGCAATTGACTACTTTACTATACCGATAGCAAGTTTTATGTGTGAGAGGCCACTGCTAGCATGTCATCCCTGACTTGGAATTCTATGCACTCATGATTGGAACTATTAGCAAGCATCCGCAACTACTAACGTTCATTAAGGTTAAACCCAATCATAGCATTAAGATATATTGGTCCCCCTTCAATCTCGTATGCATCAATTTCTATGCTAGGTTGAAGCTTCTGTCACTCTTGCCCTCCAATACTGTCGGCATTCTAGGAACGGGGGTCCCCAGACTTTGCTGCCTGTAGCCTGCGACGTGGCTTAGGTGGGGGCCCAGTGCGGCCCATCTTCATCAGCCCAAGCTCAAGACCCTCGCGAGGGGCCAAGCCTCGTGGGGCGGACGACAGGAAGCTGCCTCAAGAGCGTCCTCATCAGGCAGGCTCGCGAGGAGGCGGAGAGATCAATGCAAGGGTACCTCGCAAGGATCCCATGACGCAAGCCATGACGATCAAGGCCAGGCGGGCGCCAGGCGGGCACCGGCCTGCGCAGGGTCCTTGTTTCCCCTTTGGTGCAAAGGGGGCAAGCACAGGCCAAGGTATCAGGCAAAGGTTACCATTCCAGTGCAACGAGACCAAGACCAGCCGGACGACCGGACGGAGGTCACCGTGGAGCCCAAGACGGCGTCATCACCAGTGCTTTTGGCAGCCGAAGACCGCCTTTGGTCAGGATAACTTGTACTAGATGTTCCCCTTCAAAATGGCCAATTGTTGGCGCCCTTCCCGCCCAATTATTTGGGGAGAGCCCCAGGGCCTCTATAAATAGAGCTAGCCACCACAGAGTAGAGACATCTAGAAAACCTCGAGACATCAAGGAGACGGCTAGAGATCTGGTAGAACCCTAGCAGAGAGAGAGGAAACCCAGTAGAGGCTAAGTAGAACACACCGCATCGGCTTAAGAACACCCCTCGCGAGGTTGTTCTTCCCTTGTACTGTCCATCATCATCCCTAGAGGCAATCCACCACACCACACACTAGAGTAGGGTATTACACCACAACGGTGGCCCGAACCAGTATAAACCTCGTGTCTCTTGTGTTTTTCATCATTTTCATCTTAGTTTGCACGAGTGGATCAGACGTAGATCGGTAGGGGAGAGATCTCCGCGCGCACCCCAGTGTTCGAACCTCAAGGGTCTGCCGGAACCCGAAATCTGACATTCGGCGCGCCAGGTAGGGGTGCGCCGGAGTCCTTCTTCCTCTGCATCACGTTCTGCCGCTTCGCCACCCAGATGTCAAGCAACCCGGCTGCCAACGCCGACTGCTAGGCGGCGTGGCCCGCCCACACCGTGTCGCCATCTCAGGGCGACCTCAACCTTGCGCCTCAGGCAGCTCATGCTCCGCAGGGCGCTGCGGGACGCGGGGGACGCGGCCAGACGCCGCCTACCCTCATGCCACGGCAGGTGCGGGCCACAGAAAGGGCCTCGAACCACGCCGCTGCCACGGCACCATACACCCGACGGGAGCAGGCGAACTCCAGGGTCGCGCTCACGGTGGCCCGAGAGCTACTACGGTGCCGCTTGCTAGAAGGCGGCCGCAACGTGTTGTTGGAGCGAGTGGCCAAGCTCCTGGACGCCGTCGCCTTAGGAGCGCCCCCTTTCTACATCCAGCTGCTGCCCCAGATCCAGGACAGGTCGCACGATGGCATTATGCACGCCCATGCGATTTCAGGCGGGCCCCAGGGCCGGTCCAGCGCCAACACCTCCGCCAGCACCGGGCGGCTGATCGTGCCGGCCCTTCCCCAGGCCGGCGAAGGGATGCACGCCGCGGCCTTTGGCCTTGGCAGACCACCGCGTCATCACATACAAGGCGATGCCCCAAGCCAGACTACGTGGCATGCGGGGCGCTACAGCAAGGTCCACGAGGTGGTCGCCCCGGAGGCCTATGTACCCCGCATGGTGGATCAAGGGCGCGAGCTGGAAGAAGGTCACGGCTTGTTCCTCGGGCCCGGCTGGGATGAGGAGGCGCCGGAAGCCGAGCTCTTTCAGGAACCCCAAGAGAGCATTGACAATCGCACCGACAGCAGCAACTATCGGGTACCACTCATCCCTCAGGAGCAAGCTTACGCTAACCATGGGTCGCAGGAGGTATAGGTCGCCGCAGTGGATGGCTGCCCCAACGCTGCAGCCTCTTACCCCTCAGGAGGAGGGTGCAGGGGGCTGCAGGAAAGGGGCCGAGATCCGGGCTCACCCTCGCAGCGGTCGGGTCAAGATGTTCTCAGGAGGTAGGCCCTCTGCCGTGGAGGTGCCCCATGGCCCGCCCCCGGTGGAGGACCCGTGGTCGTCGGGGGAACCGCTGGCGACCGCTCTACCCCATTTGGCGTCGTCCTTGGTTTCCGGTCGCCGTCAATGGTGGCAGAGTGAGGCGCAAGGCGGGGCCCTCGTCTGGCGATACGAAGCAAGGCCAGTACCTGTGAAGAAGGCCCAATGCATGTGAAGCTCGCCGCCCCGTGACACTCTCACATAATAATGAGTGGGTTGTACATGCCCCGGAGTCTCAGGAGAGCCGGCCTCAGGCCCTAGGGCTCCCTCCCACGCCCAGTGGCAGCACTTAGCTCCGCGCTGGTGAGAAGACGTCGAAGACTAGACTAGGTGTCGGACGCGGCTTTTTGCTTTTCTTCTGCCTTTTTGCTTTTTTGCTTCTTCCTTGTCGGCAAGTTTCTCCAGTTTGGATTTAAGTTGGATTTGAGTTCGAAGCTTGCGTGCATTCAGGGAGGGGTGTTTAGTCTCTTTCGAGCAATCTCTCGCGTTCTGGTTTCATATTTACGCCCCAAGCTAGCGCCAGCTGCCCCCCTCACGAGCCCCTCGTGAGCCGGGCCGGGCCAGGCACGCCTACAACAGGGACCACTGTCTCCGCACCCTCTCCGGAGGTCCTCATCACAGGATCAGCAGGTTAATCGAGGGACACCAGAGGCGTAGCATCCCCCCGCAGGCCCGCTCAGGGCACGCCAGGGCCGGAAGGTAAACGAATCAACTGAACCATCACCGGGCTAGCGACTAAACTCACGCATAACGTTGTGCTCACCAAAGTACGGATTGCAAATCTTTACATGAGGGGCCTCCCCTCCCAAAATGCTCTTACATTCTTCAGGGCCAAGCCCGAGTCTTCTTCATGCAGGATAAACTGCGGAGACATGCGGTCAGTCGGACATATCACTCACCGCGTCTTCTGGGGCATCCTCGGGAGCGTCACTGGCATCACTGACATCGTCAACCCCACCACCTGCATTTCTGTCAGCGCCAGGCAAATCTATAACGCCGCCTTCGTCAATGCCCACGACCACACCATCGTCATCAGACGCGAAGGCCCTGACGAGGGCGTCCACGTTGTTCTCCACCCACTGCGCCAGGTCGCCCCGGACAGCTATGGGCACAGGCGCGATGGCAGCGTCAAAGTCGAAGTGGGGGTCCATCTCCTACAAATGGCTGAAGACACGGGAGAAGACACGCCTGAGCAGGGCTATGCTCCTCTCCTCAACAAGCCTGCGGTCTCTCTCGGAACGATCCTCCAGAAGCGTCACCACGTCAGTGAAGAACCGAAGATTGCCTGTGTAGCTGGCCTTGTGCGGCTCCTTAGCGGCAGCCTCGCAAATCTCGCCTAAGGCTGAGTTGGCCCTCTCCCTGAGCGTCTGAAGCATGGGAGCATGCTCGCGCTCCAGAACCCTCCGCTGGCGGATCTCGTACTCGTTCTGCCACGCGATGGCCTCGGCGTCATGGACCCTCCGTTGAAGAAGAAGCAGCTCCGCCTGGGAGGAGGACAGCTCCGCCTGTGCTGCACCAAGGACAGCTGCGGAGGAATCCGCACACCGCGTCTCTTCGAAAAACTTGGCCTTGATGGCCGCTGTCCTGCCCTCAGCCTCGGCCCCGATCAGCATCAACCTCGCCTCATATTCGCGCTCGAGGATCGAGCGAGCTCCCGCCACACGGCGGTCAACCTCTTCCTGGACCCGGGCTTCGCGCGTCGCAACGTTGTCCTTCGCCTGGGCCGCCAGGCGCTCCCTCATCTCCAACCGCTCCAGGTCAACGCTGCGCTCGGTGGCCTCGAGCGTCAGCGCCTCCTCGCGCCTCTAGAGCTCTGCCCGGTCGACGGCGGCCTCCAACATCGACCCAAGGGCCGCATGGCGCAGCTCTATTTGCTGCTCCAGGGAGTTGCTCCGGGATTGGAGCTCCCATACGCGCTCCTCCTCATCCTTGCGTCGTCGGTTTTCCTCCCGAGCCTCCTTGATGGCCCGGGAGGAGGCCTCCCGCGAAGCCTCTAGCGACGCTTCGGCCTTCGCGTTGTCAAGGCCATGTTGATGACATGCGAGGGCAATGGCAACCTTCAGCTTGCGCCTGTCCTCAGCAAGGCGCAGGCCTTCAGCCTCGAGGCACGCATCCTCGGCAGCAAGCTCTGCACCGACCGGGTTCACCACGTCCGCCGCCCCCAGGAGGAACTCTTCACGAAGGGCACAACACTCGCGAGCGCGCTTGAGCACATCTTCCACCTCACCCTCTTCCGCTGGAGCATGAAGAGGGCCCCGAGGCGGTAAGCCCCCTCCAAGCGTGGAGCAGGGGGCTGCCGCCCTAGCCGTCGCCGGATGGACCGCCCTAAGAGTCCGGCCCGGCGTCGATCCACCCACGGAGGAGGAGCCAAGGACAGACCTCAGCGATTCGCCTTCTATGACCAGAGAAGGGGTGCGGGGCAAGCCTGACGCGCCCCAAGAAGACTCGCGAAGAAAGGGCATTGGGCGAGCAAGCTCGAGGCACCCTAAGGAGCAGATCACTCCACCAACCGGTCCAGCGGCAAGGGCGCCACCCGAGCTCGGCGGACCCAGAGCCAGCAAAGGGGGCGAAGCTGCGGGGGCCGGCTCCTGGGTCGACTCAGTGGACTCAGCAAGGCAGGACCTGAAGGGCCACAATCAGCCATAAGGATAACAGAGCAAATGAGCAGGGAAAGAAGAAAGCTTACTCATCCATGGCAAAGTACTTCATGCGCTTCAGCAAGCGGCAAGGGCGGTCGCTGCCGCCTGAGGCCTCCTTCCTCTTACGAAGGGCCTCGAAGTCTACACGAAACCCACCCAAGAGCCTGGGGCGGGGGTCGGCCTGGGGCGCAGAAGAAGCCTCAGGATTATCGATGCTGGAGGAGTCAGCTTTGGGGGCACCGTCGGGCGTCGCCTCGTGAAGAACGGCTGGGGGCTCGGGAGCCCCGGCCTCAGGAGCCGAAGGCCAAAACCCTGCATCAACCGCCGCCCCAGGGCGGGCCTCGGGAGATGTCTCCTTCGAGGCTTCACGCGGCGCCACCACCTCGACATCAGCCACCTCAGCTCCCGTCGGCTCTCTCCCCGCTCTGTCGTCTGAGGAGGGACTGATGTGGGCGGCGGGGGGAACAACCACGACAACTAGGTTCTCGCGTGGCCCCGTGAAGCCAGCCGGGCGCAGCCCCCACTCGTCAAAGTTTGGCATCTGCTTCACGAAATCAGCCCTGCCGGAACAAAGGTACAGAATGACGCCACCACTCTGTAGGCTGCCTGGGGAAGGATCACCAGTCAAGACCCGAAGCACTGTCCGCAGCACTTCGGGCGCCAAATCCTCCTTCTGAAGCCGCATGCGGTCTCCGCGCCCCGCAAAGTCCCACATCCAGCGAGAGTGGCGCTGGAGAGGAGCAACGCGACACAGAAGGAACTCCCTCACCACCTTAGGCGCAGTCACATTGTGCGCCCTCAAACATTCGAACGGCGCCAGACGAAAGCGAGCCGGGGGCTCGCGAGCGGTTCATGACCCCAGCCTGGGTTGGGAACAGCAGGCAAGGTCGGGTGCGAGAGCAAGGGGCTGGGCACCCCGACGTCCACATACAGCCACCGCTCTCTGAACCTGGCCTGAGAAGGCGGAAGGCCGAAGCCAATCCCTGAAGCAGCCGTCTCAGGCGCGGCGAAGAAGCTTACACACCCCGAGCACTGAGTGGGATCGCTCAGGCGCAGAGAAAAGAAGTGGCGCAGCAGGGCAACAGAAGGAGGGATGCCTATCATCGCCTCGCACACGAAAGCAAAGACAGCCAAAAGGGTAATGGACTCTGGCCCAAGGTGCATCATGTGGATCTGATAATGGGAGAGCACAGCATTGAAGAAAGCAGAAAAGGGGGGAATCAGACCCGCCCATAAGGCGTTGGTGAAGAATTGGACCTCCGTGAGGTCCTAGCAAGAAAGGCGCAGGATGCAGGCCAAACTGTGGTCCGGCCGCACTCGTTGAAGATGGAAGCAAGGGCGGAGTGGACCTTGTCCAAGGTTTCCGGGTTGAGTATGATTGACCGATCGACGGCGGGGGCCGCCACTGGAGGTGCACAGGACGAAGGCGCGGGCTTCTTCCCCCTTCCCTTCTTCGTCGGCGCCATGGCGTTAGGGAAGGGGAAGAGCTCGAGTCGGATTGGCGGCGGAGGTTGGAGCTTGGAGAAGAAGGAAAGGTAGGAGGTGAGCGGGCAGCCAAAGGAGGAACAACTGTGTGCAACTATGGGTCCGCTTAGCCGGGCGCGTAGCAAGGCGTCGTGGGAAGTGCAGACGCCCACGTCCAATCAACCGCCATGCGGCGCCCAAGGCTGCAGGCTGTTAGGTCCCGCAGCGCTTCGTGCTTGCCCTTCGCTTCTGTGCTAAGCCAAGCCCGCGCGCGCCTTGGGCCCGGGGGCTACTGTCGGTGTTCTGGGAATGGGGGTCCCCAGACTTGCCTGCCTGCGGCCTGCGGCGTGCCTCAGGTGGGGGCCCAACACGGCCCATCTTCATCATCCCAAGCTCAAGACCCTCGCGAGGGGCCAAGCCTCGCGGGGCGGACAACAGGAAGCTGCCTCAAGAGCGGCCTCATTAGGCAGGCTCGCGAGGAGGCGGAGAGATCAATGCAAAGGTACCTCGTGAGGATCCCATGACGCAAGCCATGACGATCAAGGCCAGGCGGGCGCCAGGCGGGCGCCGGCCTACGCAGGGTCCTTGTTTCCCCTTTAGTGCAAAGGGGGCAAGCACAGGCCAAGGTATCAGGCAAAGGTTATCATTCCGATGCAATGAGACCAAGACCAGCCGGACGACCGGACGGAGGTCACCGTGGAGCCCAAGACGGCGTCATCACCAGTGCTTTTGGCAGCAGAAGACCGCCTTTGGTCAGGATAACTTGTACTAGATGTTCCCCTTCAAAATGGCCAATTGTTGGCGCCCTTCCCGCTCAATTATTTGGGGAGAGGCCCAGGGCCTCTATAAATAGAGCTAGCCACCACAGAGTAGAGACATCTAGAAAACCTCGAGACATCGAGGAGACGGCTAGAGATCTGGTAGAACCCTAGCAGAGAGAGAGGAAACCCAGTAGAGGCTAAGTAAAAGACACCGCATCACCTCAAGAACACCCCTCGCGAGGCTGTTCTTCCCTTGTACTATCCATCATCAGCCCTAGAGGCAATCCACCACACCACACATGGAGTAGGGTATTACACCACAACGGTGGCCCGAACCAGTATAAACCTCGTGTCTCTTGTGTTGTTCATCATTTTGATCTTAGTTCGCACGAGTGGATCAGACGTAGATCGGTAGGGGAGAGATCTCCGCGCGCACCCCAGTGTTCGAACCTCAAGGGTCTGCCGGAACCCAAAATCCGACAAATACATAGTCCTATCAACATACAACTAACCCTATGGTGTGATCCACGCGCGTGCCCATATGATGGGCACCAAAGGACAGCAACATAACCACAAGAAAATTAAACCAATCATAGCAATTCATCAACCACCGATAGGACAACGAAAATCTACTCAGACATCATAGGAAGGCAACACATCATTGGATAATAATATGAAGCTTAAAACACCATGTTCAAGTAGAGGGTAAAGCGGGTTGCGAGAGAGTGGACCGCTGTAGATAGAGGGGGGAAGGTGATGGAGATGTTGGTGAAGATGGCAGAGGTGTTGGTGTAGATTGTGGTGATGATGATGGCCCCGGCGGCGTTCCGGCGCCACCGGAAGCAAGGGGGAGAGAGACCCCCTTCTTATTCTTCTTTCTTGACCTTCTCCCTAGATGGGAGAAGGGTTTCCTCTCTGGTCCATGGTCTCCATGGCGTGGGAGGTGCGAGAGCCCCTCCGATATTGGATCTGTCTCTCTGCCTCTCTCTGTTTCTGCGTTCTCAGATTCTACCCTTTCATCGTTTCTTATATTCTCGGAGATCCGTAACTCCGATTGGGCTGAAATTTTAACACGATCTCTATCCGGATATTAGCTTTCTTGCAGAGAAAGAAAGGAACCAACCACCTTGCGGCGTGGCCAGGAGGGCCCATGGCACACCTGACCCCCTGGGGAGCGCCCCCTGCCTCGTGGTGCCCTTGGGCATCGTCTCGCATTGAGTCTTCTTCCCAAAAATCACATATATTCCAAAAAATTCTCCGTCAGTTTTTATCCCATTTGGACTCCGTTTGATATGGATTTACTGCGCAACAAAAAGCATGCAACAAACATGAACTGGCACTGGGCAGTGGATCAATATGTTAGTCCCCAAAAATAGTATAAAAAGTTGCCGAAAGTATATGAAAGTTGTATAATATTGGCATGGAACAATCAAAAATTATAGATACGACAGAGACGTATCAATGACTGGATCCTAGGGCAGCGGAGCCGAACATTGAGTCCGCTCCGCCCTCTCCATCCATACCTGAAAGAAAATAAAGTTTTGATATCCTCCTTGAAACAAGAAAGTAGAGGATGCGTCTGGAGACGTGAAAGGCTTACCGCATTGGCAGAATGGGTAATGTCGTGCCCGCGGTCCGAGTCTATGGCTGGCAGCGTCTCGTTGCCCTTAAAGAGCAACTTCCAGGCATCTTCATGAGTGGTTCCGAAGAGCCTTTCCAAGGTTTGATGCTTCTTCGGGTCGAATTCCCATAGGGACAGCTTCGGCTTTGGCATGGGAGGATCCGGCGAACCAGCATCACCTAGATTACGTCGACGAGCTTGATGTCTTTATCCACCATGCTTTGAATGCGCGTTTGCAGCGCTATCAACTCATCCGACGAAGACCAATTTTGGCCCTTCTCTATCCAGGAGGTGAGCCACATTGGAGCTCCGGACTTGAATTCGGAAGTCGCGGCCCAGGTGGCGTTGCGGGGCTCTGTGATATAGAACCACAGTTTCTGCCACTCCTTGACGGTCTCCACAAAAGTACCCTTGGGCAATGTGACATTGGGCAACTTGCTCACCATGCACTACAAAAAAATACACATCCGTGATGATACGTGTTTGTCACAGTAGGTCACGTTTTCTGTCATGCATGTACATCCATGACAATTTTATGACAGAATCAAGATAGTCATACCTGTGTTGTCATAGAAGTATTCCATGATAATACCAAAATTATCATCATGGAAGTGTCCACTTCCATGACGATAAATCGCACGTCACGGAAGTGCTTTCGTCAAGGGTGACCGACACGTGGCATCCACCGTAACGGAACGCCGTTAAGCTATCGGGTCCGGTTTTGGATTCGATAACCCGTTAACAGCCCCGACCAATGGGGATTTTCCACGTGTAAAATTATCATTGGCTGGAGGAAACACGTGTCGGCTCACCGTTGGGACAGATGTCATCCACTCATTGGACCCAAAGCGCCTATGATACGTCGACATGTGGCATGGCCCAACAGAGGCCATTCCTGTGAAAAGGCCGGCCCGTTTGACTTGGTCAAAAGGTGGTGGGCCGGCCCACGGCAAGCCTATTAACGACCTGTTCGCATATAACCCATTTACATCCCGCTAACCCAGGGCCAGTTTACGGCCTATCCGAATTAGGCCCAGTAGCGTCATCTGGGCCGTCCAATATAATTCCAGCCCGTTTTAACTTCTGGCCCATGTATGGCCCATGATGTCTTTCAGCCCATATGAAGCCCTTATTAATCCCGACCCATTAACGGCCCATGGTAAAACTGGCCCGTAATGAACAGTGTATCACTTTATACCCATTAACGGCACGTGGTGAAACTGGCTCGTAATGAACAGTGTATCACTTTATACCCATTAACGGCCCATTATTCCGTTGTGCCGTTTCCAGCCCATGTTATCTTTCGGCCTTCTTAGGGCCCATTTATTCTTGGGCTCATTTCTAGCATTCATTTACTTATGGCCCGTTATTGTCATTTTCTGCTTGTGGGCCAAATTCAGCCCGTGGTTACAATCGGCCTGTTTGTGGCCTGCTAATACGTTGGGCCGTTTTCATAGAGTCATCAAATACGGCTGATTAATGACGGCCCGTTATGGTCGGCCCATGAATGGATGATTTCAACTCTAGCCCATTTACAGCCATAATGTGGTCTGTTATTGGCCCATGTTTGGCCAACCGATCATACGGCCCGTAGAAGGCCCATTGATGATACGGCCCGTATAAGGCCCATTGTTTCTACGCCACGTAGAAGCCCATTGTTTCTATGGCCTTTAAAAGGCCCATTGTTTCTACGACCCGTAGGAGGCCCATGTTAACTACAGCCGGTGGGCATCAAAGTTCGCCACCAGTGCAAATATAGGGAACACCCTACATTATACAAAAATGGCTTGGTGTTTTCTTCAGCCGGTGGCTGCACGTTAAGAAAAAAATTTGTATCGCACCAAAACAAATTACAACTATAAAACAAAAGGAAGGTTGGCATAAAAGTTAACAGTCTAGCAGATAAATGCACCACTAGAAGTTCAGAAGCTCAGTTCAATTGACCTGACTATTACGCTTTCATGCTGTATTGTCCGATGGAGCACCATAACCTTCGCCTTCAGTTCTCCTTGGCTCCTGAACAACATAGAAAATGTCTGATAGTCTTGTTTCAAAACCATGCATATCTTGACAACATCGAACAATGTCTCTCCTTGTTTCACAAAGGGTCTCTCTTAGGGAATGGACTTGTGTCTGGAGCGCAGATACAACATTGTTTTGACTTTGCATATCTTGATCATGAGGCAGTTTGGACGAGATTGCCTTAACAACCAACCAAGTATTACGCAGGAACGTGCTTTCGGCACTGTTAGTGGACAGGTACTGACCCACTACAGCAAGAGCTGACATTGCGGTTATAGTTGCCTCGCCACCTTCAGAAGGTGGCGATTCCACCATTTTTTCCATAGCTCGCTGAAAAGTTGACGTTTTACATTAGTAGTACCAGAACAGAAGATATTAAGGAGGCAGCAAAACCAAACAAAATAGCTTTGGTCTATATACAGAATTTATTCTGGTGAACCCATGTAAAATATTAGTTGTATTTTATTGCAAAGTACATAATAAAACCAAGTTCCAAACATATGACCATGTACCATCGCTAATGTATTGTCTATTTCTTCACATTGTATTGAGGGATAGGGATAAAGCGATGAAGTTTATAATACGGTAAGCATAGTATGACATCATTCATATCACAAAACAACTGAGAACAAACAAACAGGCAATTGTAACGTTGTGTGGGCAAGTCCAGCACGGAACTAGATTACAGGTCAAGATCAAAGGAACATCACTCCTCTCTTTTAAACCTTGTAAGGTGCAATGATACGCTAAGACAATTGTGAGGCATGTTCACAACTGTTTGTGTAAACTAAGAAGAAACCATTCCAACAAATAAGAAGCAATGCAAGCTGGACACCACATGAAAGATGCAACCAATATGACTCTGCCAAGTTAAAAGCGTCCAATCATAAATGGAATTTCAACAAATTAGAAGCAGCACATGCTATAAATCATATGAAAGATGCAACTAATATTGCACTGCATATACTAAAGGTGTCTCGTCATATTGATTGATGCGGGATACAAAAAAACAATAGTTTTATGTAAGGACATGCTTAATAGACAGATGTACTATGTACTAAATATAGGAAGGCATGACACATTAACAGGTATAATGTATAAGCTAAGCAGAATAGCACATGAAGTTTAACCAGATTGGAAGAATTACAATCTAGACACCATATGCAACATGCAACCACATATCATGCTGCCAAGTTAGAGCAAGCACCTGCGATGCTAGGGTAGGGGAAATGCGGTAATCAACTACAGAGCTACGTTCACTATCTTCATCTAGCCTTGTTGTTTCTTGAGAATCATGTCGGGAGGCTGACGCTACATTCTTTAAATGAGGAGTAGTCCACTTGCCTAACTGCCTCATCATAAGTGATTGATGAGGGATACACAAGAACATTAGTTTGATGTAAGAACATGGTTAATACACAGATGTACTAGTATGTACCAAAACAGAAAGGCATGTCATATTCAAAGGTATAACGTGTAAGCTAAGCAGATGCAATTTAACAAAATTGGAAGCAATACAAGCTAGACATCCGGCTGGAGTGGTGAGCATGATCATCTAGGACCTGAGAGCCTGGTGGGAGGCGGGCTGCTTCGCCACCATCGCGGCTTTTTAGTTGGCTTCCAGGTGATGCCTGTCTTTGCTGGGCTTGTCACTAGCTCGGCCAGTGCCCTGACTAGCTATTTGTCTTCTGGTGCTCACGGGATGGTGGTTCATGTAAAAAATATATTTCCTTATCATAATAAAGACCGACTTCGGCCTTTCAAACACAAGCTAGACACTGTATGAAACATGCAACCACATATGACACCGCGAAGTTAAAGCAAGCACCTGGGATGGTCGTTCATTGCGAGCGAGATCATCAACTCCAGAGCTACATTTACCGTCTCCATCTGCTGACACTACACCCTTTATAGCGTTGTAACGTGCCGTGCTTACCCGCATAGAAAGCTGGAGCAACTTCTCTCTTTTCTTTTCTGCTTCTCTCGAGGCAGACTCTGAAATACCCTTGCATAAAAACACAATAGTGAGAGTATGGGTGAAGTGTGTGTAGAACTAGTGCACTGTAAAAGTAGCAGATAGCAGGTGGCTGAAAAAAATGACAGGAGACATATGATAGCTCTACAAAATTGCATGGCAAACAAAATTAGATTCTACTCCGTATGATTTTGTAATATATGAGCACAGGAAATGCAGGTACTCCTCTAGTTGACCACCACATGTGGTCATATCAAGATAACAGTCGACTGAAAATAAATAGGTCAGTTGATTTTTTAATGAACCATCCAATCTATAAGGAACGGGCAAATGGCCTTCGTCTACCTCCCGCCAGTCACTGGTGAAGATCTTTCTCGAACCGCCAGCGACCACCGTCCCAAACCCCTGCCTCCGCCACCCCGCCCTCCCCTCGACCTCACACCACCGCCATGCTTGGCAACGCCCCCAGGCCCTCCCTTTAATCCCAGCCGACCTCCAGATTGGGCAGCAGTAGCTCTAGGCCCCACACGCCCCTAAGATAAACACCGAGGCGCTGGTTCCCCGGCGTAATAGGCGGACTAGCGCCTATTATGCCGGGGAATGCTTCCGTTAATTGGGAATCAACTAACCAGGAATTGAAATTCAGGGGGGGCGACG
This sequence comes from Triticum urartu, assembly GCF_003073215.2. NCBI lineage: Eukaryota > Viridiplantae > Streptophyta > Magnoliopsida > Poales > Poaceae > Triticum > Triticum urartu. The sequence continues at coordinate 553,833,772 of NC_053023.1, forward strand.
GACCTCTAGCTAAGGTGAAATAGTATATGAGGAGAAACCTTGTGCATTGTGAGTTACTAGGAACATCTAGTATCAAGAAGAAGCGGTCAACTAGTGTCTTTTGTGGGATGAATACCGTGCAAGCAAACACGTAAGATTTGCATGAATAAGGGAAGAGGAGTACCCTTATCGGTTGCCAGTGTGGTCTCCTCCATATGACGCGGCGATCTTCTTTTTTCTCCTGGGGGAACTGATGTTTGGGAGAACCGTGGATCCTTGGACAAACCCATGGCCAAATTGTTGAATGTGTTGCCGTGGCCGTATATCGGCGGAGGGGAAGCAGATCCGAGGTGGCGAAGGATGGCGTAGCAGGAACAACTCTGGTGCGGTGGAGGGTGGCGAAGTTGGAGCGGCAACGGTGAGGCGCAGGACGGCATGGTTGAACTGGCTCGGGTACGGACGGCTCGGCCTCGGCTTCAACTACTAGCCATGGCGGGCGTTGCGATGTTGCGGTGGACGACGGCGTCGGGGTATCGGCTCCAGCGTGGTGGAGGAGGGCGGCGGTTGATGGGTAGGATGGGCTGGCAGATGGAGGATGCCGGGGTTTCGCGGCTGGTGGAGAGGTAGTTTTTTCGCCCATGGAGTACGAATGGGGAATCGGACGGGTGGGCGGGGGGGGAGGGGGAGAACCATGTTTCGGTCTGGGATGCGCTTGTTTTTGGCTTTTCTGAACAGAAGATGGGACGCGCTTGTTTGAAATTTGGGGAAAATACAAATGTAACACCCACGATGCGGCTATATCTCCCATGTGTTGGAGCACGACTTAGAGGCATGTGGCAAGAGGGGCAATCTTTACACATCCCATGTACTGAATGAGGAAGGGATAAAGAGCTGGCTTACAATCGCCACTTCACACAATACATAAATATAGCATTACATCATCCAGAATACAATCAAGGTCTGACTACGGAACCAAATAAAGAAAGACAAACCCAAATAGTAGATCCCCGATCGCCCCAACTGGGCTCCTCTACTGATCGTCCGGAAAGGAAACATAGTAACGTCCCGAATCCTCGTCGAACTCCCACTTGAGTTCGGTCGCGTCCCCTGCACTGGCATCATCGGCACCTGCAACTATTTGAAGTAATCTGTGAGTCACGGGGACTCAGCAATCTCACACCCTCGCGATCAAGACTATTTAAGCTTATGGGTAGGAAAAGGTAGTGAGGTGGAGTTGTAGCAAGCACTAGCATATATGGTGGCTAACTTACGCAAATGAGAGCGAGAAGAGAAGCAAAGCTCGGTCGAGAAGCTAATAAAGATCAATAAGTGATCCTAAAGCTACTTACGTTCAAGCATAACACGAGACCATGTTCTCTTCCCAGACTCCGCCGAAAAGAGACCATCACGGCTACACACTCCATTGATTCATTTTAATTAAGTTTAGTTTCAAGTTCTCTATAACCGGACATTAACAAGTTCCCATCTGCCCATAACCACGGGCACCGCTTTCAAAAGTTCAAAACCCAGCAAGGGTGTCCCAACTTAGCCCATCACAAGCTCTCACGGTCAACGAAGTATATTCCTTCTAGCGGGAAGTCCCGATCAGTCTCGGAATCCCGGTTACAAGACATTTCGACAATGGTAAAACAAAGCCAGCAAAGCCGCCCGATGTGCCGACAAATCCCGATAGGAGTCGCGCGTAGCTCGTTCTCAGGGCACACCGGATAGGTCAAGCTATGAGTAAAACCAAACCTCGAGTTGGCCCAAGGTGGCCCCGCAGGCTGCCCGGTTCGGACCAACACTCAGAGGAGCACTGGCCCGGGGGGATTAAAATAAAGATGACCCTTGAGTCTGCAGAACCCAAGGGAAGGTATATGGTGGTAGGTAGGCAAATGGTAAAACCAAGGTTGGGCCTTGCTGGAGGAGTTTTATTCAAAGCGAACTGTCAAGGGGTTCCCATAACACCCAACCGCGTAAGGAACGCAAAATCAAGGAACATAACACCGGTATGATGGAAACTAGGGCGGCAAGAGTGGAACAAAACACCAGGCATAAGGCCGAGCCTTCCACCCTTTACCAAGTATATAGGTGCATTGAAGTAAACAAGATATAATAATGATATCCCAAATATAACCATGTTCCAACAAGGAACAAACTTCATCTCCACCTGCAACTAGCAACGCTATAAGAGGGGATGAGCAAAGCGGTAACATAGCCAAACAATGATTTGCTAGGAAAGGTGGGTTAGAGGCTTGACATGGCAATATGGGAGGCATGATATAGCAAGTGGTAGGTATCGCAGCATAGCAAAAGAGCGAACAACTAGCAAGCAAAGATAGAAGTGATTTCGAGGGTATGGTCATCTTGCCTGCAAAGTTCTCCGAGTTGACAAAAGCTTGATCCTCGTAAGCGTACTCAACGGGTTCCTCGATCACGTAATCGTCTCTCGGCTCTACCCAAAGAAAGAACACAAGCAAAGGAAACATCAATCAACCACGGTGCAATGCGCAAGCAACATGATGCAAAACATGGCATGAGATGCGAGGTGTGATATGCAATGCAATGGCGTGCTTCGGAAAGGAAAGATTGAACCAGGCATCAACTTGGCAAAACAAGTGTGCCGCTGGAAAGATGAATTGATTTTGGTCGAAATCGGTATAAAGATCACCAGAATCGGATGCACGGTTTGCAAATGGCAAGCAAATCAAGAATGGCACAATTCTGCGATTAACAGCACGATGCCATCTAGAATGCAACAAGAAACTAAGCTACTGCACTCCAACATAGCAACAAAGCACATGGAAGTGATTTACTAAAGATGCTTGACAAAAGATGAACACTGAGCTACGGCTAAATCACACAATAGCAGGTTCAAACAAGCATGGCAAAAGTGCAAAAGATCTCAGCATCACACACTTTGTGAAAATAACAACATGCCAGGAATTACCATCAGGAAGACATGTTTAGAGCAAGCTAACAACATGCTACAGGAACATATCATATCAAAACAAGGCATGGAATGAATCTACTCAAAGCATAGAACAAATGTCCCTTATTGACCATGAGCCAAAAAGGCACAGAAGATATTATGGCACCCATGTAAACATAGCAAGTTTCATTAACAGATTCAGACTTAGTAGAAAACTGGGCATGGCAAAAACAGAATTATGAAGGCCTCATTGCAAGCTCGATTCACTCACCACAAGGCATTGCATGGCAAGATAAGCATACCTACAGCAAGATGGCATGTTCAAGAAGCTAACCAAGGCAAGAGGAAGTTCATAGCATGCTTGGATCAACTACAACAACCATGGCAAAATTGATTAACATGTAAACAATCTGCCAGGAACATTTTTCAGCAAAAGTAGAGCAAGATTAAGTCATTCTAGGGAACTCCATAAATGCAAATAGGGGCATGGATGGATAGAGCATAACCATATGTCCAAATCATCCTTACTGAAGAAACTCAAATAAAGCATGTATCTCACTGTAGCAACATGGTTACATGGCATCAAAATAATCAGCAGACAAAAGACAGCCAAAATCCTGAGATCCTGAAATCAGCAATAACACGAAGTCTACTTTGCATGCTTGTTTCACTCATCAAAGTGCACAAAGATACATGCATAAATACTAGCATGTAGTAGGCAAGAAAATGGAGCTAACCATGTGACAAACACCTACATAGCATGATTGAAATAAATCACACAAGAATGACAAAACAGCCTCATGATGTAAAATGCCATGTTCATGAACTTGCCCAAATGCAAAAACCAAAGCTACCACTGGATTGGTGGGATTTTTCTACCCCAAAAACATATATAATATGTTGGGGTCCTTGTAGAAAAATCCTCACAAATGCTCTAAGATACCATCTGATTAAAAAGGAAATAGAAAGAAAAGGAAATAACCCTAAACGGAAACGTCCCGATCTGGACTTGCCAGATAAGGAAGAAGGCCCGATCTAGAAAGACCCAAAATGGGCAAGCTGCCTGATTGGGTAAAGGACAGGGGCATGAGGATGACATGTGGGCCCGTGGGCACCATGTGTCATGTGAGAGAAGGCGTGTGCGAGTGTGTGACTGGCCGGTGGGCCTGGCGGGACGTGAGGCTGACCGGTGGGTCCGGCTTGGGGCCCAGAAGGCAGTGAAACAAGCGCGCGGGAGCAGGGGAAAACAGAGGAGGGGTGTCGGCGGCGACCGAGCGCGGCGGGGGCCTTGCCGGAGTTGCTCCGGTGGCCCTACGGAGCGTCGGAGGGGTGCAACAGGGTCGCAGGAGAATCCCGCATTCCTGGGTGCCACTAGCCGCACCGGACGACGACGGAGTCGACGCCGGCAACGAGCTACAGAGGCGGTGACGGCGCGGATGCACGCAGTGAAGCGGATAGCTACGTGAGCAGCTAAGGGCGCGGATCGACCCTACTCTAAGCGGCGAGCACGATGGACACACGTAGACGGGCAGCGGGGGAGGGAGCACTCGCTGGAGACGAGGTCCGACGGCGGCGCCTCGGGCGGACGGCGCGGGGCTAGCTAGAGCATGCAAACGACGGGGTGAATGGCACGGGGATGTACAGGGGCTTACCATGAGCACGATAGTGTTCTCAGTTGGACGGGAGGTGGACGGAGACGAGCACGACGGTGATCGAACACCGACGGGTACCGCGGGGAAGAAGAGAAAGGAGTTGACTCCGTCTTGGCGTCCCGAGGTGAAGTAGTGGACGCCGGGGACGTAGTCGACGTCGGGGAGGAAGACGGACACGATCACCGGGGTGGAGGTGGTCGAAGATCACGCCAGCGACGAGCTCGCGTGCTCGGATGCGCTCGGAATGTGGGTGGCACGGCGAATCTGGGGGCTCTCTCACCTGGCGGCGATGGCGAGAGGGAAGAGGGGAAACCCTAAATGCGCGTGGATATGGAGAGAGGATAAAAGGAGGGCCAGGTCTAGGGTTTGGAGCGGCGATGCTCTCGGCCGTGGCCATGTGCGTGCTCGCTAGGGGGGATCGAGGAGGAAGAAAGGTGCGGGAGGGGTGTAGCTAGAGACGCTGTCGAAGGGGGCCGGCTTGGCCACGTGGAGAGAGGCTAGTGGGGGTGCAGATGCACGCGGGTGAGAATAGGCAGAGAGTGGGTGCTCGAGTGGGCTTGCTGGTGCGCTGGGCTCGCTGGCGCGGGGTCTAGCTGGGCCGGCCTGGGAGGCCAAGGCCCAGTTGAGTGCTGCTATTGCTGCTGCTGCTCTGCTTCTTTTCCTTTTTCATTTTCTTCAGACAGAAAAACAAAAGGAAAAGAACAGGGGGATTGGGGAGGAGTTAGAGAGAAATAAAAATATCCCCATGATCCTGAGTTTGTGTAGCATTTAATAAAATTGCTTTGGTAATTTTTAAAGGTAGAAAAATATTCCAAGTTTGAATTAAAATTCAAACTTGATGCATTTTTGAATCCAACCAAAACAATTCTAACAGAGGTGAAATTTTTCAGGGGGGTTCAAAGCATGGTGCTAGAATAGTTGGGAAAAGATGAGCATTAATGGAGGAGGGTAGAGGTGCACTTGCAAAAGAAAGAAAAGAGGAGGAGAGGTGGTGATGAGTGAAGGGGGAAAGATGATGCTTGGCTCCACAAAGAACATGCCACAATGCAACATCTACAAGATGAAGATGCACATGATGAGGCCATGATGCAACAAGATGAACATGATATGAAATGCATGACATGAACAAAATGCAAAACAAAGGCAAGAACCCAACCACAAAACTCATAACTTAGAGCCAAAAATGGCAAGAGTCGGAGTACAAATATGGCAAATTACATTCGGGGTGTTACAACAAACTTTGCCCCCCTCTTAAATTTTGGACCTACTGCGGGTCAGGGGTAGGATGTAATCCTAGGTGTCCCAAATAGTGGGCGGGAGCGATTTTGGCCGCGCGCATGTGTTTAGGCGGCCATTGTGTATGAATGTTTTTCGGAGGCGGTTGTGTGGCGTCTAGATGAAGCAACAAACCTACCCCAGCTTAGACCTTTGGACGTCGGGCCGATAGGTTTCACTGGTCGGAGTTATTAGAAAAGTAATTTCCTTGTACTACCAAACATTGGTCTCACACGGTTTCGGGCTTGTAGAGGCTCTTTTGGCGCTTCGTTCGAAATTTTGAAACACAAGCATTCACGTTTAGAGTAGTCTTAAACTTTGAGTATTGACCTGAATAGACAACGTTAAATTTGACCTTGTATGTTTGAAAACCTCATTAAATTATCCGCTTATTTTTGAAATTTTGACACTTGAAAATCCTATAACTACAATTATTTTGGAATGGAGGAGCTAAATTTGAATCTATTTTGTACACGACTACATATGCTATTATGTACAAAATCAAAGCAAATATTAATTGGTGCCACCATAATTTAGGTATAATTTACAAATGCCATGATATCAAATTCAAATAATTGAATGGACTTCATGTTGAATTCAATTTTTTAAACCACCTTAAGTTGAATTCAAAAGTATGCTAGTTCATAGGTAGCTATTTATAATGTTCATTGTGTAACTTTCTTATGTATAATGTGCTTTACACACACAACATGAACTATACTCGCGTTTATATTCGATTGCTAAAGCGATGCATTGTCTGGAGTTCAAAATACTAACTATGTGGATCAATTGTGTCGAATAAGAACATAGACATGCTCAAATTCAACAGAATCTAGATGTCTGATGGATCAATGACCGTTCCTTACGCGAAATGCAAATATCATGATCCCATCCTAATATTTGGATACAATTTATATCTTTAATTAATGTGTACAGCAGTCTTTTACATGTAGTTTCACTCTCTTACACGCTGGTCTCTCACACATGCTCACACACTCTCTCCCGAGGTGTCTTTCTCGCACACATGCTATCCATATAACCCCCTCCCTCTCGTAACCATTTACGACTATTTTCACTAAGCTTTATCACAAGCACTCTTCCTCTCGCAAGCATACACATGCACAATCCCCATCGACCCTTTCTATATACATAGACCTGCCTACGTGTCTCCTGTACGCACACTATCTTTAGGCATGTCTCTCACGCATTGTCTCACACCTCTCTTCCTAATCGACGAGTATGATTCTAGCAGAGCATTCTGTAGGATGCCCCTTAAAGTTAGGTTGGATGAATAGTAATATCAGAGTAAAGGGGTTACCTTAGTCCGAGAACCTAGGGTTACAAATCCTAGCCGACTTTGTCAATGGACACAGAGTCCTTCACAATTATGCTACCTTTGTCTTGTACGACTAGTCATCCATGGGTCTCCCAAAATTCGTCACGGGCCGACCAATGTGGCACATGACGGAACCGAATGAAGGGCCTCACCTTGACCCACCGGACCTCACGCGGTGACACACCCTCTGCCCCCACGTCTCGTTATGTTCTCACACCCACACATACCAACACAGACACCACACACAAAAAAATATTCTCCTGGTGCCTCTATCCAATCCCCCGTTGCATATACACACTCAAGGGAATCTCTCGCCGTGACGTCATATTCGTCTCTCTCTCTAGACCACTCTCATTTCTCGTGCTATCTCTCCCACACACCCCCCCCCGCCGGCCCCTCTATCCATGCCTCTCTCGAATACATAATACACACACATACCTCTCTAGGCCCTGCCAAATGCATCAACTACACATCCACACATGTTACATCACGTACCCCATTGATCTAAAAAGCCCTCTCTTCACGTTTATTTCGCATACAACATTCCTTTTGAATAAAGTGTGGCCAGAAAATTATTTTAGGATTTCTACATATATACAACATTACAAAGTTATATGGAGGACTATGAACGCTAATTTGCATTGCATGGTGCCCACAATGATATTTATTCCGCACTGTGAATTTGTATATTTTTATACTATATATAAAGTTAGTCATAATAAAGAGAAACGAAGAGCATCTCTCTCTCCATCGCATACCCCCCCCTTATACGCCCCTTTCACGTACGCACACAAACTATCTCCATGTCCTCTAAAAGTAAGCCCCCAGCACATTCGCGCATGTTTCATCTTTCTCTCGCGATATATGCAGTGACGATCATTGAATTTGAAGCGAAAGCACGATACGTACATTGGACTTCAGAATCGACTCATTACGGTCACCATTTACGTTTTGTGGTTATTATACAGTCACGGGCTCACATTACAACTCTGTATTTGCTCTAGACACGACTAGTTGACCAGTTAAACGCTCCACGTGGCACCTCTAGTGTTGCATCACATTATCTCACTACCATCGGGCCAACCTGTGGGCTTGTATCTACTCTACATCTACACTCTTATAAAATACACTCTTATAAAAAAACATAGTTGGTGATGATGGTGTGCCTGCCATCCTGCAATATAGGTCGTCCGATTTATATCTGACGGATAGGAAAGAAAATATGGCAATTTTGAAAAAAGGTACCCATACACCTCTCCACATTTGCAAATAAGGCCTTCCCTCGTTCATCCTTTTCTCTCACAAGATAAACTACAAATGCATCTTGATGTTACGTGCAACGCACGGGCATCTTGCTAGTAAGAATGAAAACAAATGAGAAAAAACTATTGGACGGTGGTTTGAAGTCATGACTGCGGGCACAACGAACAAGGTGGCCTTGTATTGGTATGTTGAGCCTTCTGTTTTAACACACAGGAGCTGGTGTGGTGATTATACACACACGCACTCATGCACACGAACTGTATGCACGCGACACTCACACGAACACATGCACCCACACACGCACGCAACACTCACACATACACACACAACCACGCATGCACGCAACACTCACACGCACACACGCATGCATGCATGCACACACAAGTACATCATACGACCAACACACACTCTCACGCTCAAGTGCTCAACCTACACGTACATGCGCACACATCAGGCCCTGACAGACACATACACAACCAGGTGATTCCCGCGCACGAGTTGGAGTCTTGTCGCGCCTGCGTAAATTTGTGTTTATCTGACATTTTCCCTATGCGAACTGACAGGTGGGACCCACAAGGAACATGGTCAATTTAACTAGTCAACATGGTGCCACGCAGACTATTTGGCCGGTCAACAGAGTGCAATCCGATGCTGAACCGTGAGCAAGTGACCGTATAATCACCGCAAAACGCATATAATGACCGTAATTAGCTTATTCTGAAGTTCGGTGAATGTATTACGCTTTTCTCTCTGTAGGCCCTCCAAAACTACATCTCTACACGTTCTCGCATGTTACATATAACAACTACGCAATACAACACTATTACTACACTCTAACACAATAAATCATATGTGTTTTTAGTTTTACTAGATATCATATTGTTACTTAATTATTCAGTTTGCATACATTAAAATTGCCTTTGAAATGTATGGCCAGTATCATCTAGTGCGGGAAAAATCCCTGCCTTTCCTGTTTAATCGGGTTTGTATCGATGGATCGTGCGAAACAGCAAAACTATAGTACTATACAGTACAAGTGATAGTTCACTGGGCCGTTGTGTCGTGTACTCCTCCATCGTAAGAGTGGAGCACTCGCTTTCATAAATCTTCTAGTCCCTTTCGCCGACATGTGGGACAGCAAGCTACCGGGTCCATGTGCCATACCGGAATACAGTGCAGAGCAGCCGGGGTGAAGCACCCAGTCATGGCACCGACATAGTAATGAGCAATGAGGCGTCAAATCACAAAGCTACACCTTTCCCGTAGTTAAGTTGGAGGGACGAAGTAATAATGCTAAAAACGAAGTTGGAGGGACGAAACAACCATCATTTCACTTGTTGCTGAATCTGCTTCTCCCTCATCTTCTTCAAGTTAACCATGTGTTGCTTCTGCCATTGTTCTGCCTCATGTGGGACGCGGATCGGCTTGGTAAAGCACTGACATGTGGGACCGCATGTTAGCAAACCACAAGGACAACATCCTCTAAAAATAATAAACCTCCCCCGCCATCCGCGTGGCAAAATCACCTCCTTTTTACTAATCTTGATTCTATAATTTTTTAGATCAATATAATTGAGATTTGTATAGATAGCACACAAGAGCAAAACCAAGTGGTATGGTTAAGGGCATCCACAATGTGTAGCCAAATGTGAAAATAGCTTTTGGCATCGTGGGAACCATTGTGGATGGTGTTGCCAAAGCCAAAAGGATGGAACCGAAGCTCCCTGATTGATTGATTGATTGATTGATTGAAGGAATAGAAAAATGCAACGTCTCTCCTCTTTTTCCCGTGCTTGGATGCATGTACAGTATAGAGCACAGAGTCTACTCCCCTGTAACTTCTATCACAAATCACAAAGTAGTGAGGCGTCAAATCACAAAGCACGGATGAAGCAACCATCATTTCACTCTTCACTGACTCCGCTTCTTCATTGTCTTCTTCGAGAAACCATCTCACCGCACTAAGCTGGACGGACGACGCTATTGTGTACTAGTAGTACTAGCACATTTACATGTACTTTGGTTCAACGGATTTCCTAGATGCAAATAAGGCGGTTGTCTCAGCTTGTAGGCGGCACTTGTGAACGACTTACCATGGTTTCCCTCAATGGTGTTCTCTGTCGAACGCACTTCGCCAAACCACAACGTTCGAGATATCATCGACGTCACCGCAATGGGGAAGGAAGTCAAATATAATAGTTACTACCTCCATTTTTTTGTACATAAGCCCAGTATATCAAAACTATAATTTTCAAAAGGCCACTAACACTAATCGAGGTAAAACTTATGGGTTTTTTTACCCTTGCTTTATAGTTGTGCATGCAGCCAGGGAGTGATGACAGACCAAATGCATGCATGCAGCATGCATATAAGAGGTAGGGGAAGCGCTCTTGTGGAGAATCCGAGAAGACTCAAGAAATAATCAAGGAAAAGGAGCCAATGACTCCATGCGTATTAATAGCCATACATTTCTCTAGGTCCTTCCATGCAGGGGTAAAATTGTCCAAAATAATGCACGGGATGGTCTGCTTGGTATGCGTGCGCCGAGTTAGATGCAAACTAAAAAAGAACGGAGGGAGTATACTAGCAACCAAGGACATTAATATCCTCTGCATGCATGCCGAAGTGAGAAGATTGGTTTGCATGGAGCTGCATTAATCAAGCGATTAGGAGTGAGATGGTTAGCTCTTTGGGCTTTGGAGAAAAAAATACGCATTAATTGACACGTGAAACAAGGATTTGTATCGATTAATCTCGTGAAGGAAAACCCCGCCTTTCTTTTTTAACACTAGTACTCCTAGTATGTACTTATCTTGTTTGGGTCTAGGCCTTGCATGGCCATACTTCGCCACACATTTTTGCCAAGCTTGCCTAAAGTTTTCAAAATGAAAAGAAGGTACACTTGCGCACGGCTGTTGCGGTCGCACCGCACCCTCACACGGTCGCTCCTGCACGCCGCGGTCGCACCGCACCCTCACACAGTCGCTCCTACACGCCGCAAACCCAACCAAGGGAATGCACCCTCACTGACACATGCTGTCGCATGTGAGCAAACCAAACTCAGCCATCCTACCGCTGACACATAATTTTCATTCATAGAGTATGTTTATCCAACGGCATGTTGTGGAGTATCCGTACGGCCCGTGCGGTGGTCTGTTGGGAAAGAAGAAGAGGTGAGGAAGAAGGGTTAGGAGACATAGGATATTCATCCAACCGCCTGAAATGGTAGACTGGCCCAAGTCAAGCGACTTGCATAACAATATATGTTTTTACACAACAAAAGATCCATAAAAACAACAACATAAAGAAAAACTATCACTGCTCATGGAACGAGACGGCCTCGTCGTATTTGGCTGCCGGCGCGAACCAGCCGTAGCTGCCGATGTGTGTCTCCGCACCGTGGTTGTCCTTGGCCTCCAGCTACTCGTTCACGCGGAGCGTGCGGGCGCTCTGCACGGATGAGAGCACCGCCCGGTTCAAGTCGAGGACGTCTGGTTCCGCCTGCAGGAGGGCCTCGATGGCAGCGGCATCCACGCGCTCCGCGTCGAGTTGAGCTTCTACCGCTCGGTTCAAGTCCAGGACGTCCGGTTCCACCTGCAGGAGGGCGTCGATGAGAGCGGCATCTGCGCGCTCTGCGTCGAGTTGAGCCTCTGCCGCCCGGTTCAAGTCCAGGACGTCCGGTTCTGCCTACAGGAGGGCCTCGATGGAAGCGGCATCCGCGCTCCGCCGCAAGTTGAGACTCCACCGCCCGGTTCACATACACGCCATCCGGTTCCGCCTACAGGAGAGCCTCGATGGAAGCGGCATGCGCTCGCTCCGCGTCGAGTTGAGCCTCTGCCTCCCGGTCCTCCTTTAGTTTTGCCAGGTTGAACCGCTGGTCCGCCTGCACCATGGGGGACTCGGACGCCGCACGAAGTCGACGTCCATCGTCTCATACCCATCGGGAGCCTTCTGCTCCACGACCTCCGCCATGAACATTGGATCGGCTTCCTCCTCCTTGTAGCTTGGCTCCAGAGAACTCGGGGATTGGCCGGCCACAAAGCGAGCTTGGGAACGGAGGTCTGTGGCACCGACCGCCGCCGCTATTTCTGCGCGGCGCTCCGGCGTCAGCATCTTGTAGTACATGATCTTGCGGCGCACCATGGCTTTCCGGCGAACTAGGGGACGCTTGATGCGGGCTAGGGGATCGAAAGGTGGGGGAAGGGGCTGGAATTAGGTGTGGTTTCAGGGCAGTGGCTGGCGTAGGCCGAGCAGCAAAGGTTCTGGTGTGAATAGTGGTTCCGGTGACGACCGGTCAATCGGTTTTGACTGTCAATCGCTCTTGCCGCGTTCGCGTTGCAGGCTTGCAGCCCGGCAATCTGGACCCTCCACGTTGCTCACCGAATGGTACGCGCTTCGTCTTGCGTTTTCGCTCGCTTATGCGACCGCAGTTGAGAGCAAACCGACGTCCCTCCCCCTCCCCCGCCCGCGTCATTTATACGTACTACCACTCCCTCCGTTTTATGCGGAGTAAATAAAAACAGAGGGAGTATACTACGGATGAGGATACCCTGACATGGCCGAACCCATTGAGTAACTGACATGCGGGGCCTAGCAAGCATGGGGTCCGCCATTAAGTGACCGAAAGGGAGGGTAAGGTAGGGATAACTATGTCAGAGGATCCACTTCCACTACTGCTCCCTCCTTCCATTTACTATACAGGGCCTAATGCGTTTTTCGAGGCTAACTTTGACCAAATGTTAGAGTAATAATATATGACATGCAACTTACACAAAGCATACTCCCCTTACTTTTTCACATCTCTCTCCTCCACATAGGCCCTATATAAATGGAAGGAGGGAGTACTACTATGAGCACTTCATACTCTAGTACAGATGTTGTCAGTACTCCACTAGTACTATTGGACACGGATCTTAAAAAAGTTACTATTGGACTGGCTATACGTGGCAAAATCCTAGTAGGAAGAGCATGCGCGAGAACAAGCACATTCACGTGGTTCAAAACAAATTAGAAACCATCTCGAGTACAAATCTAGGAGTACTTACGAATCTAACGATATTGATTGGGCGTTGTTGAATGTTGAAAATTTTTTATCAAAGTAGAGATACTTTGACTACACCTAAAATTTTGAATCCTCCTTAAGTATCACACATACCCCCACTCATTCTCTCCTGATTTCATCTCGGGGTCTGGAGATCGATTGAAAGAGGACTAGGGTGGGTACAATACGTTCGTTTCGCTTATGAACGTACAATATACTCCCTCATACCCCCACAGACCCCCCCCCCCCCCGCGCGGGTCATTTCTATCATAGAAATAGACCAAACCTTTATCTCCTTGCACGACACGCAATTGATCTCTGAACATCAATCGATCTCATCAACATGTGTCGAGGTATGAACCGAATGGGATGTCAAAACTAAGACACGAAGCAACACGTAGTGGAGGCAAAGTGAAACTTTAAATGAACCGTTTTTTTGTATGCATGTCGGACAAATTACAAAACATTGTAAATACAAGCATGGTCTAGGCCCACATGCGAATGATCTCGGCGGAATGTTCAAATGAGGCATCTGGGAGGATGGACTCGACCGGAGGGCGACATGATCGATGGAGAAGAGGGTTGGAGAGGAATGAGAAATAAGGAAACGGCACATGATTATACTTGAATGGCTCAAATAAACAATAAGTTGTCTCGCTTGGCCTACATAGTGAAAGGCCTAATGCACAACACGGAGCTCTAACGCTCGAATATGGCCGGGAAAACAGGGAAACCGACATGTGGGGCACACCTTTCGGGACGACGTAGCGCAGACCAGTCCAATGGAGGAGCTGGACCACGACCTCCTCGCCACCGGCAACCGTTCATGCGGGTCGTGGGGGCAACAACGTGGCGCAGCTCCAGCACCGTCTCTGGACACGGCAACCGCGGTGAGCGACACGCTCATCGTCGCTAGACACGATCGGTTTCAGTGTGCCGAGGGTGGCCTTAGTGCGGTGGCACGACCAACAGTTTGTTTGGTTTGTGCCCAAGGTTGCCCCATCAAAGCATTGGGTAGCCAAAATTTTGGTTGAGGTTTTGGTTGCCCATGATTTGGCCGACATGGCAAGAAAAATAAACTAGAGTTGGCTAGAGTTCATTGGCATGCCAAAAAATGGCAACCATCCAAACAAAGACCAATCTTTGGGTCATGACCAAAATTTTGGTAAGGTGCACTTTGGCCACAATCCAAACACACCCCAACACCCGGCTCGCTGAGGATGCACAGGGCGCCGGGACATGTCCGTGGAGTGGTGTAGCGTGGCCAACTGCATCCTCAGGACCTGAGACCATGCCGGGTCGTCTTGCTTTTTCAATGACATGTGGGGATCGCATGTGAGCAAAGGGCATCTCCAATGTTGCCACGACCGCACTGACTACCCTGGCACACCAAAAACCCGCGTCCCTCGCGCCATCGTGTGGTGCATTCCCAACCGGTGCCAGCTGCCCGCATTCATGTCGTCCGTCCGTATGTCGTCGTTAAGTGGCTCGGTGCCCGAGGAACCAAATCCGGCGACTTAATGATGTACCAGGACGCTTGGCCTCACCGGAATGCGCTACTTAAAGTGGCAACGCCCAGCTAACCTCCACACCATAGCGCATTGTCCTCCTACCTGGCACCACATCCGCCATGACCGCAAGCGTGAATGCTCTGCGGGGGAGCTTGTCTTCGGGGATGAAGCTCGAGGTCGCCACCCTTGCTCAAGTCACCTCTCGCGACGCAATAGCGGCGTAGCCGGATGAGGATGCGACCGCACAAGCGGTGGCCACACTGGCAGCCGACGAAGGGAGCACTGTCAGCCATGCGTCCTACTTGCTGCCATCCAACGTCTGGCACCACCGAGGTCGGGGACTCCTTCGAGGATGAGTAGGGCATGGGAGGCGGCAGGGCATGCATGGTGTGCCAACTGGCCGGTCTGTATCCTGTGTTCTACTCTTCCTCGCTGGAGACCGCACGTTCACTTCACGGGTCTTGAACCCCGCCCCCATACATAGAGATCGCAAATAGAGGACGTCGGTCGCTGTCGTAGAATAGGTTTAGGGTCGGGTTTCTTTTATTTTTCTGTCCTATAAAAGTTCGAAATGTAATGAAAATCTGTCGTGTTTGCATTAATCTCGGCCGGTGTATATGAACTTTCACAATAATATAGTATATTGTAGGAGTACTAACAAGATGCCCGTGCATTGCACGAAAGATCAAGATCTTGTGGGAGAAAAGGATGAACGAGGGAAGGCCTTATCTGCAAATGTGGAGAGGAGTGCGAGTAAATTGTCATAGTTTCCTTCCTATTCGTTAGATATAGATCGGACGGCCTATATTGCAGGATGACAGGCACACCATCATCACCAACTCTGCTTTTTATTGAACTGAGACAAAGCTAACATGCGAAGTAAAATAAGCACATAGGGTCTATACATACACAATTTATCTTGGGCACTCCAATAGTACGTCCATTACACATTCACACATTTCACACCTTTCTACATCTACGAGAACCTACGAAAGGGTTACCGTAAATTACCTCTCTCTCCACCCCTGATTTTCATGGTGATGGGCCCCTCCCTCCCCCCAATCTACAATCAACAGGTCACATGTTTCACATTATGTTAATTACATAACTGGGATTACGTAGGTGTAGCATTACTCGTCCTAAAAAACCCAACTAAGCCAACCTCCCAGCATTTCGCGCAGGAAAAGACCCGGCCGCGCCATTTTAGTCGGGATTACCGGATTACTAATAGTAGTATAGATGGATCGCGCGAAGCAACAAGTTTTTTTTGAGGGGGCAAAGCACCTAGTTTAAAAGGAAAAAAGGCGGTACACTCACAGCACCCCTGTCGTAGTCGCATTGCACCCCACACACGTTCGGTCCTGCACATGGCTCTCACGCAAACGGAACGCGCTTCAGATTGCCTCTTCACTGACATGTGGGACTGCACTTGGAGAAAACAACCATGCGCCAAACTCCCCACGCCCACCGCGCGAAAATCCTCCCCCCAACCCAAAAATTCCCCCAAATCCTAGATTCAACCGCCATTCGGCCAACTAGCCAATAATATTCCCCCAACCCTCTCCCCCCATCCCCCTCCACTCCATTTGCTCTGCCGAAGCCGCCCTCCCCGCCGCGCCGATACGCCGGTGTCGCGGTTCGTCAAGAGGACGCACGGTGATCCTCTCGCTCCCATTGTACGCTCTCATAGACTGCCGTCCTCTAGCCGCGTCGCCACCGCTGGCGACGTTCTTGTGGAGGCGCACGGTGGTCAGGGCTGCCACCGCTGGCGACATTCGTGTGGAGAAGCACGGCGGTCAGCTTCTCCCACGATACGCGCATTCAAGACTGAGGCCCCGTGCATGTCGGTGTAGCGCTGAATATTAGCTGATAGACGTTGTTAAGCTCACTGTTTGCCGAAGTAGTTTACAGTCAATATGCTCTCCTTAAGAAGCTTCCTTGCCCTGTTCTACACTCAATCTGCATAGCTGAGATGGCATGCCAAGGCCTATTAGTTGCTAAAATATCCTGCCATATATTTATTGTGACGTAGATTGCCATGGTCTAGTAGCCAATCTGTTAGGTGAAATAGCTCTACACCATTTTATGCTCGATCTTTGTTGCTGCGATGGCCTTCGATGGTTCGACGGCTGTGTGCTCGGCCTCATTGACTGCTGAAACAGCCTGCCATAATTTAGCACTCAAATCTATTTGCTAAATTAGCTTTACATATATTTCGTTACTTCGATTTGCTCGTCCAAATATCTTGCCATAGCTTTAGACATCGACCTAGGTATTTTTTTCTGGACTTCATAAAAAAGCATATATGTTTTTCCTATAATATCTAGTAGAAGAACTAATTTGTATGTCTAACAGATGGACAGGACTTGGATAACTTCTCCTCGAAGATTCTCCGCCGCATATGTCGAGCGGGTCGAAAACTTCATGAACTTTATCAGAGCAGAGTACGGTGGTCCGAAATCGGATGTGCTCTACCCGTGTAGCAGTTGTTTGAATTCAGTTACAAGACCCCAGTCAACTGTGCAAAATCATGTACACTTGTATGGGATGTCGGTCACATATACTAGGTGGGTTCATCATGGTGAAGCTGTGAACGTCAATGTTATTGACTACGTGGAAGCAGCAGATCACCATCTTGATCTGCCTGATGCTCAGGTGGAAGAGGAGGAGGTGGTGGTGGTCACGGAGCCAGTGAGTTTGACCAACATTGAAACAATGCTACAAAATGCTCGTGCATTCCGTGAACTTTCACCTGCAGAAGAAAAACGGTGGGCCCGCATGTTGGAACAATGCATCGTGGATGTCACCCTAGGAAATAAGTTGTCAGTATTCTCAGCTATGGTCACCTTTCTTCAGGTGAAGACATCTGAGCAGATGACCAACAAATCATTCGATGCGACGTTTGCTGCTTTCCGCAAAGCTTTCCCAGATGCGTCTGAGCTGCCACACACCTACAGTAAAATGAAGAATTTCCTTCGTGTGGTTGGAATTGGATATGATATGATCCATGTTTGTAAGAATAATTGTGTTCTGTTCCAGAAGGATTATGCCAACTTAAGTGAATGCCCGAAATGCAAATCATCAAGATGGAAAGATGGTGATGCTGTGAAGAGGATTCCACATAATGTTCTAAGACATTTTCCAATTACACCAAGATTGCCGAGGTTGTTTCTTGATGCTGAAACAAGAGAGGATGTACTGTGGCATTCTAGGAACCAGGAGTATAGAGATCAGAATGTAATGAGCCATCCATCACATGGTAGTGAGGAAAAGCTTCAATCAGGAACACAAAAATTTTGCTGCTGACCCGAGAAACATTAGACTTTGGCTTAGCTTCAAATGCATTTAACCCATTAGGCCACCAGAGCACCACATATAGCATGTGGCCCGTGCTTGTTATCCCTTACAACATGCCTCCAAATGTCTGCACCAAAGAATAAAACTACATGATGGCCTTGCTCATCCCAGGTCCGAAAAGTCCTGGAAAGGATTTTGATTTGTTCATGGAGCCTCTTGTGGAGGAAGTTGAACAGCTATAGAGGGGTGTTCTCACTCGAGACCTATATAGCAGCCCACTAGCTGATTTCTTTCTACGTGCTGTTATAATTTGGTGCATCCATGATTATCCGGCTTTGGGCACTATGTCAGGGCGAACAACACATGGTTACAATGCATGTGTTCGCTGTGACAAGAATCCGCTATTATACGCAATACTTAGCAAGATCTGTTACATTGGACACCACCGTTTCCTTACCAAGGACAAGCTGCATCCTAGAAAATACCGAAGACATGTGTTCAATGCAAAGCATGAAAACCATGATGCGCCAAAGAGGCTCACCGCTGATGAGTTGCAAGTGGAATTAGAGAAGGTCAGGCATATTACACCAGGAAACCATCCTGGTAATGGTAGCGGGAAAAGGAAGCATGGCAGGGTAGAAGAGAGATTATTGTTTACCCTCAGGTACACTTTGTGGGACTTGGAGTATTGGAAAGATTTGGATCTGCGGCATAATCTTGATGTGATGCACATCGAGAAAAATATATGTGACAACATTATAGGGACACTTCTTAATATTGAAGGCAAGACGAAAGATTGCTTAAAATCTAGGATTAATTTGACACACGTGGGTATCAGACAGGATTTGCGGGTGCAAGATGAAGGTAAACCATGGGATATGGCACCAGCTGTGTACGTCTTGGACAAGGTAAAAAGAAAAGAATTCTGCGAGGTCCTGTCACGTGTGAGATTCCCACATGGATTTGCTTCCAACCCTGAAACAAGAGTCAGTGCAGATGGAAACAAGGTACAAGGGTTGAAAACTCATGACTGCCACGTCCTACTTCAAAGGGTTTTACCTGTTATCCTTAGAGGATTGGGCTGCCCTGACTTATACAGAGCAGTTGCAGAGTTGGGACAATTCTTCAGGGAACTCTGCAGTAGAAATATCAGGATAGATGCTTTGGAGCGTCTTAGAGACAAGATACCAACTATCCTATGTGACCTTGAGAAGATATATCCTCTAGCCTTCTTTGATGTGATGGTGCATTTGGCTGTTCATCTACCTGATGAGGCACTACTGAAAGGTCCAGTACAGTATGGCTAGATGTACCCTATTGAAAGGCGGCTAGGCACTTTCAAGGGCTATGTTAGGAACAGAGCTAGACCCGAGGGTTCCATTGCAGAGGCCTACATTGCTACAGAAGCGTTGACATTCTGCTCAAAATACATTGAAACAGCTGATCATCTTAGCAAAGAGGTGGGTGAAGACAATCCGGGCTCAATGTTTTTGATTATTCTGTTCGAGTTACAGGGAAGAGTCGACAAGAGGACAAATCTAAAGATTTGGACAAAATGGTTTGGTATGTGTTGAATAACTGTCCTGAGATACTACCTTATTGTAATGCCCCAAGACCGATGTGCCAGGTGTCCTCCAGTTTTTCGCTGTTGTTGCCTTGTCATTGCTTGCGTGTCATGCATTGCATATCATGTCATCATGTGCATTTCATTTGCATACATGTTCGTCTTATGCATCTGAGCATTTTCCCCGTTGTCCATTTTGCAATCCGGCGTTCCTATGTCACCCGGTGTCCCTTTCTACCTCTTTTAGTGTGCGGGCATTAAACGTTTTTGGATTGGACCAAGACTTGCCATGCGGCCTTGGTTTTCTACCGGTAGACCGCCTGTCAAGTTTCGTGCCATTTGGACTTCGTTTGATGCTCCAACGGTTAACCGAGGGACCGAGAAGGCCTCGTGTGTGTTGCAGCCCAACACCTCTCCAAAGTGGCCCAAAAACCCACCTAAACCTCCTCCATCATCTCGGTCGTTCGATCATGATCACGTGGCCGAAAACCGCACCTCATTTGGACTCTCCTAGCTCCCTCTACCTATATATATGTGCTCCCCTCCCGAAAAATCACGGATGAAACCCTAACTTCTTCCTCCTCCCGCAGTCGGACATGTCTGTCCCGCCACCGGACGTGTCCACCGCCGCCGCCACGTCGCCCGGACCAATCAGGGGCCGACACCTCAGCTATGCCGCTGCCTCCTACCAATCCGCCGCCGCCACGTGTCACACCGCACCTCCTATCTCTCCCCCGCGCCGCCGCGGCCCTGCGGGCCCACGGCCGGCCCGCCCGGCCCGACCGCGCCCCGCGCCTGGGCCATTCTCTCGCCGCCGCCCGAGTGCCTCGCGCCGCCGTCCTTCGACGCGCGCCGCCCGGACGCCACATCGCCGCTCCGCCGCGGAGCAGCAGCTCCGGCCACTGCCACCGCGGCTCCGCCCGCCGGACCACCGCCTCACCGTCGCAAGCACCGGCACCGGCGACCTCCTCCGCGCCCGCCGCCGCAGTCCGGCCTCAACTTCGGCGCCGACTCCGGCCGCCGTCCACCGCATCGGCCACCCCGCGCATCCCCGTGCTACTCCTGCCTCAACTCCGGTGAAGGCCCGGCCCCGCCTCAATCTGCATGCGCCTGGATCAAAACCCTAGATCTATTTCTCTGAGGTATAATTTCGGCTAAGTCCCCGTTTTTCCAGATTCAAATGCCCTTGTTCATCATGCCACAACTCATCACCTGTAACTCCGATTTGCGCGTTTAGCATATCAAAATGTTCGTCTCAGAGAGTACATCATTACATCTCACTGCATCATTTTCATTTGAGCTCATCTTGATGCCCGAAATGCTGTTGGAAGAGAGCTATTTGAGTTAATTGTCATATCTGCTGCACCAAATAGCTATTTGTCATTTTTTCCATGATTAATGTGTGCATGATATTATCCTAAGCTCTACATGTGTTTTGTTATATGCCATGCCATCTTTACAAGGGTGCTATCCATGTATTTTTGTGACATGTGTGGTGACTAGCACAAGCTTGCAAAGTGGTGCATTCGTTAATGCTGATTTCAGGGACTTAGAGATTTCACTAAGTCCTTGATCTGTTTTTATCAATATGCCATATGTTCGTGTTGTTTCCTAGTGATCCGTGCCTCTTTTGAGGATGATCAGTAAGGATGATTTATTAACCTTGTGGTGCTCTATCCATCCATGTCTTTGTTTGCATTTATGGAGAACCCTAGCTTGAGTTAATCGAGCTCTACTTTTGCTATTTCGTGAATCTGGGCAGATTGTCTACTTGTTAGCGATTTTGCCGAGGATGTTGTAGTTGATCCGTGCATGCTATGTTATAGTTCTTGCCATGTCTAGCTTGTATAATGTGTATTATTGATGGGTGTACGCTTAGATTGTCATGCCTTGCTCTGTAGCGAGTGCATCGAGCTTGTTAACATGCCTACTTGCTATCATATTTGCATGCTCCAGTTTTTCTCTAAGCCTGTGATCTGATTATGTTTTTGCCATGTTCACATGCTTGCAATTGTATTTTTCTGATCCCTTTTGGCTCAACGTCACTAAGGGACTTTTGTTAAGCTCTTTGAGTAGCTCCATGCCATGCCTTGCTTTGCCATGTTAAGTTCCTATAGAATATAGTTTTCTTGCTCCAAAGTGTGCTACCTGATCTGAAATTCCAGACAAGTGTTAATTTCACCAAGTCTGAAATCTGTTTACCAATTGCACTTTTGTCATGCTTGTTTGAACCTGTTAATGGATGAATTAGCCGTAGCTCAGTGTTCATATTTTGTCAAGCATGATGAGTGGATCCCTGCCATGTATTTTTTTGCCATGTTTGAGTGCTGTAGCATATTTGACTTGATGCATTTAGATGGCTACTTGCTGTTTATCACAGACCGGTGCCATATTTGTTTTGCTTGCCATTTCCAAACCGTGCATCCGATTCCGGTGATCTTTATATCGATTTCAACCGAAATCATCTCCTCTTTCCAGTGGCACTCTAGGATTTCCATGTTGAGGCCAGGTTCATTCATTCCCTTGCAAATCATGCATATGCATCGCATACTGCATCCCGCATATCATACCATTGTTCATGTGTTGGTTGTTTACTATGTTGTGTGCTTCTTTCTGGTGTTTGCGTCTTCGGGTTGGTTCCGATAACGTCGCGTTCGTGAGGACCCATTCGTCTACGTCCGTCTGTCTTCTTCATGGACTCGTTCTTCTTCCTTGGGGATTTCAGGCAAGATGATCATACCCAAGAAATCACTTCTATCTTTGCTTGCTTAGTTGCTCGCTCTTTTGCTATGCCTATGCTGCGATACCTACCACTTGCTTATCATGCCTCCCATATTGTTGAACCAAGCCTCTAACCCACCTTGTCCTAGCAAACCGTTGTTTGGCTATGTTACCGCTTTGCTCAGCCCCTCTTATGGCGTTGTTAGTTGCAGGTGAAGATTGAAGTTTGTTCCTTGTTGGAACATGGAGATGTTGTTCCTTGTTGGAACATGTTTACTTGTTGGTATATCACAATCTATCTTATTTAATTAATGCATCTATATACTTGGTAAAGGGTGGAAGGCTCGGCCTTATGCCTGGTGTTTTGTTCCACTCTTGCCGCCCTAGTTTCCGTCATATCGGTGTTATGTTCCCGGATTTTGCGTTCCTTATGCGGTTGGGTAATAATGGGAACCCCTTGACAGTTTGCCTTGAATAAAACTCTTCCAGCAATGCCCAACATTGGTTTTACCATTCGCCACCTAGCCTTTTCTTTTCCCTTGGGGTCGCGCGCCCAAGGGTCATCATTATTTTAACCCCCCGGGCTAGTGCTCCTCTGAGTGTTGGTCCAAAACAGAGCCACTTGCAGCGCCACCTCGGGGCAACTCGAGGTTTGGTTTTAGTTGTACGTAGTGTTCATCCGATGTGCCCTGAGAACGAGATATGTGCAGCTCCTATCAGGATTTGTCGGCACATTCGGGCGGTGTTGCTGGACTTGTTTTGTCTTTGTCGAAATGTCTTGTAACCGGGATTCCGAGTCTGATCGGGTCTTCCCGCTAGAAGGAATATCCTTCGTTGACCGTGAGAGCTTGTCATGGGCTAAGTTGGAACACCCCTGCAGGGATTTGAACTTTTGAAAGCCGTGCCCACGGTTATGGGCAGATGGGAATTTGTTAATGTCCGGTTGAAGAAAACCTGAAGTTGACCTTAATTAAAATACATCAACCGCGTGTGTAACCATGATGGTCTCTTTCCGGCGGAGTCCGGGAAGTGAACACGGTGTTGGAGTTATGCTTGACGTAGGTTGTTTTAGGATCACTTCTTGATCATAGATTTCTCGAACATGCTTTGCCTTCTCTTCTCGCTCTCTTTTGCGTATGTTAGCCACCATATATGC
The DNA here is from genome assembly GCF_003073215.2 of Triticum urartu. Classification (NCBI taxonomy): domain Eukaryota; kingdom Viridiplantae; phylum Streptophyta; class Magnoliopsida; order Poales; family Poaceae; genus Triticum; species Triticum urartu. The sequence continues at coordinate 553,857,499 of NC_053023.1, forward strand.
TAGTCGCTTGCTGCAGCTCCACCTCATATCTTTACCTTACCCATAAGCTTAAATAGTCTTGATCGCGAGGGTGCGAGACTGCTGAGTCCCTGTGGCTCACAGATACTTCCAAAACCAGCTTGCAGGTGCCAATGGGTCCGTGCAGATAACGCAACCAAGCTCAGGAGGAGCCCGATGAAGATCTTGTCCTTTGTGTTGTTTTCGTTCTAGTTGATCAGTAGTGGAGCCCAGTTGGGGTCGATCGGGGACCATGTCGCTTTTGGGGTTCTTTGTTTATTTTGGTTCCGTAGTCGGACCTTGATTGTATTTGGATGTTGTAATGCTTTATTCATGTATTGTGGGAAGTGGCGATTGTAAGCCAACTATGTATCTCTTTCCCTTATGTATTACATGGGTTGTGTGAAGATTACCTCACTTGCGACATTGCTTTCAATGCGGTTATGCCTCTAAGTCGTGCTTCGACACGTGGGAGATATAGCCGCATCGAGGGCGTTACACTTATATCAAGTAAGTGCTAAGTACTGCAGCTTATACATCGTAATCTACTAAACTTGCAGCACATTCTTATATATTTAGATGGATGACGCGATCACTATGTTGTGCAGCATCTACAAAAAGGAGTTACTGCTGAAAAATCCAAGAAACATTGACAAACTGGTTATGGCAATGTCAGTGGAAACGACACCTATGGGGTCACTTGGATCCCTTCTACGGTTGGCGAGCGTGAGGTTGTCCAAAGAGCGGGTCTGATAGGAAACGCATGGATCGTTTACCCAGGTTCGGGCCGTGAAGATGCGTAATATCCTAGTCCTGCTTTGGTGGATGTATTTGAGTGTTCTTGTGTTCTTGAGCTAGCTACAGGGTGCAACTTGCCCAAAAGATCTGAATCCCTCTCCTGGCCGCCTCGGGCCTCCTTTTATAGGAAAAAGGGGTTGCCACAGTGGCACACTGGAGGTGGAAAGGTCTACAGTTGATAAGCCTATCCTCTGGGACCATCGGACAAACGAATTTAATGTGCTGCCAACGTGCCCCCCTTGCTTTATCGGGGACACCAGGGAAGCACGTCCCAGCCGTCGCTGCCTTGCCTGGCCTCGACACACGTCCGTGCTGATGAGGCATCGCGGCACCACATTGGCTGGCTAATGAGCTGACGCGGTGGTGGAACCTTCATGAAGGGTCGCATGCTGCCACGCAGATGCGTGCTGAGTCGGTGTAGAGGCCGCCCGTCTCCACGCAGGTGCCTGCCCATCTGGTTGAGCTAGCAGCTGCTTGGGGACGGTAGTGGAGTCTTGGCTGGCACGGGCCTGGCAGTGGCCCTGCTGATGCCCTCGGCAAGTGTCTTGCCGGGGCCCGGCAACGGTCTTGCCGTGGTGTTGCAGTCATCCCTGGCAAGGGTCTCGCCGGGGGTCTTGTGGACTTCCTCGGCTAGGATCCCACCGAGGGTCGCCGTGTTCTGGTCCTCATCTGATCTCACATGTTTATGATCTTGACAAAGATTTGCATGCCACCATAGAGCCGCCTCCCGAGCCTTGGTTCCAATGTAGTTGGTTGGGTTGGATCCTGTGGGCTCAAGGGTGGCTCACTCCGCTGGCATCGGTCAAGTTGCCCCGGGAAGGCTCTTGCCGGGGCTGCGGAGGCTGCCTCGGCAAGGATCTTGCCGAGGGAGTCCACCTCGCCCTCTTGCTCTCCTGCGCTTCTGGTCTTGGCGTTTCCTTGGTTGCCTCGTGTTTCGGCTGCTCTCCGGCTTCCCTCCTCTGCCCTACTAAGTGTGGCCGTGGCGCGCAGCTCTGACTGCCCGTGCACAAGTAAAGGGGTCAAAAGAAGAGCCCCTACTTTTGTACACCGACAGGAGCCCCGGGGCCTGGGCCACACATAAGCGCGCCGCGTTGTTGGGCTAGGCCCAGAACGGTGCGCGGGCAGGTGGGCGGATTTTACCGCCGTAACTTCTCATCCGCTGCGCTTCCCCATGACCTGCGTTGAACGTGCGACATGGAGGGTCGTGCGTGATGTGGGGTCATGCGTGGGGCGGTTTCCGTACACATGCGTCACATCATGGTAAAGAGGCGACACGCGCCTTCCCCATAAAAAGGAACGACCGCGGGCGCACTGCTCATTTACCCCCTGTGTCTTCTCCAATCTCGGAACCACCATCCCTTCCTTCTTCCTCCTCAAGCCCCTGCTCTCGCTCACCATCTCCGCGTTTTCTCTGCCCTTTCCCTTCCACCTTTCGCAGCCGCCATGGCACCCAAGACTAGCAAGGGCAAGGGAGCGGCCAACGACGCTGGAGGGGCGGAGCCGCCGGAGAATGAGTTGGCAGCGCGGTGGATGCAGCTCGCCTACTTTCCTTCAACGGTCGATGTGGCCCACCTCCAGGACAACTTCAGACCGCTGTGGGGGGTCAATACGGGGGGAGAAACGACGGGGCATCCTACCACGCATGTCATCCCCGCCAACTGCGGTGAAGCCGCCCCAAATCGGTATCAGTTCTTCGTCGATTACTTTTCTTGCGGCCTCTGCCCCCCCTTCTCCGATTTCTTCCATAACATCATGCATACCTTCGGCTTCCACCTCCTGGATTTCACCCCAAATTCCATGGCGTGCATGGCTCTTTTCACCCATCTCTGTGAGGGCTTCGCCGGAGTGCATCCCAACATGGCGCTCTTCCGCCACTACTTCTTCCCTCAGATCCAGAAGGGAGGCGCCATCTTCGGTTGTGTCGCCTGGATCCCGAGGTCCAAGGGGACATACCTGGAGGGCGCTCAGAAGGAGAGGTGGGAGGAGTGGCAGGGCCGGTGGTGCTGGATCGAAGAGGAGGATCCACAAGAATTCTGCCGGGTTCGCCAGGCGCCGCCGGTTCGCGGAAACGACTGGAGCAATGCCGATGCTGAAGACGTGGAGCTCACGGTCGCCACCACTAGGATTCCTCGCCTTACCGAGGCCGGGCTCACCCTTGAGATGATCGGGCGGATTTCATCCGCCTCTGAATCGCTCTGCTGCATAATAAGGGGAGGCCGGCCTGGCTCTTCATGAATGCGACCGATATCATGAGGCTTCGCCCCGGCCTCGACCACAACCTCACGGTGATGGGCCACGGCCACTTCTGCCAGCGGCTCTTCCAGCTTGACGTGAACCGCGACAGCAAGGCCGAGAGGTCCGGCAAGGCCGCGAAGGCCGGCAAGGTCACCAGGGAGCCCTTGTTTGAGTTGCCAGCGGGGGTGGCCCCGCTGAGCAATAGCTCGCGCCGAAACGACATCATCGCCATGATGTCGGAGTTCAACATGCACGGCCTCGTCCCAAATTGGGCCGAGCCGCCGTAGGATCAAGTGCAGGAGTTCTTTGACACACTGGAGGAGAAGTACGTGTGCAAAGAGTCACGGCTTGTCCAGGACAGCACCCAGGCAGAGCTGGACTACATCGCCGCCAGGGTGGTGGAGGCGGAGCTCGCAAAGGAGGCCGGCAGCACCACTGGCGTGGAGGAGAAAGCCGCGGCGGCCAAAGAGGAGAGGGAGCTCGCCCAGTGGGCGGAGTCCGCTGGGGAGGCCAGCAGCGCTGGCACCGGGGCCCCTCTTATTGAAGACGACGACAATGAGCCGTCCGAGGAGGAGGCTGAAGCTGTCGAGCCCCCAGCCACGGGGAAAGGGCATGTATTGTGGCGGGTCATCTCCAGAGAGCCGTTCCGGTTCGGCAGGGACGCACAGCCGCAACAAACCCCAGAGGCGCCCATGCGTCAGACGAGGGCCACGGCGGCGGGGAAGGTGGTGAAGGCCGCTGTGGCAAAGAAGAAAGCAGCTGCCCCTTCTATGTCCAAGAGTTCCCCAACTCCACCTGCTTCTCGTCCTCCTACAGGTGACGACACGGAGGTCTTCTTCGACCTCGGGTCTCTTAGCCCAAGGAGGAAAAGGAAGGCAGCGGAAGAAGAAGCGAAGGATGAGTAAGTGCCTCGACTTACGTCATCTCCGTCCCTTCGGACCGTGCTTCTTTTCTTGACTTGTCTTCATCTTGGCAGGGATGCGGAGACACTGGCCCAGAGGGTGAAGAGGGCCAGGTCCTTGGTGGGCGGCCAGCCCTCGGTGGGCATCTCAAGGGCGCCACTGGTGGTGGTGAGTAGCCCGGACAGCAGCCCCCGGCACAGCCCCCAGCGTAAGCTCATCACCCGCCCCTCGTCAACGTGTGTCGGGGGTACGATCCTTGGTGCTGACTTTGCCGTGATCGCAGGAGGAGCCACTGAGAGCTACCCCCAACACGCCGCCTCCGTCAACCACGTCGCCCTGAGGGGCGTCCCCGGCAAGGGTGCCAAGCACTGAGCCCATGCACACGGAGGAGGAGGAGGCAAGCTTGGGCACCGGTGGCCACACCTCAGCGCCGGATGTTGGCGGGGAGGGGGCTTCTTCTTCCCAGCCCGGCACGGGTAGTCCACTCTCCTTCCGTCCCTTTTCTTTTTCTCTTCTTTTTGAATCTTGGTCTTGGCTTCGCTTCATCCCCTTCTTGATATCCAGATCCTTCGTCGACGGGCCAGAAGGACATAGACACCGTCATCAAGGATGTCGCCAAGGCCGCCGAGGCGGAGGCCAAGAAGATCACCGCCGAGGAGGCCGCCAAGGGTGCTGCTGAGGGTGCCGCCAAGGAGCCTGCTGGGGAGCCTAGCAAGGTTACTGCCAAGGAGGCCGGCAAGGGACCTGCCGGGGAGGCCGGCAAGTCCGCTGCCGAGGAGGAGGTGGTTGATGACCAGCCTTCCTCCTCCGCTGCCTCTGGCTCCGGCAGGTATCTGAAGGTGAGCGACAACCTTTTCATCCACCTTCCAGGGGCAGCGAGCTCCAGGGTGCCCATCGAGGTAGAGGTGTTCGATGAGGAGGTGCTTGCCACCGCCGGGCTCGAGGTCATCGACGAGCCAAGCGCCGGTGGTGACGGTTCTCAAGAGGAGCGGCATCTCCAGGCCATTGGCGCCAGCTTTCAGAAGCTCCAGGCGCTCCACCGCGCCCGCCTGGACAAGGCCCAGTCCAGGATGGCAACGGTGGACAAGGCGGAGGCGGACCTCAAGGGACACATTGCCAAGGCGCAAACTAAGTTCCGCCAAGCTTGTGAGGAGCTGAAGGCTGCCCAGGGTGAGCTGGCCAAGCGTGAGGCAGAGCTCACCATGAAGCGGGCTGACATCGAGAGGGCCCAGGAGATGGCGAAGAACCTGGCCGGCGAAGCCGAGGCCGCTCGAGCCCACCACTAGGCCGCGCTGAACTCCCAGGAGGAGGACCTTGCCGCACGAGAGGAGAAGCTTGCCGCAACGCTCCGCGGCAAGGATGAGGAGGTGGAGAAACTCGTCGTGCAGCGGACCCGGGAGCTGGAGCAAAGGCACAGAGAGGCACTCAATGCCTAGGCTCTCGTTCATGTTGACAAAGTGAAGGAGCGAGAGGTGGAGCGGCACGGCTGAAAAATCAGGTCCTGAAGCTGTCCGAGGAGAAGGACACGCTCAACGGTGCCCTAGTTCAGGCGCAGGGCGCAGTCCTCGACAAGGCCGGGTAGCTTTCCGAGGCCAAAAACTCCATCAAGGACCTCAAGATGAAGCTGGAGGGTCTCGAGGGTATGCTCTCAGAGGCCAAAGCCCGGGAGGAGACCCTGACCAAGGATCTAGAGGCTGAGAGGCAGCTGCGGAAGAACAAAGACGCCAACCACAAGGAGTTTGTGGAAGGCGAGAACCGCTAGATCAGGTGCCTCAAAGGCATTGCCGATAGGATCACCACGCAGCTGGCTACCATGGGGATGCCAAATGTGAGGTATACCCCGGAGCGCAACACGAGCCCCAACGCCAAGCTGACCATCTTCTTCAAGGGTGTCCTCGGGGCCCTGGAGCAGCTCCACTCCAATCGGGCAGCCTCCCTGGCCGATGAGGCCCGGATGCTTTGCCGGGGTGCCATGACCATGGTGGCGCACTGGAACCCCAACCTCGACTTCGACGCCGCGCTAGAGAGATTGCTAGAGGATGCATACCTCGTGACGCTCAAGGAGCGTATCAAGCCCATCATCAGCCGCATCGGCGGAATCAAGAGGGTGGAGGGCCAGCGCCGGGATTAGGCACCCCATTTCTCATTGCCACTGCAGGTTCATGGCCAAGACGATTTATATCTTTAGTTAGAACTGCAGCAACAATTGATGTAATATAACTCTGCGGTACTTTTGAAAATGATGCATGTTATTGTCCTATTTGATCCCTCTTTGTGTGTCCACCCTACGTTAATCGAGTAGGCTTGTCGGCACGTAACCCAGGACACGGTGCCTCGAGGATGGATCCCCAATAGAATGCCAGGTATGCTTGCTGCCAGGCGAACCACCTTACTGCTCTCAACGCGGCTGCTCGAACTATCAAGCTTGACACGACTCAGAATCGAGAGTGTTCCCGATTACGGAAGGCTACCATGCCGATCTCGACGCGGCCGCTTGAGCTGTTGAGCAGACTCGAAATAGAGCAAGAGCATTGCCAATAGCGGGAGGGTCCCTTTGCGTGCAGGTTTTCCATACATAGGACAAGACCTCCGAGGACAATAACCTTATATATAAAAAATTGCTTAAAGTTTCGCATGACTTAGCTTTTCTGTCATTGCACGGGCGTCCACCACATCCACAGATGGTGTCGTCCGGCTTGGTCGTCTTCTTCCTTGGAACGACAGCCACAATGAATCTGCTTTTTCGATCAGACTAGATTTTCACAACTACGCTCCCTACCTGGCGCGCAAAAGATGTCGGTGGAAACGACACCTATGGGGTCACTGGGATCCCTTCTACGGTTGGCGAGTGCGAGGTTGTGCAAAGCGCGGGTCTGACAGGAAGCACACGAATCGTTTACCCAGGTTCGGTCCGCAAAGATGCGTAATACCCTAGTCCTGCTTTGGTGGATGTATTTGAGTGTTCTTGTGTTCTTGAGCTAGCTACGGGGTGCAACTTTCCCAAAAGAGCGAATCCCTCTCCTAGTCGCCTCGGGCCTCCTTTTATAGGAAAAAAGGGTTGTCACAGTGGCACACATGAGGTGTAAAGGTCTACAGTCGATAATCCTATCCTCTGGGACCGTCGGATAAATGCATTAAAGGCAGTACCGACGTGCGGCCCTTGCTTTATCGGGGACACCAGGGAATCACGTCCCAGCCGTCGCCGCCTTGCCTAGCCTCGACACGCGTCCGAGCTGATGAGGCATCGAGGCGCCACGTTGGCTGGCTGCTGAGCTGGCGCGGTGGTGGAGACTTCATGAAGGGTCGCATGCCGCCACGCAGGTGCTTGCTGAGTCGGTGTAGAGGTCACCCGTCGCCACGGAGGTGTCTGCCCAGCTAGCTGAGCTAGCAGCTGCTTAGGGACGGTGGTGGAGTCTTGGCTGGCGCAGGCCTGGCAGTGGCCATGTTGATGCCCTCGGCAAGGGTCTTGCCAGGGGCCCGACAAGAGTCTTGCCGTGGCGTTGCAGTCGTCCTTGGCAAGGGTCTTACCGGGGGTCTTGTGGATTTCCTCGACTAGGATCCCGCCGAGGGTCGCCGTCTTCTGGTCCTCATCTGATCTCACATGTTTATGATCTTTACAAAGATTTGCATGCCACCACAGAGGCGCCTCCCGAGCCTTGGTTCCAATGTAGTTGGTTGGGTTGGAGCCTGTGGGCTCAAGGGTGGCTCACTCCGCGGGCATCGGGCAAGTTGCCCCAGCAAGGCTCTTGCCGGGGCTACGGAGGCTGCCTCGGCAAGGATCTTGCCGAGGGAGTCCACCTCGCCCCCTTACTCTCCTGCGCTTCTGGTCTTGGCGTTGCCTTGGTTGCCTCGTGTTTCGGCTTCTCTCCGGCTTCCCTCCTATGCCCTACTAAGTGTGGTCGTGGCGCGCGGCCCTGACTTCCCGTGCACAAGTAAAGGGGTCAAAAGAAGAGCCCCTACTTTTGTACACCGACAGGCAGGATTTGTGAAATGGTTCAAGAGCCATGTAAGCTTTTGAATTGCACTGTCAGTTTTTTTAATATATTGAGTACATAAGATGATCAACTTGTCTATTTTCTAACCATAGGTTAAGAAGATGCGGGAGGATGAGCAGGCAGTTGATGATGCCCTTTACTCACTAGCAATGGGTCCTGATACTCGGGTAAGACATTATGAATCTTGCGTTGTTGGAGATGTGCGCTACAACTATAACACCCACGATGCGGCTATATCTCCCACGTGTCGGAGCACGACTTAGAGGCATAGCCGCATAGTAGGCATGTCGCAAGAGGGGTAATCTTTACACATCACATGTACTGAATAAGAAAGGGATAAAGAGTTGGCTTACAATCGCCACTTCACACAATACATAATTATAGCATTACATCATCTAGAATAGAATCAAGGTCTGACTACGGAACCAAATAAAGAAAGACAACCCCTAATGCAATGGATCCCCGATCGCCCCGACTAGGCTCCACTTCTGACCAACTGGAAACGAAACAACACAATGAACACGATCTTCATCGAGCTCCTCCTTGAGCTTGGTTGCGTCACCTACACAGTTATCATCGGCACCTGCAACTGTTTGAAGTAATCTGTGAGTCACGGGGACTCAGCAATCTCACACCCTCGCGATCAAGACTATTTAAGCTTATGGGTAGGAAAAGGTAGTGTGGTGGAGCTGCAGCAAGCACTAGCATATATGGTTACGCAAATGAGAGCGAGAAGAGAAGAAAAGCATGGTCATGAAGATAGAAGTGATCAAGAAGTGATCCTGAAGCTACTTACGTTCAAGCATAACATAAGAACCGTGTTCACTTCCCGGACTCCGCCGAGAAGAGACCATCACGGCTACACACGCGGTTGATGCATTTTAATCAAGTTAAGTGTCAAGTTCTCCACAACCAGACATTAACAAATTCCCATCTGCCCATAACCGCGGGCACGGCTTTCGAAAGTTCAAACCCTGCAGGGGTGTTCCAACTTAGCCCATCACAAGCTCTCATGGTCAACGAAGGATATTCCTTCTCCCAGGAAGACCCGATCAGACTCGGAGTCCCGGTTACAAGACATTTCAACAATGGTAAAACAAGACCAGCAAAGCTGCCCGGATGTGCCGACAAATCCCGATAGGAGCTGCACATATCTCGTTCTCAGGGCACACCGGATGAACACTACGTACAACTAAAACCAACCCTCAAGTTTCCCCGAGGTGGCGCTGCAAGTGGCTTTGTTTTGGACCAACACTCAGAGGAGCACTGGCCCGGCGGGTTAAAATAAAGATGACCCTCGGGCTCCGGAAACCCAAGGGAAAAAGGCTTAGGTGGCAAATGGTAAAACCAAGGTTGGGCCTTGCTGGAAGAGTTTTATTCAAAGCGAACTATCAAGGGGTTCCCATTATAACCCAACCGCGTAAGGGACGCAAAATCAAGGAACATAACACCGGTATGACGGAAACTAGGGCGGCAAGAGTGGAACAAAACACCAGGCATAAGACCGAGCCTTCCACCCTTTACCAAGTATATAGGTGCATTAATTAAATAAGAGATATTGTGATATCCCAACATATCCATGTTCCAACATGGAACAAACTTCATCTTCACCTGCAACTAGCAACGCTATAAGAGGGGCTGAGCAAAGCGGTAACATAGCCAAACAACGGTTTGCTAGGAATGATGAGTTAGAGGCTTGACATGGCAAAATGGGAGGCAAGATATAGCAAGTGGTAGGTATCGCAGCATAGCAATAGAGTGACCAACTAAGCAAGCAAAGATAGAAGTGGTTTCGAGGGTATGGTCATCTTGCTGAGATCCCGCAAGGAAGAAAAAGGAGTCCATGAAGAAGACAAATGGACGTAGTCGAACGGATCCTCACAACTCTGGAACGGAACCGAAGCTAACGAGATAGGCAACCCGGAAAGAAGCAAACAACATAGTAAACAACCACTACATAAACAGGGCATGATGAACAACCAAGTATGATGCATGTACGGTTTAATGAAGTATGGCATGGCAAAGTGCACAAACAATCCTACAAATTAAGTGGAGCTCAATATGCAACTCCATTGCATATTGATGAAACACCACGTCAATTATATAGTTCCTCTCGTTTATGTACCCAACAATATTAAATGTTAATTAACATGGCAAGGTGGTGAAGCAAATGAAAACTACCTATCTAGGCAAGTTTAAATGAGGCCGGAACAACAAGCAACAAGTCCGGAAAAATCCTCATGAGCATATATTAGATTTGGTACTGTTCTGCCCTAAACACAATTTTAGAGTTGTTAAACATGCAAAGTAAAGCCACCATGTTAAACTAGGCATTTTCTACCCCATTTACATATAAAGTTTATTAAATTTGGAGCTACGGTTATTTAGTTATGAATTAAAGCATTTTAGCATGGCAATTAAGAAAATACATGCAAACAGCAGTTTAAACATTTTAAACATAGATGAAAGTTGCAAATTGTGAAACTAGACAAAATTCTAAGCATTTTTCATATAAAGTTTGTTTTAATACGATGCACCGTTTGTGAGTTATTAAATGCATGATCTAGAGGGGCTTTCCTGTAAAACTGCCCTCTCTGGAAAAATTAGCTAAAACGTCCAGGAAAAAAACATGCGTTGGGCCGAATCTTGCTGGCCCAACAGGAATAGGGGAGGGGCTGGGCGCGTCCTCACCATGGGCCATGGCTCAGATCTGGAGAGGTAGCAGCAGGCCAGCGGGGCTGGATCTGGCGAAGGGAAGGCGCCGCTGGGCCTTGGCGGCACTAGCAGCCCACGCACACATGCGTGTACGAGCGGGCGAGGTCGTCGTGGGGAGGAGGTCAACGCGAGCAGTGCTGGTCCTCCTGTTTGAAGCAGAGGATGCAGGGGCGACGACCATGGCCGAACTTGGGGACGGGGACGGTGTGGAGGCGAACGAAGGCCAGGCGAGACGGACGGGTCTTCGGGAAGAAAATGCGGCGGCGCACGACTAGGAGACGAACAGGGGCCGCCTACAGGGGAAGCAGGACTCGGAGAAGGTTGGCTTGGCATCCATGCAGCAGGCAACTCAAGAACGGCGGCGTACTTGGCGTGGCAGAGCTTGCTGCAGGCGAGGCACGGGGAGGGGAAGCAGAGAAGGCCGCGGGCTCCTGGAAGAAGATGGTGGCGGCTTGAGGAGTCTCCCGTTGTAGATCGAGCGAGTCAGGCGGCGCTCCGGTTCCATGGAGAAGAGGCAGGAATATGAGACGGGAGGGAGAAGGGAAGAAGAAAGGAGAGACAAGATAGGAGAGGGCGGCCCTGCTGGAGCTCGTCTTGGCAGGTTCGGCCGGCGGACGGAGCATCTCCGGCGGTGGCGCTCGCCAAAGCGGTCGAGCGGGAGGAGGCTCTCGGCTTGTACGGGAGCTGGGAGAAGCTGGGGCTAGAGGCTCTCTGGGCCGTCGGATCTGAGATCCGCTGGTCCAGATCGGGTGGGAAGAGGTTGTGGTGGTTGCCTGGATCTGGATCTGAAGAGAGGTGGGAGGAGGCTGCGGGATCGAGGGAGGGGATCCCGAGAGGATTTGGGTGGAGTGGCGGCGGGATGGGACATCTCCCTAGGATCTAGGGTTGGACGATATATATACAGATGAATTTAGGTTTGAGGCTACCTCGTCCCTCCGATTGCAATCGGACGATCGCGAATAAATAGCTAGGGAGTCCAAATAAAAAAACGGAGATGTTTTATAGACGTTTGGGGTTGATTCGGACCCAACTGTAACGACAGATCGGGTCGGGTTCGGGACAACTTTCGGACACGCGCGAGGGGTCGGTTGGAACTTGTGCTGTGCAGAAGACCTCGGGCTGAGAGGAGAGAAGAAAGAGAGACCCGACGACTGTTTCCGGAGACCGAAAACGTCCGACGTTAGACCGACTATAATGCCACTATAGTTATCCGTTGGGGTGCCAAACGGACTCCGAATGCGATGAAACTTGGCAGGCGGTCTACCTACACTATAATAAGACAGCATGTCAACTTTCAACCCATTCCGAGAACATTTTCTGGCCACTTATAAAATACTATTTTGGACATGCCGTGGGTGCATGCAAGTGTGTCTGGGCGCAGAGCGGACAACGGAAAAAAACTGGAGAAACCCGGACGGGTGCAAGTTTTGAAAACATGATGATGCAATGCACATGATGACATGGCAAGATGCTACACGCAAGCAAACGACAAGGCAAAGTCATCGAATAACTGGAAGACACCTGGCGCATCGGTCTCGGGGCGTCACAACACTCCGCACTATGAGAGGATCTCGTCCCGAGATCTAGGATGGCACTGGAGAGAAGTGGAAGAGGAAGAGAAAAGGTAAAACAAAGTTGCTTCTTGGACAAACGAGTGAAACCACGAACCTTGAGAGGTTGAACAAATTTGATAGAAAGAATACAACGAAGATGAACAAGTTGAAAACCTCTGTTAGAAAAGAGGAACAAAGAACATCACGAGAACCCTGTAGGTTGAAAGGCATGAGAAAAGGGTTGCAATGGACAAGAAGTACATGTAAGGACTCCGGTAGAAACGAGATGTACAAGGAACGATAAGGATCAATTACGATAACACTCCGGTTAAAACAAGATAGAGAAGGAATAAGACTGATACAATTTGGACAGCACTCTGACTATAAATGGAAGGAATCGAACATGAACTTGAAAAGATGAGAAGCTACTTGATGAAATCAACAACACACTACCTCCGGAACTATTTAAAGGAAGGCTCAAGGTGTAAGAAAGATTTTAGACAGCACTCCGGTTGAGAAGGGAGGTAAAACTTGACAGAATGGGAAGAACTTGAAAAGTGGGCACGACACTCCAGTTAAATGGATAAGCAAAGGAAAGAACATGATCTTCACAATCCGAGATGATGAGTGAAAAGAGGAACATCACAATGCCTCCGGAATGAAAGAATAGAAGTTGGATCGTTGGAAAGAAAAGAATTGAGAAGAAAATGACATCTTCTACCACAATTGAATTTGAAAAGCATCCTTAAAAAGAAGGATTGAACAGAGTTTTTGGGAAATCAACAACGAAAAGAACAGGCTTGTTGAGGGCTTATGGAAAACATCTCAAAACTGAGGTGAAATTCTGCCACTAACGGAAACAATGGATGTGGATTGATATGAATAAGGAGACGAGAGACTTATCTCACCAGTAGGATAAATAAAGAACTTGGATCATTTATAAGCACCATAAATAGCAACAATCCTTAGGGAAAGCTTTAGGTGAAATATAACCCAAGATAACTCCAACAAAGCGATTGATGGATTGAGAAGAGCTCATGCTCGAAGAAATTGGTGGGTTTAACAATCTCATTCTTGACAATTGTTGCATCATGAAACACGAACTCAAATTGCCACGAATGGCATAACACCACCTCAAATGATAAGGTTGAAAGAATTGCACTTTGAAATGCAAGATAAAGAATACTTGAGCTCCTCTGAAAAGAATCTTGATGAACACTTCGAGAAGGAATTAAATCCTTGATGAACCACCATGTTGAGCCTCCATGAAGAACTCCAGAAATAAAAGGATGATATAAAGAAAGAGAAGTTCAAAACACAAGGTGAAAACCTTGCGATGATTAGATGGATCTTCGTGATGATATAATTGAGAGAGCTTGGAACTTCGGGAAAGAAAAGATGAAACAATTGAAACCGAGAACTTGATGAGCCTCCGGAATAAGGAATTAATCACTTGGATGAAACAAGAATAAGAATTACATTATGCTTCTCCTTCATCCATTAAATTGATGACAAACAATGGATTTGGCATACTACTTATTCTCGTGGAAAAGATTAAGATAGATATAGCGCAAACTTGAGAAGGTCTTCAACGAATCACCAGTCGGGTTTGGGAAGAACAAATGAATTAGTGTGATAACATAGAAGGATGAATCTTGAACAAACCGCCGTAAGAATTGAAAATGAACGAAGAAAAGATAAAGAAACACTGGGGAGAATTAGAGAACGAATGAAGATACTTGAAGGAATTTAGATACATGAGAACGAAGATATCACGAGCTGATTAGAGAAAACTTGAATGATGCACCGGTAAGATTTGGAGAATGAGAGCTGAAAGCTGAGAATGAGTAATATTTGAAAATATGGCCTCCGGATAATCAAACTGAAAAATACTCCTGAATTACTCCGTATAGGTGAAAAGAATTCTCATAATCAAAACAATTATGTGAGGATGGCATCAAGCTTGAACTACGCATTTCTGAGAGAACGGATAAGATTGAAGAGAAATTCTTCTCCGGTCTTCAAATCCGAGAATGACGACGAAAAACACCACCATGAATTGTTGAGACACTCTGTAATAATGAAGAATATAAAGGCTGAATCAACAATGAAAGGAATTTGAAAGGTCTTGGAGAAAGACATTTGACTGATGATAACTCATCCTTACGTCAAACTTTGAAATGAATTTGAGAATAGCTCCAAGAAAATAGAAGAGTCAGGTAAGATCCTGGGAAAGAACTGTGGGTTAGGGCCCACACAAAAGAAACACCTTCGAATGATTACTTGAAAGGGAGATTGCACCAGTTGAATTAAATGGCTTGAATGAGGTAACAACCATGAAATAACTTGAATGGATTAAGAATGGAAACGAATCTTCTGAGGCATCTTCAGCACTCTGGGACAATTGAATAGCGAGAAGTGGAATGATAATGAGGTGCACCGGCATGGAAAAGCATTAGACACGAGGAAAATGAATATAATCAACACTGAAAGCTTGAATTGAATCCACCGGAGAAGAAAAGAATGAATAATGATGAACTTGAAGCTTCGTTAGAATCTTCCTGGGAATCACCGGATAAGAACATTGACGGAAAAGAATGGAGAGACTTCACATGAATAAAATGGATACTTGATTAAGATATATGAGTTCTTGAAAAAAAAAGGGGGGGGGGGGGGGAAAGACAAAGACAACTTGGGACGGATGAAGCAAACAACATTGGGAAAACCGAGAGGTGATCTTGCGAATGTTGAAATGATCGGATCCACTTAAAGAGAAAACACACTGGTTGAAAAGGATAGACAAGACAATCTCGATAAACGAGAAGGATTAGTATTCACATAGGAATATGAGAACACCACTTAGGAAAGGTATGGAATCCACATTTGACTTCGAAGCAACTCGAATACCACAACTGAAAACAAAAACAAAGGATTGGCTTGCAAAATAAGCCGGAAACAAACATATGATAGATCCCATATCATATCATGTGTCTGTTGGAAAGATATTCTAGGAGCTACTTTAATTCCCACTTATAAACTCCCAAAACTTTCTAGTTATGCAATCAGGTGTTGGGGATACAGGGGAAGCATAATATCTCACCCAAACTAACAATACCTACATCCAGCTGTATCCATCCTTCAACACATAACCAAGAAACCTTCGGAAATCATTTACCTCAACCTTCGAAAAGCATCCGTTATACGAGTTATGGCAATACTCCCGAACTCCCGCCCCAGTACTGGGTGGCGTCGAGGTTATCTCACCAACAACTGCATACTAGAGATTTTCGATGTCGGCGAACTCAGGTATTCCAGAACTTCAATGATAAAATTGTGACGACAACACCTCGGAGCTCAACTCCCCAGGACAGTGCCAGTCTGCCACAACCCCTAAATGTCAGGAGGCACCAAGAATAATGGTCTCGTCACAAAACCATCGGAACGATTCCAAGATACCTGCGTGATCCTAAAAAAATTCATGAAATTTGAGGAGAGAAGAGTCAAAACTCTATGTCAGGAGGCCTCACCAGAGCGACGAAGGGACTGAGGAGTAAAAAGAATCCTACTCTCCGATATATATAATCCTATAAGACTCAACACATTTTTCTAGGCTCAACAACGCCAGCGATTCGATCAAGCAGGGGGCTCCTAAGTCGGGGAAGGCTCTGATTACCAACTTGTAACACCCATGATGCGGCTATATCTCCCACATGTCGGAGCACGACTTAGAGGCATAGCCGCATAGTAGGCAAGTCGCAAGAGGGGTAATCTTTACACATCCCATGTATTGAATAAGAAAGGGATAAAGAGTTGGCTTACAATCGCCACTTCACACAATACATAATTATAGCATTACATCATCCAGAATACAATCAAGGTCCGACTACGGAACCAAATAAAGAAAGACAACCCCTAATGCAATGGATCCCCGATAGCCCCGACTGGGCTCCACTACTAACCAACTAGAAACGAAACAACACAATGAACACGATCTTCATCGAGCTCCTCCTTGAGCTCGGTTGCGTCACCTGCATGGTTATCATCGGCACCTGCAACTGTTTGAAGTAATCTGTGAGTCACGGGGACTCAGCAATCTCACACCCTCGCGATCAAGACTATTTAAGCTTATGGGTAGGAAAAGGTAGTGTGGTGGAGCTGCAGCAAGCACTAGCATATATGGTGGCTAACTTACGCAAATGAGAGCGAGAAGAGAAGAAAAGCATGGTCATGAAGATAGAAGTGATCAAGAAGTGATCCTGAAGCTACTTACGTTCAAGCATAACACAAGAACCGTGTTCACTTCCCGGACTCCGCCGAGAAGAGACCATCACGGCTACACACGCGGTTGATGCATTTTAATCAAGTTAAGTGTCAAGTTCTCCACAACCGGACATTAACAAATTCCCATCTGCCCATAACCGCGGGCACGGCTTTCGAAAGTTCAAACCCAGAAGGGGTGTTCCAACTTAGCCCATCACAAGCTCTCACGGTCAACGAAGGATATTCCTTCTCCCAGGAAGACCCGATCAGACTCGGAGTCCCGGTTACAAGACATTTCGCCAATGGTAAAACAAGACCAGCAAAGCCGCCCGGATGTGCCGACAAATCCCGATAGGAGTTGCACATATCTCGTTCTCAGGGCACACCGGATGAACACTACGTACAACTAAAACCAACCCTCATGTTTTCCCGAGGTGGCGCTGCAAGTGGCTTTGTTTTGGACCAACACTCAGAGGAGCACTGGCCCGGGGGGGTTAAAATAAAGATGACCCTTGGGCTCCGGAAACCCAAGGGAAAAAGGCTTAGGTGGCAAATGGTAAAACCAAGGTTGGGCCTTGCTGGAAGAGTTTTATTCAAACAAACTGTCAAGGGGTTCCCATTATAACCCAACCACGTAAGGAACGCAAAATCAAGGAACATAACACCGGTATGACGGAAACTAGGGCGGAAAGAGTGGAACAAAACACCAGGCATAAGGCCGAGCCTTCCACCCTTTACCAATATATAGGTGCATCAATTAAATAAGAGATATTGTGATATCCCAACATATCCATGTTCCAAAATGGAACAAACTTCATCTTCACCTGCAACTAGCAATGCTATAAGAGGGGCTAAGCAAAGCGGTAACATAACCAAACAACGGTTTGCTAGGAATGATGAGTTAGAGGCTTGACATGGCAAAATGGGAGGCAAGATATAGCAAGTCGTAGGTATCGCAGCATAGCAATAGAGCGAGCAACTAAGCAAGCAAAGATAGAAGTGATTTCGAGGGTATGGTCATCTTGCCTGAGATCCCGCAAGGAAGAAGAACGAGTCCATGAAGAATAAAAAAGCACGTAGTCGAACGGATCCTCACAACTCTGGAACGGAACCGAAGCTAACGAGATAGGCAACCCGGAAAGAAGCAAACAACATAGTAAACAACAACTACATAAACAGGGCATGATGCACAACCAAGTTTGATGCATGTCCTGTTTAATGAAGCATGGCATGGCAAAGTGCACAAACAATCCTACAAATTAAGTGGAGCTCAATATGCAACTCTGTTGCATATTGACGAAACACCACATAAATTATTTAGTTCCTCTTGTTTATGTACCCAACAATATTAAATGTTGATTAACATGGCAAGGGGGTGAAGCAAATGAAAACTACCTATCTAGGCAAGTTTAAATGAGGCCGGAACAACAAGCAACAAGTCCGGGAAAATCCTCATGAGCATATATTAGATTTGGTATTGTTCTGCCCTAAACACAATTTTAGAGTTGTTAAACATGCAAAGTAAAGCCACCATGTTAAACTAGGCATTTTCTACCCCATTTACATATAAAGTTTATTAAATTCGGAGTTGCGGTTATTTAGTTATGAATTAAAGCATTTTAGCATGGCAATTAAGAAAATACATGCAAACAGCAGTTTAAACATTTTAAACATAGATGAAAGTTGCAAATTATGAAACTAGACAAAATTCTAAGCATTTTTCATATAAAGTTTGTTTTAATACGATGCATCGTTTGTGAGTTATTAAATGCATGATCTAGAGGGGCTTTCCTATAAAACTGTCCTCTCTAGAAAAATTAGCTAAAATGTCCAGGAAAAAAACATGCGTTGGGCCGAATCTTGCTGGCCCAACAGGAAAAGGGGAGGGGCTGGCCGCGTCCTCACCTTGGGCCATGGCCCAGATCTGGAGAGGTAGCAGCAGGCCAGCGGGGCTGGATCTGGCGAAGTGAAGGTGCCGCCCGGCCTTGGCGGCACTAGCAGCCCACGCACACACGCGTGTACGAGCGGGCAAGGTTGTCGCGGGGAGGAGGAACGCGAGCAGCACTCGTCCTCCTGTTTGAAGCAGAGGATGGAGGGGCGACGACCATGGCCGGACTTGGGGATGGGGACGGTGTGGAGGCGAACGGAGGCCGGGCGAGACGGACGGGTCTTCGGGAAGAAAATGCGGCAGCGCACGGCTAGGAGACGAACAAGGGCCGCCTACAGGGGAAGCAGGGCTCGGAGAAGGTCGGCTTGGCGTCCATGCAGTAGGGAACTCGAGAACGGCGACAGACTTGGCGTGGCAGAGCTTGCTGCCGGCGAGGCATGGGGGGAAGCAGAGAAGGCTGCGGGCTCCTGGAAGAAGATGGTGGCGGCTTGAGGAGTCTCCCATTGTAGATCGAGCGAGTCAGGCGGCGCTCCGGTTCCTGTGGAGAAGAGGCAGGAATGTGAGACGGGAGGGAGAAGGGAAGAAGAAAGGAGAGACAAGATAGGAGAGGGCGGCCCTGCTGGAGCTCGTCTTGGCAGGTTCGGGCGGCGGACGGAGCATCTCCGGCGGTGGCGCTCGGCAAAGCGGTCGAGCGGGAGGAGGCTCTCGACTCGTGCGGGAGCTGGGGGAAGCTGGGGCTGTAGAGGCTCTCTGGGCCGTCAGATCTGAGATCCGGTGGTCCAGATTGGGTGGGAAGAGGTTGTGGTGGTTGCCTGGATCTGGATCTGAAGAGAGGTGGGAGGAGGCTGCGGGATCGAGGGAGGGGATCCCGAGAGGATTTGGGTGGAGTGGCGGCGGGATGGGACATCTCCCTAGGATCTAGGGTTGGACGATATATATACAGATGAATTTAGGTTAGAGGCTACCTCGTCCCTCCGATCGCAATCGGACGATCACGAATAAATAGCTAGGGAGTCCAAATAAAAAAACAGAGATGTTTTATAGACGTTTGGGGATGGTTCGGACCCAACTGTAACATCAGATCGGGTCGGGTTCGAGACAACTTTCGGACACGTGCGAGGGGTCGTTTGGAACTTGTGCTATGCAGAAGACCTCAGGCTGAGAGGAGAGAAGAGAGAGAGACCCGACGACTATTTCCGGAGACCGAAAACGTCCGATGTTAGACCAACTATAATGCCGCTATAGTTATCCGTCGGGGCGCCAAATGGACTCCGAATGCGATGAAACTTCGTAGGCGTCCTACCTACACTATAATAAGACCGCATGTCAACTTTCAGCCCATTCCGAGAACATTTTCTAGCCACTTATAAAATACTATTTCGGACATGCCGCGGGCGCATGCAAGTGTGTCTGGGCGCAGAACGGACAACAAAAAAAAACTGGAGAAACCCGGACGGATGCATGTTTTGAAAATATGATGATGCAATGCACATGATGACATGGCAAGATGCAACACGCAAGCAAACGACAAGGCGAAGACGCCGAATAACTGGAAGACACCTGGCGCATCGGTCTCGGGGCGTCACAACAACACCCTTGCACGAGACGAAGGCAGGAAGACGCAAAACAGTGCCATCATGAGCACGGATACGTATGACAAAGAGACAATTGAAATGTATGCTAACATAACAGACATTGTTCAGTTGCAGTATATCTCTAGTTTCGAGGATCATCGGTGTGTGGTTCTGTTGTGCTTTCATTTGTATAACCTGTTTTCCAGGATCACAAAACCCAGAGCTGATGATTATTTCAAATCCATCAATGTCAAGGCGGCATACCAGACCAACGAGCCTTTTATTTTGGCAAATCAAGCAACACAGATATTTTTCTTGGAAGACACATTTGCACGTAGCGATGACTGGAGAGTATTGCAAAGGTTTGAGCGAAGGAATTCGTTTAATGAAGTTGCACAACAAGATGATGCTTACACTGCTCCTGATGTACAAGATAACACAGATGTTCCTAATATCTTTGAGAACCATCACGTCAATGACGCTGGTGAAAAGATTGCCTGTTGTGCTGTGGACATACAAGAGTTGATCAAGAAGAAGCCAACGCTCGAGGACGTTGAGGACGAAGAAGAAGATGACACCATGGGGAATTACGATTCAGACTGATACACATGGCGAGGATGTTGACGCTGCTGCTGCGGATGATGATTACATTGCTTTTGTCATATTTGCCTATAAGAAGACGTTTTTATCTACTATGTGAAATTGTGTTTGCTATGACAACTGAAACCTGATGAACATGTTGTTTAGTATTTTCCTGTGAGAACATCACTTGTTATGTATGCTGATTTGTGTTTGCTGATTGTATGACGACTAAAACAAGATGACATTGTTGTTTAGTTGAACTCCTATTTGGTTGTGAAACTTGAATTTGATGACATAGTTTGTTGTTGGACTGCAATTTGCTCGACGTCTTCGAATGAGAACAAAGCTGACCTTGCAGGGCCTCTACTAATTTATTTATTTATTTATTACCAAAAGGGCCTCTGCTATTTATTTATTTATGACAAAAAGGGGATACCCCTTGGTTTCCTTAGTAGAAATCATTAGATTTTCACAACACTACGCCTAGCCTGCTACACAGGTTTCATTCATTACTAGTTTCAGCAAAGTGCTCATGTCATAGCCACTTAATACATCACGAGTGCTACATACACTACAAATAAAGAGACAATCATCCTATAAAGCACATCGATTTTGCCCATTATCTTCACAGGCTCTTTCATCTCCTCATTGCTGTCAAGGCCGTTCAGTAGCTGTTGCTTGGCCATGATCAGAGGAACTACATCTTTAACCTTCTGCTCTGCATCTTCCTCTTCTACCGTTCCTTCAGTTACTTGTCCAACACCCCAACCTGCTATTATTGGGATTCCTCGGCTAACCAAATAATCAGCGTAGTTGCACTCCCCCACATCAGCAACTTCCCAGAAATACAAATCACACGAATCTTCCCTTTTCTGCACGAATCAAATTGGAAGATCATCAACCAAACTATTACAAATTTAGCAACTGAAAGTAGCAGAACAACACTTAAACAAATTATTACCCCATGATTCGGGCATTTGTAGAAGACTCGGCCAGGGTTGAGGATTGTGGTTGAGACGCGACAGATGACTCTGCGTGGTTCGCAGCAGTGGCACCACACCAACGGCAGCAGGTTGAGGTGAGCAACCGGCTGCGGTGCGCGTGCCGGCGGGGGTGTGATGAGACCCACAGGCGATGGTACGGGTGGCGACTTGGTGCATATCTGGTTGTTGACTACTGAAGAGCAGGTGGATAAGCATCTAGCAGACATGGTTGCTGCTGCCAGAGCTTCTGATGCTAGGCAGAGTAAGTAGAGAAGAGGAGAAGGGAACGTTGGATATGTTAGTTTCATTACTTGTAGAGTAGCATAGCACCATATATAGTCATAGTCTAGGTTTGGATTCGAACCAGCTACAGGAGCACGTCTCTCTTTTTCTAAAACTCAGCAACTTCTCTTCACAGGTACACTAGCTTGTCCTGTACGCCTTCTCAAGTCTTTGATTCCTCCAGCTGACATCTGGGACCCACCGGAAGGGCCTCTGTATTTTGCGAAAAAAAACATGCCCCCCGCTGACAGGTCGGACCCACTAGCTATCTTCGCACGCAAGGAAGTGCCTCCTTATTACGCACAAAAAATGAATACTCCCCCTACCAGCTGGAACCCAGCATAGTGGGAGGCTGACTTGTGGGCCTACCAAGTTGACGGGGACGGAGGGCTTTGTCAACTTAGTCAATATGAACGATTCTAGCTCCAGTTACCGTACGATGTTCATCCAACGGCCGTAATGCTTCTTCAACCTCTAGTCTTCTTGCTCCAGCCGCCCAAACCAGCGTTGGTCGTGCCTCATGCTCCTGCCTCCCGTGGCCGGCTATGATGCCGTGGGGGCATCACCGCCCCTACTACTCCCACCGCTGGACAGGCCATCCCTCTACACACCCACACGTGAAAATGGACAAAACTGGCCCTTATCTGAAAGTTCAACACAAAATGGCCCTAATCTATTTTTTTCACAAAATGGCCCCATTTGCATGACGCCCGGGGCTCGGGCGCCATGCTAGATAGCATGACGCCCCGGGCTTGGGCATCATCCTATTTGGCATGGCTCCCTAGGCCGGGACGTCATGCTACATGTCGCTACCATGGCGCCCTGACCCAGGGCGTCATGCTCTCTAGCATTGCGCCCTAGCCACGGGCGTCATGCAAAAGAGGGCCATTTCATGAAATATTTTCAGATTGAGGTCATTTGTGTTGAAGTTTTAGATAAGTGCCAGTTTTGTTCATTTTCACCACCCACACCCCCTGTTATTCTGCGGCGACGACGGCCTCACACCGCAGTCGAACCAGTGAACCCTCGTACTCCTCTCCGCGTGGGCATCCACTACCATGTCTTCCCTGGCTCTGCGTCATCCCCTTCCTAGGCCTCGCTGTCGTCCACAGGTGCTCTCGGCGCGGCGTGGTCAATATGGTCAACGACCGACTTCCATCGGAAGAGTACTGTACGTGGAGAGGCTGACAGTTGGGTCCACGGCCGTAGCTGGGTCCATGGACACAGCCCAGTTTTTTTGTGATTTTCCAAGTAAGTCGCTTTGTTAGGCCTGTTGGGCTGCAAATCTTTCAAGACGAGGAGAGCTTCATTCGGCTGGCCGAGAAAATGGCCTATCAGTGCGAAATGGGTTGTACATTTTTAAAACACATCAAACCAGCAATTAGTTTCAAATTTCTTTTTTTTTCATTTCGAGATTTTAAATTAAATTGATTTTTATGCGTGGAAAATTTGTTGGATTTTATATTGATATACATTTATTTTTAAAATCAGTTTGAATGTGACTCGAAATTTCAGGATTAAAAACAGTTCGGACCGCACCGAAATATGCAAAATTTTGTATAATTTTTTAACCGTGGCCACAATATGGGTTGTAATGCTAACAAAAAGAATATGGGCTCCAAAAAACCTTAAGAATTAGCAAATCGGCTGTAAATTATTAGAAATAATGGCAGATGGGCTATATGTTGTTTTCCACATATTTGAGGCTTTCCTAAAAAAAGGTTGACGCACAAGCGGTGACTGTTGGATGTCCATCCAACGGCCGTCGTGCTTCTTCAATCTCTGCTCTTCCTGCTCCAACTGCTCAAACAAGCGCCGGCAGGACTGCCTGCTCCCTCCTCCCCGCGGCCGGCTGTGCTGCCGCGCAGGCCTCACCACCCCACTGTACTCCCATTCCTGGCCTAGCCATCCCTCTACTCACCCACACCTGCTGTTATTTTCCGGCGACGGCAGACAAATCAGTAAACCCTCGTACAGTTGTACTCCCCTCCGCGTGGGAAACAACTGCCGAGTCTTCCCTGGCTCCGTGTCGTTCCCTTCCTAGGCCTTGCCGTCGTCCACCGCCCTGGTGCTCTCGCCGCGGCCTGGTCAATGTGGTCAACGACCGACATGCATCTGAAGTGGACTGTACGTGGAGAGGCTGACAGCTGGGTCCACGGCCGCACACAAGGAAATGCCTCCTTATTACACGCAAAATAATGATTCCTCCACCTGACATCTGGGACCCACCAAAAGGGCCTCCGTATTTCGCAAAAAAAACGTTACCCCCGCTGATAGCTCGCACCCACCAGCTATATCTTCGCACGCAAGGAAGTGCCTCCTTATTACGCACAAAAAAATGAATACCCCCCCTGCTAGCTGGGACCTAGTATAGTGGGAGGCTGACTTGTGGGCCTACTAAGTTGACAGAGATGGAGGGCTTTGTCAACTTAGTCAATATATGAACGATTCTAGCTCTAGTGACCGTACGATGTCCATCCAACGGTCGTAGTGCTTCTTCAACCTCTGGTCTTCTTGCTCCAGCCGCCCAAACTAGCGTCGGTCGTGCCGCGTGCTCCTTCCTCCCGTGGCCGGTTGTGATGCCGCGGAGGCCTCACCGCCCCCTACTACTCCCACCGCTGGCCAGGCCATCCCTCTACTCACCCACACCCCCTGTTATTCTGCGGCGATGGCAGCCTCACACTGCAGCCGAACTAGTGAACCCTCGTACTCCTCTCCGTGTGGGCATCCACTGCCGCGTCTTCCCTAGCTCCGCGTCGTCCCCTTCCTAGGCCTCGCCGTCGTCCACCGCCTTGGTGCTCTCGGCGCAGTGCAGCATGGTCAATGTGGTCAACAACCAACTTCCATTGGAAGAGTACTGTACGTGGAGAGGCTAACAGTTGGGTCCACCGCAGCCGCAAGGAAGTGCCTCCTTATTACGCACAAAATAATTATTCCTGCACCTGACAGCGGGGACCCACCGGACGGGCCACCGTGTTTCGTGAAAAAAAAGGTTTCCCCCCTGACTGCTGGGACCCACCAGCTACATCTTCTCATGCAAGGAAGTGCGTCTAGGCAATAAAAACAATTCGACTCCCTAACTATTGGGACCCACCAGCTACATCTTCGCATGCAAGGAAGTGCCTGACAGGCGGGACCCACCTGGTCGAAGCATACGTAGCATTGTCATTCTGGTCGCGAACGTGTACGTACATACTGGTCGATGTAGAGGCGCACGTGTCGTAGTAGAAGCGCGCACGTAGCATGTACACATACGTACAGCGGCCAGTGTGCAAGAAAGAAAATACGGCCATGTACGTACATATGGGCGGGGTCTCGAACGCCTACTCACGCATACGTACGGCCAGGGCTTGTGTACATGGCTGGGTCGGAACGGAGAAACTACGTCATCGTCGTGTTCATGAGGAGCCAACCGCCTGGGTCGGAACGGAATGTGTCATCGTGTTCATCGAGAGGGCTTGGACGGAACAGCCGATGGAAACGAGGCCTGGCGTACCACAGAACAGGGGAAACGGCCTTGTGTTCGACCGGCCATGTTCAAAACGGGATCATGTTCAACCACCATCGACCTCCTCTAGCCTCCACGGGATACCGCAAAACGGAGGAAACAGACCTCCCACGGTCGAAACGGGGGTCCTATTCATCGGGAGGGGTGTGGTGTACCGAAAAACGGAGGAAACAGACTTGTGTTGGAGCGCTATGGTCGAAATGGTGGTTCTGTTCATCGGGAGGGGTGTGGCGTACCGCAAAACGGGACTCCATGGGATACTGTTCATCTCCACCGTCGACCCCCTCCAGCCTCCACAGGCTATTGTTCATCCACCGTCGACCTCCTCTAGCCTCCACCTGCGACTGTTCATCCACGGGCTCCTGTTCATCCAGCCTCCACCACGCGCTACTCCACCTGCTATTGTTCAACCAGCCCTCTCCACACGGGCTCCTGTTCAACCACCCCTCCACGGGCTACTGTTCATCCAGCCCTCCACCGTCTACTGTTCATCCAGCCCTCCATGGGGTGGTCCTGTTCATCCAGCCCCCCACGGGGTCCTGTTCATCCAACCCCAACCGGCTCGATCGATCGGGGTCCTGTTCATCCAGAGGCAACACCATCGGGTCCTATTCATCCACCCCCATCGGTAACTGTTCATCCAACCCCCCAGCAATGCTTACTGTTCATCCAGAGGCAGCATCGATCGGCTTCAGTTAGCAACAGTAGCGAAGGAATCGCTCGATCGGGTTCAGTTAACAGCCATCGATCAATCGCTTGGGTTCAGTAACGCGTAGCCTGCAGTGCAATCGCTCGGGTTCAGTAGGCGAACGCCTCGCTCGGGTTCAGTTAGAGCCCAACGCCTCGCACCCATGTGCGTGCGTGTACAAGAGAAACGCGCAAACCTCTGTGCATCGCTCAGCCCCGACCACCCTCCATAACCAGGAACACCCTGATATTCTCCTCGCCCTCGCTTCTACCACAGCTTTTTCCGTCATGGACGGCCCAAAGACTGTCATGCAATTGGTCTTCGGCCCGCCCAGGACAAAAAGCCCATTTTCTGTCATGATTTTTTGTCATAGAAGTAGGAGCCCACCACATCTATGATGATACCGGGTTTTGTCACAATTATCGTCATAGAAGTGTCATAAGTATGACAGAAAAAAATTCGTTCGGCCCAAAATGTCACGTATGTGTCATTTTTTGTAGTGATGGTGCCTCCGCACTCCGCTTGCTGGCCATCTACCACCTTCGGCTTCATGTTGAAGATTTTGAGTAACAATACAAAGTGGGGTTGGATGCGGAGGAAGGCCTCGCACACGACAATGCATGCCTAGATGTTGAGGAAGGAGTTCGGGGCTAGGTCATGGAAATCTAGCCCGTAATAGAACATAAGCCTGCGGACGAAAGGGTGGAGAGGAAACCCTATCCTGCGGACGAGATGAGGGATGAACACCACCCTCTCGTTGGGCTTCGGGGTGGGGATGATTGGCCCCTTGGCTGGAAGCCGGTGGGGGATTTCGTTCGCCAGATACCCGGCCTCGCGAAGCTTGGTGATGTCCTTCTCCCTAACGGAGGAGGCCATCCACTTGCCTTGCCCTCTGAATCCGTACATGGCTGAGTGCTTCCTTGAGACGGAAAGAATGAGAACTTGGTCGCCGGAGCTCGAGAATGGAAGGACAGAGAAAGAGAGAAGGCGTGGGTGAATAAAGGGAATCCTTATCTCCTTATAAAGGCAGTGAATATCAAGCGCCTCCCCACTCGCCTTAAAACTCGCCTGTTCCCAAGGGCTGTGTAAACGGCATGGTTATATTACCCACGCCCGTATTGATGAGAATCCCGCTATAAGGGGACATGATCTCTGCTTCGACAAGACGTGCCTATTAAAACCACGTCTCGAAACATGGAACGGCAGACGGAAAATGGTTCGCAATGATGACCATGCAGACGTGATGTCACATTACAAAAAGTTGTCAGCGGATTGGACTCGTGTAATATTATATTCTCTGCAGTTGTGTGTGGTACTTGTGTTGCAAATCCGGACATGTTCATTGCGTCCGAAGACTATCTTGGAGTATTCGGAAAGGGGAACCCGCCTTGCAATGCCGAAGACAATCTGCGTGCCGGACACCTCGTCATTGAAGCCTGGTTCAGGGGCTACTGAGGGAGTCCTGACTAAGGGGTCCTCGGGCGTCCGACCTATTAGACATGGGCCAGACTGATGGGCTGTGAAGATACGAAGACCGAAGACTTTACCCGTTCCCGGATGGGACTCTCCTTGGCGTGGAAGGCAAGCTTGGCATCCAAATATGAAGATTCCTTTCTCTGTAACCGACCTTATGTAACCCTAGATCCCTCCGGTGTCTATATAAACCGGAGGGCTAGGTCCGTAGAAGGATATCCTCATAATCATAGTCAGATAGGCTACACTCTTAGGATTTAGCCATTACGATCTCGTGGTAGATCAACTCTTGTAATACTCATATTCATCAAAATCAATCAAGCAGGAAGTAGGGTATTACCTCCATAGAGAGGGCCTGAACCTGGGTAAACATTGTGTCCCCTGTCTCCTGTTACCATCGACCTTAGACGCACAGTTCGGGACCCCCTACCCAAAATCCGCCGGTTTTCACACCGACAGTCATCTTCTTCATTCTTATCATCTGGCCGGCCAGGGGAGTGTATGATCTCGAACAGGGCCACTTCTCCTTCTCTGCCGGTATTGTCCGCCATAGCTTTTATTTAACTAATCCAAAAGAAGATATGAAACAATTTAGTATTCAAATTACAATTCATGCATGCAATCAATAAGGAAAAACTGAATCATATTACATAATATGCATCATCGAATATAATCTCGAATACATTGTCTCGAATATTATCAAATAATATATATATATATATAATCTCGAATACATCATCTTGAATAATATATATAATCTCGGATACATCGTCTCGAATATTATATATTGAATACATCACTAGCTAGCTCTAGCTAATAAAGATCAAATACTACAGAATAATCTAGCTCACTGGCGGTTCCTGAGGCGCGGGCGGTGGACACCCAAAGAGAAGGAACCATCACAGGATCATAGCTCGGGTGAGATCCCCGAAGAACCTGCCAGGTATGGAGAACCTGATATCCATAGCAACCATGTAGCGACTGACGTGCTCGTCCTCCTCCCTGACATGGTGACGTACCACCTTCGGCTGGGCCTGCTCCATCCGCACCGAAAGTGGACCACGCGAACGCGACAAAAGGAGCTCAGGGTCGATGACGGGACCCGGGGCCGGGTTCCTCGCCAAGCGGCGCGCCCCTGAAGGTAGCACCTCCCAGTGCGAGCCCGGCGGAGCCCAGTCCCGGACATGGGTCCTCTGAAGCAGGACGTCGTCGTGAACGGGTCGACGGCGAGGATGCGGGCCGGGCATCGTCGAGAACAAATACTATATGCAAACTTAACATTTTTTAAATGATTGGATTGTGATTTCTCATATAGAAATTGAAAAAATGATATTGTTGCATATGTCAAAATTCTATATGCAAATTCTAGCTAATTCATCTAACATTAATATATATATCTAGCTAGCTAATTCATCTAACATTTTGACAAAAGTATAAAAAAACTAATTCATCTAACATTAATTAATATATCTAATTCATCGAACTAAAAGTATAAAAAAATAATTCATATATTATTAATATATCTAGCTAATTCATCTAACATTTGACATTATAATATAATTAATTAATTCATCTAAAACCTTTGTATAAAAAATAGAAAAACAGACAAAACTAAAAACTAAAAACATCTATGTGTGTGTGCGGGCTTGGGGGAGGCCAGCCATGGCGGCCGGGGTTCTCACAGCGGGGCGACGGGCCAGGGTGCGGAGAGGCGACGGGGGCGGTGACGGTGATGGGGCGGCAGCGAAACGGCGACGACGGGGACGGCGAGGATGGGCTGGGGCGTCGACGGGGATGGGGACGGCGACGGGGACGGCGCGCGGCGGGGGTAGCGACGGGCGACGGCGCGGGACAGGGCGGCGGCGACGTCGAAGCAGAGGAGAATAAGTGGAGATGAAAATGCAAAATTTTCGTAAGTGTTGTATATATAGGAACGACCTTTAGTACCAGTTGGAGCCACCAACCGGTACTAAAGGTCAAATTTTCGTCGTCCTATTCTTCTTCATTGTCTTCCATCATAACCCCTCTTTCTCCATTCTTGGTCCAAACATTATAGTGGGGCATGAAACTGGACTCAAACAGGTGGACGTGAATGGTTATTGAGTTAAAGTAATTATGATCATTCTTACAGCCAGCACATGGACAAGGCATAAAACCATCTGCCCGCTTGTTTGCCTCAGCCGCAAACATAAAAGTATGCACGCCATCAACGAACTGGGGAGAGCATCGGTCATAATACATACATTGTCGGCTCATCTTCATTACACAGCACCGAATAGACCAAATTAATACAAGTTCATACATAAAGTTCATACAACACTTATTCTTATAAAACAAACATATAAATAACTCTCTACCTAAAGTATTTAAATGCAACAACAAATGCGATCAAGATCGCAACTAAGGTAACAATTGATCCAACAACATAATGATACCAAGCCTCACTATCAATGGCATATTTTCTAATCTTTCAAATCTTCAAGCGCATTTTCTCCATCTTGATCTTGTGATCATCGACGACATCGGCAACATGCAACTCCAATTCCATCTTCTCCCCCTCATTTCTTTTTTAATTTTTCTTTCAAATACTCGTTTTCTCTTTCAACTTAATTTAACCTCTCGACAATAGGGTCGGTTGGAATTTCCGGTTCACATACCTCCTAGATAAAAATATCTATGTCAACTTGATGGGCATAATTAGTCATAAACACGAAATGCAACAAATAGTTATAAAAGACATATGATAACCCACAAGTGTATGGGATCGCAACAGTTTTCGAGGGTAGAGTATTCAACCCAAATTTATTGATTCGACACAAGGGGAGCCAAAGAATATTCTCAAGTTTTAGCAGCTGAATTGTCAATTCAACCACACCTGGAAACTTAATATCTGCAGCAAAGTATTTAGTAGCAAAGTAATATGATAGTAGTGGTAACGGTAGCAAAAGTAATATTTTTGGTTTTATAGTGATTGTAACAGTAGCAACGGAAAAGTAAATAAGCAAAGAACAATATAGGAAAAGCTCATAGGCATTGGATCGGTGATGGAGAATTATGTCGGATGCGATCGATCATGCAACATTTATAACATAGGGTGACACAGAACTAGCTCCAGTTCATCAATGTAATGTAGGCATGTATTCCGAATATAGTCATACGTGCTTATGGAAAAGAACTTGCATGACATCTTTTGTCCTACCCTCCTGTGGTAGCGGGGTCCTATTGGAAACTAAGGGATATTAAGACCTCCTTTTAATAGAGTACCGGACCAAAGCATTAACACATAATGAATACATGAACTCCTCAAACTACGGTCATCACTGGTAATGGTCCCGATTATTGTCACTTCGGGGTTAACGGATCATAACATATAATAGGTGACTATAGACTTGCAAGATAGGATCAAGAACTCACATATATTCATGAAAACATAATAGGTTCAGATCTGAAATCATGGCACTGGGGCCCTAGTGAGAAGCATTAAGCATAGAAAATTCATAGCAACATCAATCTCAGAACATAGAGGATATTAGCGATCAAACCCTAACAAAACTAACTCGATTACATGATAAATCTCATCCAACCCATCATCGTCCAGCAAGTCTACGATGGAATTACTCACGCACGGCGGTGAGCATCATGAAATTGGTGATGGAGGAAGGTTGATGATGATGATGATGATGGCGACGGATTCCCCTCTCCAGAGCCCTGAACGGACTCCAGATCAGCCCTACCGAGAGAGTTTAGGGCTTGGCAGCGGCTTCGTATCGTAAAACATGATGAATCCTTCTCTCTATTTTTTTCTGCCCGAACACGAATATATGAAGTTGGAGTTGAGGTCGGTGGAGCGTCAGGGGACCCACGAGGCAGGGGGCGCGCCCAGGGGGTAGGCGCACCCCCCACCCTCATGGACGGGGTGTGGGCCCCCTGACGTGGATTCTTCTTCCAGTAATTTTTATATATTCCAAAAATAATCTCCGTTGATTTTCAGGTCATTCCGAGAACTTTTATTTCTGCACAAAAATAACACCATGGCAATTCTGCTAAAAACAGCGTCAGTCCGGGTTAGTTCCATTAAAATCATGCAAGTTAGAGTCCAAAACAAGGGCAAAAGTGTTTGGAAAAGTAGATATGACGGAGACGTATCAACTCCCCCAAGCTTAAACATTTGCTTGTCCTCAAGCAATTCAGTTGATAAACGGAAAGTGATAAAGAAAAACTTTTACGAACTCTGTTTGCTCTTGTTGTTGCAAATATGTAAAACTAGCATTCAAGTTTTCAGGAAAGATTAGGAACTAACCATATTGACAATAACATTTAGGTCTCATGTTTACTCATATCAATGGCATAATCAACTAGCGAGCAATAATAATAAATCTCAGATGACAACACTTTCTCAAAACAATCATAATATGATATAACAAGATGGTATCTCGCTAGCCCTTTCTGAGACCGCAAAACATAAATGTAGAGCACCTTTAAAGATCAAGGACTGACTAGACATTGTAATTCATGGTAAAAGAGATCCAGTCAAGTCATACTCAATGTAAACTAACGATAATACATGAAAATGACAGCGGTGCTCTCCAACTGGTGCTTTTTGGCAAGAGGATGATGACTCAACATAAAAGTAAATGGATATGCCCTTCGCAGAGGGAAGCAGGGATTTGTAGAGGTGCCAGAGCTCGATTTTGAAATAGAGATGAATAAAATTTTGAGCGGTATACTTTCATTGTCAACATAACAACCGAGAGATCTCGATATCTTCCATGCTACACACATTATAGGCGGTTCCCAAGCAGAATGGTATACTCCCCCACCACCAACAAGCATCAATCCATGGCTTGCCCGAAACAATGGGTGCCTCCAACTAACAACAATCTTGGGGAGTTTTGTTTGCACTTATTTGATTTGATTTGAGCAAGGGACTGGGCATCCCGGTGACCAGCCATTTTCTCATGAGTGAGGAGCGGAGTCCACTCCTCTTGAGAATAACCCGCCTAGCATGGACGATACAGACAATCCTAGTTGATACATGAGCTATTCGAGCATACAAAATGGAATGTTTATTTGAAGGTTTAGAGTTTGGCACATACAAATTTACTTGGAACGACAGGTAGATACCGAATATAGGAAGGTATGGTGGACTCATATGGAATAACTTTGGGGTTTATGGAATTGGATGCACAAGCAGTATTCCCGCTTAGTACAAGTGAAGGCTAGAAAAAGACTGGGAAGCGACCAGCTAGAGAGCAACAACAGTCATGAACATGCATTAAAATTAATCAACACCGAATGCAAGCATGAGTAGGATATAATGCACCATGAACATAAATATCGTAGAGGCTATGTTGATTTTGTTTCAACTACATGCGTGAACATGTGCCAAGTCAAGCCACTCGAATCGTTCAAAGGAGGATAGCACCCTATCATACCACATCACAACCATTTTAATAGCATGTTGGCACGCAAGGTAAACCATTATAAACTCCTAGCTAATTAAGCATGGCATAAGCAACTACAATCTCTAATTGTCATTGCAAACATGTTATAATGGGCTGAATTAGGAACGATGAACTAATCATATTTACAAAAACAAGAGAGGTCGAGTTCATACCAGCTTTTCTCATCTCAATCAGCTCATCATATATCGTTATTATTGCCTTTCATTGCACAACCGAATAGTGTGGAAAATAATAATAGTGCACGTGCATTGGACTAAGCTGGAATCTGCAAGCATTCAATTCAAGAGAGAAGAAAAGGTAATATGGGCTCTTTTTTAGATCAACAGTAACGCATATGACAGCCACTCAACATTTTCATTAAGGTCTTCTCCTCTCTACCCCCAAAGGAAAGAAAATAAGTAAAACTATTTACAAGGGAAAGCTCCCAACAAGCAAAACAAGAACGGGAAATCTTTTTGGGTTTTCTTTTAATTACCACTACTACAGGCATGGAAAGTAAACTAACTAAAAGCTACAACTATTTTTTTTGTTTTTCTTAAGGTTTTTCAAACACACAAGAAGAAAGCTTAAAAAGAAAATAAACTAGCATGGATGATACAATGAAAAAGTATGAGCACCGACAATTGGCATGAGTGTGTGAACATGAATGTAATGTCGGTGAGAAATACGTACTCCCCCAAGCTTAGGCTTTTGGCCTAAGTTGGTCTATGCCCATGGATCAAAGTTGTAGCTGGGGTCGTACTAAGATGCAGCGGCAATTGCCTGATGAGCTGCAGCTTGGAGGCGAGCTACCACCGCCCTCCTCTCATACTCGGTCGCCTCCTCCCTGGTTATAACATATCTCCCTTTTGCCTAAAAGTCAAAGAAAGTAGGAGCAGGGAGAGCGACGTGATAGGTGCGTCGTCTGTCGAAGATTAGTCGGTACTGGAGGAACTGATTGTTCCTCTCAACAAACTGATGACGAACCATGGCATTATAATCTAAATAAGAAGGAGGCACCTCAATATCATCTCCACGTATGGGTATCTCAAGAAAATCATCTAAACGGGTTGCATAAATTCCACCAAAGAAATCTCCATCAATACTATTATTATGCAACCAACGTGCAACAATGGCCCCCATGTTATATTGTCTATCCCCTAATACAACACTCTTGAGAACACTAAGATCAGGAACACACATGTGACATGCATCATCCTTACCATTTATGCATCTACCTATGAAGAGAGCAAAATAATGTATTGCAGGAAAATGAATACTCCCTATGGTAGCTTGCGTGATTTCCCTAGATTCCCCCATAGTTATACTAGCAAGAAAGTCTTTATATTCAGATTTGCGAGGTTCACTAACATTAACCCACTGTGGGAGTTTACAAGCAGTGTTAAAATATTCTAAGTCCATGGTATAAGATTTATCATAAAGATCAAATAGGACAGTTTGAGAATTGCATGATGATGTAAATTTAAACCTTCTCACAAATGAATCAGTTAAATAGAGGTATTGATGGCACTTATCTGCCACGAAGCTCTCAAGATTGGCGTTACACACATATGCTTCAAATTCCTCCTAAATCCCTGCCCGAACCATAAAGTCCTCTGACAGCCATTCACAAGGCCGCACTTGAGCATCTCTTGGTAGTTCATTGTCCGGCTCGCGTATTGCGGTCCTTGGGCCTTGCTTCCTTGAGGAACCACCTTGGTACATTTTCCTAAACATATTTCCTCCTCTGGAAAAATTTCTGAAATTTTTAGTAACTTAAAATAAAAGTGAACCAAAGTCAACAAAATTGATAGCAACTACTCCTACAAGTGTCTAGAGGCTATATCATGCACTAAAACTACTTTTCACCATATAAATTTGACATGCAAGCTCAAGAACAAGGGCACCTAAGCAGCAAAATTTTGCAATGAATAAAGCACTAGAACAAAAACTAATTGGATCATTGGAGGAGTCACATACCAAAAAAAACAATCCCCCAAAGCAGTTTTGTGAGAGGAGCTTTGAGCAAGGAGATCGAAAATGGCAGCAAGATGAGCAAGAACTCAGGTTTGAGCTGGCTAGTGATTTTTTTGGGAGGAAGGAGTGTGTGGTGGCTGGAATAAGTGGTGGGGACCCACATGGGGTCCACGAGGCAGGGGGTGCGCCTAGGGGGGTGGGCGCGCCCTCCACCCTCGTGGGCACATGGCTGCTCCCCCTGTTGTGTTCTCAGTGCTAGATATTCTCAAATATTCTAGAAAAAATCATATTTAATTTTCAGGCCATTTGGAGAACTTTTATTTTCGGGGTATTTTATGTTGCGTGGATAATTCAGAAAATAGATAGAAAAATACTATTTTTTCTTTATTTAATATAAATAACAAAAAGTAAAAAGAGGGTACAGAGAGTTGTGTTTTCTACCTTCATCCATCTCATGCTCGTCAAAAGGAATCCACTAACAAGGTTGATCAGGTCTTGTTAACAAACTCATTTCGAATAACATGAAACCAGAGTAATTTCGAATAACACTAGGTTACCTTAAAGGGGATATGCACATCCCCAACAATAAGAATATCATATATCTTCTTGACAGTAGGAAGAGGAAATTCAAAACCTCCAATAGTAATTGTTGAAAATTTTCCAATAGAATTGATACTGTGGACATGGGGTTGTTTCCTCGGAAAGTGTACTGTATGCTTATTACCATTAACATGAAAAGTGACATTGCCTTTGTTGCAATCAATAACAGACAATACAGTATTCAAAAAGGGTCTTCCAAGAATAATAGACATACTATTGCTACCTCTTGAGCACTGCGTTCGATTTCCTTGAAGAGGAAAGGATGATGCAGCAAAGTAGCATAAGTATCTCCCTCAGTTTTTGAGAACCAAGGTATCAATCCAGTAGGAGGCTACACGCGAGTCCCCCGTACCTGCACAAAACAAATAACTCCTCGCAACCAACGTGATAAGGGGTTGTCAATCCCTTCACGGTCACTTACGAGAGTGAGATCTGATAGATATGATAGAATAATATTTTTGGTATTTTTGTGATAAAGATGCAAAGTAAAATAAAAGAAAAGTAAAAATCAAAGGAAATAACTAAGTATTGGAAGATTAATATGATGAAGATAGACCCGGGGGCCATAGGTTTCACTAGTGGCTTATCTCAAGAGCATAAGTATTTTACGGTGGGTGAACG
Source organism: Triticum urartu (assembly GCF_003073215.2). Classification (NCBI taxonomy): domain Eukaryota; kingdom Viridiplantae; phylum Streptophyta; class Magnoliopsida; order Poales; family Poaceae; genus Triticum; species Triticum urartu. The sequence continues at coordinate 553,893,574 of NC_053023.1, forward strand.
AATTACTGTTGAGAAATTGACAGAATTGATCATAGTTATGAGAATATCTAGGTACGAACATGTATATAGACATCACATCCGAGACAAGTAGACTGACTCCTGCCTGCATCTACTACTATTACTCCACTCATCGACCGCTATCCAGCATGCATCTAGAGTATTAAGTTCATGAAAATAGAGTAACGCCTTAAGCAAGATGACATGATGTAGAGGGATAAATTCATGCAATATGATAAAAAAACCATCTTGTTATCCTCGATGGCAACAATACAATACGTGCCCTGCTGCCCCTACTGTCACTGGGAAAGGACACCGCAAGATTGAACCCAAAGCTAAGCACTTCTCCCATTGCAAGAAAGATCAATCTAGTAGGCCAAACCAAACTGATAATTTGAAGAGACTTGCAAAGATAACCAATCATACATAAAAGAATTCAGAGAAGATTCAAAAATTGTTCATAGATAATCTTGATCATAAACCCACAATTCATCGGTCTCAACAAACACACCAGAAAAAGAAGATTACATCGAATAGATCTCCACAAGAGAGGGGGAGAACTTTGTATTGAGATCCAAAAAGAGAGAAGAAGTCATCTAGCTAATAACTATGGACTTGAAGGTCTGAGGTAAACTACTCACACTTCATCGGAGAGGCTATGGTGTTGATGTAGAAGCCCTCCGTGATCGATGCCCCCTCCGGCGGAGCTCCGGAATAGGCCCTAAGATGGGATCTTGTGGATACAGAAAGTTACGGCGGTGGAATTAGGGTTTTGGCTCCGTGTCTGGTCGTTTGGGGGTACGTAGGTATATATAGGAGGAAGGAGTACGTCGATGGAGCAACAGGGGGCCCATGAGGGTGGAGGGCGCGCCTGGGGGGGTAGGCGTGCCCCCTACCTCATGGCCTCCCTGTTGGTTGCTTGACATAGGGTCCAAGTCTCCTGGGTCTTGTTCGGTGAGAAAATCACGTTCCCGAAGGTTTCATTCCGTTTGGACTCCGTTTGATATTCCTTTTCTTCGAAACCCTAAAAATAAGCAAAAAAAACAGCAATTCTGGGCTGGGCCTCCGGTTAATAGGTTAGTCCAAAAAATAATATAAAAGTGGATAATAAAGCCCAATAATGTCCAAAACAGTAGATAATATAGCATGGAGCAATCAAAAATTATAGATACGTTGGAGACGTATCAAGCATCCCCAAGCTTAATTCCTGCTCATCCTCGAGTAGGTAAATGATAAAAAAAGATAATTTTTGATGTGAAGTGCTACTTGGCATAATTTTAATGTAATTCTTCTTAATTGTGGTATTAATATTCAGATCCGAAAGATTCAAGATAAAAGTTTAATATTGACATAAAAATAATAATACTTCAAGCATACTAACAAAGCAATCATGTCTTCTCAAAATAACATGGCCAAAGAAAGTTATCCCTACAAAATCATATAGTTTGGCTATGCTCTATCTTCACCACACAAAGTATTTAAATCATGCACAACCCCGATGACAAGCCAAGCAATTGTTTCATAGTTTTGACATTCTCAAAAAAATTTCAATCTTCACGCAATACATGAGCATGAGCCATGGATATAGCACTATATGTGGAATAGAATGGTGGTTGTGGAGAAGACAAAAAAGGGAGAAGATAGTCTCACATCAACTAGGCGTATCAATGGGCTATGGAGATACCCATCAATAGATATCAATGTGAGTGAGTAGGGATTGCCATGCAACGGATGCACTAGAGCTATAAGTATATGAAAGCTCAACAAAAGAAACTAAGTGGGTGTGCATCCAACTTGCTTGCTCATGAAGACCTAGGGCATTTTGAGGAAGCCCATCATTGGAATATACAAGCCAAGTTCTATAATGAAAAATTCCCACTAGTATATGAAAGTGACGAAATGAGAGACTCTCTATCATGAATATCATGGTGCTACTTTGAAGTACAAGTGTGGTAAAGGATAGTAACATTGTCCCTTCTCTCTTTTTCTCTCATTTTTTTATTTGGGCCTTTTCTATTTTTTTATGGCCTCTTTTCTTTCTTTCTTTTCATCCGGAGTCTCATCCCGACTTGTGGGGGAATCATAGTCTCCATCATCCTTTCCTCACTGGGACAATGCTCTAATAATGATGATCATCACACTTTATTTTCTTACAACTCAACAATTACAACTCGATACTTAGAACAAAATATGACTCTATATGAATGCCTCCGGCAGTGTACCGGGATATGCAATGAATCAAGAGTGACATGTATGAAAGAATTATGAATGGTGGCTTTGCCACAAATACGATGTCAACTACATGATCATGCTAAGCAATATGACAATGATGGAGTGTGTCATAATAAACGGAACGATGGAAAGTTGCATGGCAATATATCTCGGAATGGCTATGGAAATGCCATAATAGGTAGGTATGGTGGCTGTTTTGAGGAAGGTATATGGTGGGTGTATGATACCGGCGAAAGGTGTGCGGTATTAGAGAGGCTAGGAATGATGGAAGGAAGAAAAGTGTGTATAATCCATGGACTCAACATTAGTCAAAAAGAACTCATATACTTATTGCAAAAATCTACAAGTTATCAAAGCAAAGTATTACGCGCATGCTCCTAGGGGGATAGATTGGTAGGAAAAAACCATCGCTCGTCCCCGACCGCCACTCATAAGGAAGACAATCAAAAAATAAATCATGCTCCGACTTCATCACATAACGGTTCACCATACGTGCATGCTACATGAATCACAAACTTTAACACAAGTATTTCTCAAATTCACAACTACTCAAGTAGCACAACTTTAATATCACCATCTTCATATCTCAAAACAATTATCAAGCATCAAACTTCTCATAGCATTCAACACACTCATAAGAAAGTTTTTACTATTCTTGAATACCAAGCATATTAAGATTATTTAAGCAAATTACCATGCTATTTAAGACTCTCAAAATAATCTAAGTGAAGCATGAGAGATTAATAGTTTCTATAAAACAAATCCACCACCGTGCTCTAAAAGATATAAGTGAAGTACTAGAGCAAAACTATATAGCTCAAATGATATAAGCGAAGCACATGGAGTATTCTAACAAATTCCAAATCATGTATGGCTCTCTCAAAAGGTGTGTACAGCAAGTATGATTGTGGTAAACTAAAAAACAAAGAATCAAATCATACAAGATGCTCCAAGCAAAACACGTATCATGTGGTGAATAAAAATATAGCTCCAAGTAAAGTTACCGATAGAACTAGACGAAAGAGGGGATGCCTTCCGGGGCATCCCCAAGCTTTGGCTTTTAGGTGTCCTTAGATTATCTTGGGGGTGCCATGGGTATCCCCAAGCTTAGGATCTTGCCACTCCTTGTTCCATAATCCATCAAATCTTTACCCAAAACTTGAAAACTTCACAACACAAAACTTAAAGTAGAAAATCTCGTTAGCCCCGTCAGCGAAAGAAAACAAAAGACCACTTCAAGGTACTGTAATGAACTCATTATTCGTTTATATTGGTGTTAAACCTACTGTATTCCAACTTCTCTATGGTTTATAAACTATTTTACTAGCCATAGATTCATCGAAATAAGCAAACAACACACGAAAAATAGAATCTGTCAAAAACAGAACAGTCTGTAGTAATCTGTAGCTAGCGCAAGATCTAGAACCCCAAAAATTCTAAAATAAATTTTTGGACGTGAGGAATTTATCTATTAATTATCTGAAAAAATAATTAACTAAATATCACTTTCTAAATAAAAATGGCAGCAGTTCTTGTGAGCGCTAAAGTTTCCGTTTTTTACAGCAAGATAACAAGACTTTCCCCAAGTCTTCCCAACGGTTCTACTTGGCACAAACACTAATTAAACACAAAAAAACACAACCAAAACAGAGGATAGGTAAATTATTTATTACTAAACAGGAGAAAAAGTCAAGGAATAAAAATAAAATTGGGTTGCCTCCCAACAAGCACTATCGTTTAACGCCCCTAGCTAGGCATAAAAAGCAACGATAGATCTAGGTATTGCCATATTTGGTAGGCAATCCATAAGTGGATGTCATAATAGATTCATAAGGTAATTTAATTTTATTTCTAGGAAAGTGTTCCATGCCTTTCCTTAATGGAAATTGGAATCTAATATTTCCTTCCTTCATATCAATAATTGCACCAATCGTTCTAAGGAAAGGTGTACCAAGAATAATAGGACATGAAGCATTGAAATCTATGTCAAGAACAATAGAATCTACGGGCACATAATTCCTATTTGCAACAATAAGAACATCATTAATTCTTCCCATAGGTTTCTTAATAGTGGAATCCGCAAGGTGCAAGTTTAAAGAGCAATCATCAAAATCACGGAAACCTAACAAATCACACAAAGTCTTTGGGATCGTGGAAACACTGGCACCGAAATCACATAAAGCATAGAACTCATGATCTTCAATCTTAATTTTAATAGTTAGTTCCCACTCATCATAAAGTTTTCTAGGATATAAACTTCCAACTCAAGTTTTTCTTCATAAGATTGCATCAAGGCATCAACGATATGTTTAGTAAACGCTTTATTTTGAATATAAGCATGAGGAGAATTTAGCACGGATTGCAACAAGGAAATACAATCAATCAAAGAGAAATTTTCATAATTAAATTCCTTGAAATCCAAAATAGTGGTTTTAGCAACATCTAGGGTTTTAATTTCTTCAATCCCACTTTCATCAAATTTAGCACCAAAATCTAAAGACTCCGGATTTTTGGAACGCCTTCTAGGTAAAGGTGGATCATATTCAGTCCCATCATTATCAAGATTCATATTGCAAAACAAAGATTTGATAGGGGACACATCAATAACTTTTAGATCTTCATCTTTATTTTCATAGGAACTAGAAGAACACGCTCTTATAAAGGCATCTTTCTTAGCACGCATCCTAGCAGTTCTTTCTTTGCATTCATCAATGGAAATTCTCATGGCTTTGAGAGACTCATTGATATCATGCTTAGGAGGAATAGATCTAAGTTTAAAAGAATAAACATCAAGAGAAATTATATCAACGTTCCTAGCCAACTCATCAATCATAAGCAATTTTTCTTCAATCAAAGCATTGAAATTCTTTTGCGAAGTAATAAATTCTTTAATATTAGATTGAAAATCGGAGGGCATCTTATTATAATTTCCATAAGAATTGTTGTAGGAATTACCATAATTATTAGAGGGATTACTAGGATAAGGCCTAGGATTAAAGTTTCCTCTATACGCGTTGTTACCAAAATTGTTCCTACCAACAAAATTCACATCCATAGATTCATTATTATTCTCAATCAAAGTATACAAGGGCATATCATTAGGATCATAAGAAACACTCTTACTAGCGAATAATTTCATAAGTTCATCCATCTTTCCACTCAAAACATTAATTTCTTCTATCGCATGCACCTTTTTATTAGTAGATCTTTCAGTATGCCATTGAGAATAATTAACCATAATATTATCTAGGAGTTTAGTAGCTTCTCCTAAAGTGATTTCCATAAAAGTGCCTCCCGCGGCCGGATCTAAAAGATTTCTAGAAGCAAAATTCAATCCAGCATAAAAATTTTGTATAATCATCCACAAATTCAAACCATGAGTAGGGCAATTACGTATCATTAATTTCATCCTCTCCCAAGCTTCTGCAACATGTTCATGATCAAGTTGCTTAAAATTCATAATATCATTTCTAAGGGAGATGATCTTAAAGGGAGGAAAATACTTAGAGATAAAAGCATCTTTGCACTTGTTCCAAGAATCAATACTATTTTTTGGCAAAGACGAAAACCAAGCTTTAGCACGATCTCTAAGTGAAAAAGGAAATAGCTTCAACTTAACAATATCGTTGTCCACATCTTTCTTCTTTTGCATATCACACAAATCAACGAAGCTATTTAGATGGGTAGCGGCATCTTCACTAGGAAGGCCGGAAAACGGATCTTTCATGACAAGATTCAGCAAAGCGGCATTAATTTCACAAGATTCAGCATCGGTAAGAGGAGCAATCGGAGTGCTAATAAAATCATTGTTGTTGGTATTGGTAAAGTCAAACAATTTAGTGTTATCTTGAGCCATCGTTACAAGAAAGAAATCCAACACTCAAGCAAACAAAAAGCAAGCGGGCAAAAAGAGGCAAATAGAGAAAGAGAGGGAGGATAGAAGGAGGGCAAATAAAACGGCAAGGGTAAAGTGGGGGTGAGGAAAATGAGAGGCAAATGGAAAATAATGTAATCCGGGGGATAAGGGTTGTGATGGGTACTTGGTATGTTGACTTTTGCGTAGACTCCCCGGCAACGGCGCCAGAAATGGCTCATTGTCGGGAGTCAAATCTTGACTTGCGGGAACCTCCCCGGCAATGGCGCCAGAAATTCTTCTTGCTACCTCTTGAGCACTGCGTTGGATTTCCTTGAAGAGGAAAGGATGATGCATCAAAGTAGCCTAAGTATTTCCCTCGGTTTTTGAGAACCAAGGTATCAATCCAGTAGGAGGTTGCACGCGAGTCCCTCGTACCTGCACAAAACAAATAACTCCTCGCAACCAATGCGATAAGGGGTTGTCAATCCCTTCACAGTCACTTACGAGAGTGAGATCTGATAGATATGATAGAATAATATTTTTGGTATTTTTGTGATAAAGATGCAAAGTAAAATAAAAGAAAAGTAAAAATCAAAGGAAATAACTAAGTATTGGAAGATTAATATGATGAAGATAGACCCGGGGGCCATAGGTTTCACTAGTGGCTTCTCTCAAGAGCATAAGTATTTTACGGTGGGTGAACGAATTACTGTTGAGCAATTGACAGAATTGAGCATAGTTATGAGAATATCTAGGTATGATCATGTATATAGGCATCACGTCCGAGACAAGTAGACCGACTCCTGCCTGCATCTACTACTATTACTCCACTCATCGACCGCTATCCAGCATGCATCTAGAGTATTAAGTTCATGAAAACAGAGTAACGCCTTAAGTAAGATGACATGATGTAGAGGGATAAATTCAAGCAATATGATAAAAAAAACCCATCTTGTTATCCTCGACGGCAACAATACAATACGTGCCTTGCTGCCCCTACTGTCACTGGGAAAGGACACCGCAAGATTGAACCCAAAGCTAAGCACTTCTCCCATTGCAAGAAAGACCAATCTAGTAGGCCAAACCAAACTAATAATTCAAAGAGAATTGCAAAGATAACCAATCATACATAAAAGAATTCAGAGAAGATTCAAATATTGTTCATAGATAATCTTGATCATAAACCCACAATTCATCGGTCTCAACAAACACATCGCAAAAAGAAGATTACATCGAATAGATCTCCACAAGAGATGGGGAGAACTTTGTATTGAGATCCAAAAAGAGAGAAGAAGCCATCTAGCTAATAACTATGGACCCGAAGGTCTGAGGTAAACTACTCACACTTCATCAGAGAGGTTATGGTGTTGATGTAGAATCCCTCCGTGATGGATGCCCCCTCCGGCGGAGCTCCGGAATAGGCCCCAAGATGGGATCTTGTGGATACAAAAAGTTATGGCGGTGGAATTAGGGTTTTGGCTCCGTGTCTGATCGTTTGGGGGTACGTAGGTATATATAGGAGGAAGGAGTACGTCGGTGCAGCAACAGGGGGCCCATGAGGGTGGAGGGCACGCTTGGGGGGGTAGGCGTGCCCCCTACCTCGTGGCCTCCCTGTTGGTTGCTTGACGTAGGGTCCATGTCTCCTGGGTCTTGTTCGGTGAGAAAATCACGTTCCCGAAGGTTTCATTCCGTTTGGACTCCGTTTGATATTCCTTTTCTTCGAAACCCTAAAATAGGCCAAAAACAGCAATTCTGGGCTGGGCCTCCGGTTAATAGGTTAGTCCAAAAAATAATATAAAAGTGGATAATAAAGCCCAATAATGTCCAAAACAGTAGATAATATAGCATGGAGCAATCAAAAATTATAGATACGTTGGAGACGTATCAACTATCGTCCTCGGGAATATCAAGAATAACAAAGTCCATTAAAATAGTAACATTTGCAACTACAACAGACACATCCTCACAAATACCGATAGGTATAGCAGTTGATTTGTCAGCCATTTGCAAAGATATTTCAGTAGGTGTCAACTTATTCAAATCAACTCTACGATATAAAGAGAGAGGCATAATACTAACACCGGCTCGAAGATCACATAAAGCAATTTTAACATAGTTTCTTTTAATGGAGCATGGTATAGTTGGTACTCATGGATCTCCAAGTTTCTTTGGTATTCCACCTTAAAAGTGTAATTAGCAAGCATGGTAGAAATTTCAGCTTCCGGTATCTTTCTTTTATTAGTAACAATATCTTTCATGTACTTAGCATAAGGATTCATTTTAAGCATATCAGTCAAACGCATACGCAAAAAGATAGGTCTAATCATTTCAGCAAAGCGCTCAAAATCCTCATCATCCTTTTTCTTGGATGGTTTAGGAGGGAAAGGCATGGGTTTCTGAACCCATGGTTCTCTTTCCTTACTGTGCTTCCTAGCAACAAAGTCTCTCTTATCATAACGTTGATTCTTTGTTTGTGGGTTATCAAGATCAACAGCAGGTTCAATCTCTACATCATTATTATTGCTAGGTTGAGCATCAACATGAAAATCATCATTAACATTATCACTAGGTTCATGTTCATTACCAGATTGTGTTTCAGCATCAGAAATAGAAATATCATTGGGATTCTCAGGTGTGTCAACAACAGGTTCACTAGAAGCATGCAAAGTCCTATCATTTTTCTTTTTCTTCCTCTTAGAAGGACTAGGTGCATCAACATTGATTCTCTGAGAATCTTTCTCAATTCTCTTGGGATGGCCCTCAGGATACAAAGGTTCCTTAGTCATTTTACCACCTCTAGTCATAACTCTAATGGCATTATCATTTTTCTTATTATTTAATTCATTGAGCAAATCATTCTAAGCTTTAAGCACTTATTCTACTTGAGTGGTAACCATAGAAGCATGTTTACTAATAAGTTTAAGTTCACCTTTAACACTAGCCATATAATCACTCAAGTGTTCAAGCATATCAGCATTGTGTTTCAATTGTCTACCAACATAAGCATTGAAAATTTCTTGTTTAACCATAAAGTCATCAAACTCATCCAAGCATTGGCTAGCAAACTTAGTAAATGGAATTTCACATTTATCAAATCTATAGAGAGAATTTACCTTTACTGCCTGTGTCGGGTTATTAAGACCATGTATTTCTTCAATAGGTGGTAAATTCTTAACATCTTCAGCTTTAATACCTTTTTCTTTCATAGATTTCTTTGCCTCTTGCATATCTTCAGGACTGAGAAATAGAATACCCCTTTTCTTCGGAGTTGGCTTAGGAGTTGGTTTAGGAAGTGTCCAATTATATTCATTAATCAACATATTATTCAATAGTAATTCAGCTTGATCAACAGTTCTTTCCCTGAAAACACAACCAGCACAACTATCCCGGTAATCACTGGAAGCATCGGTTAGTCCATTATAAAAGATATCAAGTATTTCATTTTTCTTGAGAGGATGATTAGGCAAAGCATTAAGTAATCAGAGAAGCCTCCCCCAAGCTTGTGGGAGACTCCCTTCTTCAATTTGCACAAAATTATATATTTCCCTTAAAGCAGCTTGTTTCTTATGAGCGGGGAAATATTTAGCAGAGAAGTAATAAATCATATCCTGGGGACTACGCACACATCCAGGATCAAGAGAATTAAACCATGTTTTAGCATCACCCTTTAATGAGAATGGAAATAACTTAGGGATAATGTAATAATGATTTTTCTCATTATGAGTAAATAGGGTGGCTATATCATTTAATTTAGTAAGATGTTCCACAACAGTTTCAGATTCATAGCCATAAAAAGGATCAGATTCAACCAAAGAAATTAACTCAGGATCGACAGAGAAATCATAATCCTTATCAGTAATAAAGATATGCGAAGTAGCAAAAGCAGGGTCATATTTCATTCTAGCATTTAAAGACTTTTCTTTAAGCTTAGCTAATAATTTCTTAAGATCAAATCTATCATTGCAAGCAAGAAAGTCTCTAGCCCTAGGGGGAGAATCTTCATCATCACTTTCATCAATATTATCAGTTTCAATAATTTCATTCTCTCTAGCCCTAGCAAGTTATTCATCAAGAAATTCACCTAGTGGCACAGTAGTATCAAGCATAGAAGTAGTTTCATCATAAGCATCATGCAAATTAGAAGTGGCATCATCAATAACATGCGACCTATCGGAATCAATAGCATGTGTAGGTGTCGCAAGTTTACTCAAAACAGAAGGTGAATCAAGTGCAGAGCTAGATGGCAGTTCCTTACCTCCCCTCGTAGTTGAGGGAAAAATCTTGGTTCTTTGATCTTTCAAGTTCTTCATAGTGATAAGCAGATATAAATCCCAAGTGACTCAAAGAATAGAGCTATGCTCCCTGGCAACGGCGCCAGAAAATAGTCTTGATAACCCACAAGTGTAGGGGATCACAACAGTTTTAGAGGGTTGAGTATTCAACCCAAATTTATTGATTTGACACAAGGGGAGCCAAAGAATATTCTCAAGTATTGCAGCTGTCAATTCAACCACACCTAGAAACTTAATATCTGCAGCAAAGTATTTAGTACCAAAGTAATATGATAGTAGTGGTAATGGTAGCAAAGGTAATATTTTTGGTTTTATAGTGATTGTAACAGTAGCAATGGAAAAGTATATAAGCGAAGAACAATATAGGAAAAGCTCGTAGGCATTGGATCGGTGATGGAGAATTATGTCGAATGCGATCGATCATGCAATAGTTATAACATAGGGTGACATAGAACTAGCTCCAGTTCATCAATGTAATGTAGGCATGTATTCCTAATATAGTCATACGTGCTTATGGAAAAGAACTTGCATGACATCTTTTGTCCTACCCTCCCGTGGCAGCGGGGTCCTATTGGAAACTAAGGGATATTAAGGCCTCCTTTTAATAGAGTACCGGACCAAAGCATTAACACATATTGAATACATGAACTCCTCAAACTACGGTCATCACCGGTAATGGTCCCGATTATTGTCACTTCGGGGTTAACGGATCATAACACATAATAGGTGACTATAGACTTGCAAGATACGATCAAGAACTCACATATATTCATGAAAACATAATAGGTTCAGATCTGAAATCATGGCACTCGGGCCCTAGTGACAAGCATTAAGCATAGCAAAGTCATAGCAACATCAATCTCAGAACATATTGGATACTAGGGATCAAACCCTAACAAAACTAACTCGATTACATGATAAATCTCATCCAACCCATCACCGTATAGCAAGCCTATGATGGAATTACTCATGCACGGCGGTGAGCATCATGAAATTGGTGATGGAGGAAGGTTGATGATGACGATGGCGACGGATTCCCCTCTCCGGAGCCCCGAACGGACTCCAGATCAGGCCTCCCGAGAGAGTTTAGGGCTTGGTGGCGGCTCCGTATCGTAAAACGCGATGGATCCTTCTCTCTGGTTTTTCCCCCCGAACAGGAATATATGGAGTTGGAGTTGAGGTCGATGGAGCGTCAGGGGGGCCACGAGGCAGGGGGCGCGTCTAGGGGGTAGGCGCGCCCCCACCCTCATGGACAGGGTGTGGGCCCCCTAACGTGGATTGTTCTTCCAATATTTTTTATATATTCCAAAAATAATCTTCGTTGATTTTCAGGTCATTCCAAGAACTTTTATTTCTGCACAAAAATAACACCATGGTAATTCTGCTGAAAATAGCGTTAGTCCGGGTTAGTTCCATTCAAATCATGCAAGTTAGAGTCAAAAACAAGGGCAAAAGTGTTTACAAAAGTAGATACGATGGAGACGTATCAGCATACCACATCCGAATCATAACCCGGACGAGGGCCGACGGGGACGGATATCAAAACCATGGCACTATGAATAACAAACAACCGTACGGGTAAGATAATTATACAAGTAACTATATATATAAATCACACAAACATGATTTTTTTTATATAAAAAAGATAAGAACAAGAGGCTCACCACAAGGTGGTGCTAGCGACGGGACGGTGCGGATGATCGACGGTGGTTAGGATGGAGACGGGAAGGCATTAAGTAAACCACACCTACATATGCAAACTAAGAGTTATTTTGAGCTCAAATTGCATATAAATCAAATAAACTACCACATATAATTCCTCCCAAATTACTAAAACCCACAAATTCATCACTATATAAAGCATTGCAAGAACTAATCTAGCAATGAGGGAAGGACCAAGTTGCTTACCTTTGTGATCACTTGAATGGATGGGGGCCTTCAAATCTTGATAAAATTTGGGCAAAATGTGTGATGAGCTCGAGGAAGAGGGGAAGAACAGAGAGGAAAGGGGAAAGGAGAAAAACAGAGCGAGCTCGATCGCAGGTGGATGAAGGGTTTATATAGGACGACCTTTAGTACCGGTTCGTGGCACGAACCGGTACTAAAGGTGTTGGAGGGGCCCCAGACTGACAACATCCTGCTACCACTCTATTTAGCACCGGTTCGGGGCACGAACCGGTGCTAAAGGTTCTCCACAAACTGGTACTAATGAGAGTGGCCCGTCTAGCCGTTGGAACCGGCACTAATGGTCACATTAGTGCCGGCTCAAATACAAATCGGGACTAATGCATCCTTAACTTTGCTCCTGGACAGCTACTGCAGGTGAGCCAATTGTCTCCATCTGTTGCTACTGGTAGAACTACTACTGTACATTGTGGAGTTTGCTTATATTTTTTTTTTGCTTGCTCTTTTAAAGTGCCAGAGGCTGATGTCTTTTGTGATTGCAACCAGAAGACTGGGATGACAAGGAGTACATTCCTGAGCCTGAGGACATCAAGCCAAAGGTAGTTTTCTTTCTTTCTACCATGTCGATACTAGCATGAATTGATCAATAATAATGATATGCTATTAGTGTGAGGGGAAGCATCAGTTTTGGCTTGGCTCTGATCTGGTCGCCTCGGGATTCCTGGATTAAAATACGAATAGTGGCTGTTATCCACTTGCTAAGTTTGTGGAGATCAACTTTTTTGGTAGATGCTTTTTATCACTTACCTAACTTCAGTCCTCTCCATCTAAAAATGTAGCTGCTTCAAGTTAAAAGCGGGACACAACAAAGAATATTTTATGGCAAAGAATGCTCCAGCAGTTTGTGAAATTTGGTTTGTATGGAGAGGAAGACACATCTGGACCAGAGAAGCAACTGCAGCCATTGACATCTGGACCAGAGACCAAAGTAAGATGGTGCACAGCCGCATACGGCGTCCTATTTTGTTGTAGTGGTACTATATATGGTCTAATCCAGCACTGAATATCCATGTTGTTTTAATCCTGATGATGATGTTGTAGCATAAAGTGGAGACCATATTCGGTTGCTCTAGATGCTTTATCTCTGGTGGTTTCTTGTTTGATGCACATTGTTATTTGCAGGGCCGTGAGTATATTTCCAAGGAAATATACTGACCCTGATGTGTCGAAGTTGCCCATTTGCCCTTTCTTAAACAATTTTACTTTGTTTGTGTTCTTCCTGTATGTCCAGTTTCACATTATTGGTTTTTCATGCCATATTCATCAATCCTGCTCACATGCCTTATGATTGAGTAACCTGATTAGTATTAACGCCACTGTCCTATTACATGTATCATTTGACACACACATTAGTAAATCTGAATTAATTTTGACATAGTTGCTTATTGATTGAATATGAGTATTGTTCCTTATACTCAAATGGAACTTTGATCTGCTGTAACTTTGAATGATCGTTTTTAAACCTTGTCGTGTATGTGAAACATTCAATGCTTATTTCTTGCTAAGTTTGTCATATGTGCCAATTCAATTCCCTGTTTTGATGAATATGCCTATTCCAGATAAGTAGAATGAGCTTGTTAAAATAATAATAATAAGTAGAATGATAAAATACTGGTGTGTCTTTAGTTTTTATATTAAAAGTATATGTGTAATATTTCTTCTATCAGTGACATACTTTTTGTTCTCTTTTGAATGTCCAGATGTTTTGCAAAAGGAAGAAGCAGTACTTGAAGAAGCAGATTACAATGTTTTCTCGTCGTGAAGCACTAGATAGGCTTGTTCTATTTATTCTTCCTGTTCTAGAGTATTCCAACACCTGAATGCTTGACTACAACATGTTGTAGGTTGCTTGAATCTGTACATATGTGATGGAAATTTGTAGAATGTGTTCTGAGATATTTCCGTAATATTCAGCTAATTCGTGGTAACTTGATTCATATTATTATTCAAACTGGTTTGAAAATTTTCTTTAAATGGTCTGGAGTTGGACCTTAAAGAGGCTAAGGATCAATTATATTGGACAAATATTTTGGGTAAAAAAGTAAAACGAAAATAAATGAATGTGGAAAGGCCAAGGCCCAGGAAAGAAAAACCTGGAAAACATTGAGCTGGACTCATTTAAAAAAAGATAAAAAGGCTAAAATGTGGGCTTGGCCCATGTAGTCAACCAAATTAATAGGAAAAAATACATTAAAAAGGCCGAATTGTTGGGCTAGGCCCATGTAGAAGATCGAATTGGACCGGGCTGATTCTTGTGCCACATCAGATTGCCACGTCGGATGCCTACGTGGCATGAGGAGGCTGCTGGTGACCAAAACAAAATAGTAGGTATATTTTGGCCGTAAACGTCTACGACCTTCTCACAGAGAAGGTCGTTAATTTCAGTTTACGACTGCCAGCTTTTGACCATCTGTTTTTGGTCAAAAAAAGGTCGCAAATGAAAATCAATGACCTTTCAGGGACCAATAGTGAGGGTCACAAGTTGACATATTTCTTGTAGTGTGGAAAGGACCAAGTTGCTTACCTTTGTGATCACTTGAATGGATGGGGGCCTTCAAATCTTGATAAAATTTGGGCAAAATGCGTGATGAGCTCGAGGAAGAGGTGAAGAACAGAGAGGAAAGGGGAAAGAGAAAAACAGAGTGAGCTCGATTGCAGGTGGATGAAGGGTTTATATAGGACGACCTTTAGTACCGGTTCGTGGCACGAACCGGTACTAAAGGTGTTGGAGGGGCCCCAGACTGACAACATCCTGCCACCACTCTATTTAGCACCGGTTTGGGGCACGACCCGGTGCTAAAGGTTCTTCACGAACTGGTACTAATGAGAGTGGCCCGTCTAGCCATTGGAACCAGCACTAATGGTCACATTAGTGCCGGCTCAAATACAAATCGGGACTAATGAGATGAACATTAGGCCATTTTTCTACTAGTGGCACGTGCTCTTTGGTGGTCTACGCTGGTGGAGCTTCCTTCCGGGCATCGTGCGGACTAGATCTGTCAGGGTACACTTCTCCACCACCAGCTGGTCGAGCTCCTTAGGGCGGACGGATGACAAGAACTACTTCCCTGTGGTTTCGTTCGCCGTGCAAGGCTATTTCGGCTTGCGGGTCGCGGCCGTCGGCGTCCCTCTTCCATTTTCGCTTCGCGGTCACGGTCGCCTAAGTGGCGTATTGCGTGGGTCTGTCCCTGGCCATCCTTGGATTTGGCTATCTCGACGGACGCAGAGTATCAAGGTGGAAGGTTGTGCGAGCTATCACTACTAGGGAAAACCCTAGCAGTAGCGCTGGTTTTGTGCTCACTAGTAGCACGGGTAGGCGCGCTACTAATAAGGCGCTACAGCTATTGCTTAGCAGTAACGCATGCCGCACGCGCTACTGCTAGGACAAATAGCTGCAGCGCTTGTTCACTCCCACGTTGCTGCTAATGTAACTACTGGCAGCATGTTTTCTTTCCATCGCTACTAGTATTTTTTTTTATTTTTTTATTTTTAGTGTATTTATGCGCCATCGTACAAATATTGGTACAATACCAGTTATGAGGTTTACATCATTATGTCCATAACAGTGTGTCAAATGAAGGTGGATTAGGTTCAAGTGGAGGCAATATGTGGTGCATGTCAAAAGTATACTACTAATCCAAACTTGATCTAGTTTGGACTAGTAGTACTTTCGATGTGCACCACATGTTGCCTCCACTTGAATCTAATCCGCCAGCACAAGCTATTTAATCATCATCATAATCATTAGCATCAACAATATTTATTTAATCACCACTAACACTAGCTAATAATAATCATCAGTCATTACCACCAACACTAGCTATTTTATCATCATAGTAATAGTGTAGCACATCATCATCCTCAAACTCATTTCTAGCTAATCACTCTTGCTGCTCTCTCTTAGGTAAAACAACATAAAACATGTGTAGCTCTCCTACTTGATCAAGTTGGAGCATGCAGATGAACCTGTCTCCTAATTTTGGGTAGCACATCTGTTTGCTGCCCCCTAGTACTTGTCTGCGCTCCCCCATCACATATCTGGTCCAGTCTTGCACTATTAAGCATTCATCGCTGATCTTGAATGCACTAAAGTAACATGTAGGATATCTTGGCCGTAAGCTAATAATACTCATGGTACCTTTAGTCTCGATCCCATAAGGCACAACATTCATCGGGAGTCCCTGTTGAAGAACATCGTATGGTCACATACTTAGCAATGAAGTTTAGCTTCACAAATAATGTATGGAAAAGATGCACTGAGGACAAATAGTAAAAATCTTACCATCCTTCCTAAATAGATGTGACCGTAGTTCATGATGAACACTATTGGTCGCACGTTTTCAGTACTAAGATTTCTAAGTCCAGGAAGGAAATTTGTCTTGACGGTATCAAGATCCTCAAGCCATGAAACATAATGACTTAGCTCCTCGCAGTTTAGTTCAGCCCCGGGACAGTAGTAGGTCCTATCTACCAAGCGCTGGACATGTTTGCTTGCACCGAAATAAGCTGACAATACAAATTAGTTGTCAACTATTTTTGAATAAACAATATCAAAGACATAAATATGGTTGAGAACTTACATTTTGGTGTAACTGGAGGCGTCTGCACATCGACCCAGATGTCGGTATTACCTTCAATATCATCTTCTGGACGAATATCAAAGGTGATAACCATATCAGGCTAAAATGCATAAGTCTTGCATAGTGCTCGCCATGTTTTGCATCCAAAATAGGTGTAGTCGTTTGAGTTGTATAATTTTGCATGGAAAATATAACCATACTCGGTCTTCAAATAAACTTTCTTTACCTCCATAGTATGACTGAAACCTATCTTATCCAATACAAAAACTCTTGCATGGCAGGGGATACGCTAGTAGAATAGTAAAAAAAATATAAGTTGAAGCAAATGAAGCAGATGTCATGCTTAATTACGAAAAAAAGACTTGTCGTTGTGACTTACTGTATCCACTTCGAAGTTCTCGTCCAGCTTGATGCTGAAGCGCCTATCATCATCTAGGAAGATTCCGTCGCACAGGCCGCGCTCGTCTTCGCAGTATTTGCAAATACCGAAATCCTTTTTGTCGTCAGACATTTCCTATGTTCATAGTTAAAACATTAATTGAAAATCGATAAAAGACAACTACCAGGATACTCAACACACAAATCCGGGGCACTCGATATTTCCTACATATTCTGGCAAAAGTCATGCCAAAATTCACGGAAAAATCCGGCATGACCTTTGCTAAAATAGGATATATCGAGCGCCTGAAATTTGCCGGAACGGAAATGAATCAACACTCCGGCAAAACATAGGCCACTCGGAGGTGTAACCTGCAAACATGACCGGCCACTTGGATATTGAGCAACACAAGATATACATTTCAAAATATCTTATAAGACTCAAATTAGCATGCATTCAATAAGCAAAAGTAAATCATCTCATGCGTCCATACATCGTCGAATATTATCACTAATACATCCCGAATAGTGTCATACATATAACATCACTAGTACAACTAAAACCCTAGCACACGACGGGTATCGGCGCGAGCGGTGGACACCCACAGAGAAGGAACCATCACGGGATCATAGCTCCAGTGAGATCCCTGGAGAACCTGCCAGGTATTGGAGAACCTGTGCTCCAACGCAAACAAGTAGCGACGGATGTGCGCGTCCTCCTCACTAACACGGTGACGCACCACCTCCGCGGAGTCCTCGAGCCTCTGGACCATCACTGGCCCACGCGACCGCCACCAAAGAAGGTTCGGGTCAATGATAGGCTGGCTCCTCACCAACCTGCGCCCCCCGGTAGGTAGCGCCTCCCAATACCACCCCGGCGGAGCCCAGTCCCGGACATGGCCCATCTGGTCAAGCAGGTGTCGTCCTCCGCCGACTCGACGACGAGGATGCGGGATAGGCATCGTCCACGTCGATGCGGGAAAATTGCTTTAACTAAAAAATAGCAACAAGTTCTTACTAACTAGTTCTATTAATTCAACTAGTTCTTACTAAAAATAAACTTACTATAAATAAAAATATTCTAGTACCTAATTAGTACCTAGTTCTTACTAACTAATTAGTACCTAAGAACTACTGCCCTAATTACCATCTAATTTGATGAACCTATAGGGGTGGAAAGTGGTAGCGGATATTCCAATTATCCAACTATAAAGTGAAATAAGTGGTCAAATTTTACTCGTTTTATGATTCATCTTAGAAATTTGATTCGTTTCCACCCTTACATGAACCCTAACTCATTTGAGCCGCATCCGCATCCGATTCGTTTCCACCCTAACTAATTTGATGGAGGTAGAAACCCTAGGCAGAGGTAGGGGAGAGGGAGGAGCAGGCGTGCTCACCTCGGGTGCCTGCGACGAGGGAGGGGCAGGTGGTGTCGAGGTCGTGGTCGGGGCTCCGGGGCAGCGTTGAGGTCGGGGGGCGGGGGCGGCGTCCGGGGCGACGTTGAGGTCGGGGTCGGGGGTGGCATCCCGGGCGGCGTTGAGGTTGGGGCGAGGCCGGCGTTGAATCTGGAGTCGGGGGCGGCATGGGGAGAGCGCGCGGCGGCCGAGGGGCGACGGCGGCGGCGAGAGTGGAGTTGATTTGGGGGATGAAGTGGCCGTGGTGAAGGACGAACCGCGTGGTTAAGTCAGAAGTACCAGTAGCGCGTTCCAGAAAGGGCGCTACTGCTACGTTAGCTACAGCGCGTTCTGGAATACACGCTGCAGCTAAGGAGATTAGCAGTAGCGCTGGGCCATTATACTTGCTACTGCTAGGTTGGGCTAGCCATGTGCGCCCAGTTCAAACGTAGCAGCAGCGCTTTTCGCTAGTACACGCTACTGCTAAAGTCATAGCAGTAGCGCAGTTTATTTACGCGCGCTGCTACTAAGTAGCAGCAGCGCTTGATTTTGTACAGCGCTACTGGTAAAATTCTATGTATAGGCTTTTCCCTAGTAGTGTATAGATGTGTGGTAATAGCAGAGGATGCAACGAGGTGAATGCGTGAGGATGAAGATGAAGGGAGGGGAAGGAGAAATTACCTTCCCCCCCCCACTTTATAGCCGCCGCAATAAAGCTGAATGGTCAGGACTCACGGTGTGACAAACTCCCCACATCCTCTGTGGTTTCCCATTCCGCGAGATGTGGGCGCGCATGTGAATTCAGGCATTATCATCATGTCATTGCGCAACCAACAAGTGACCTCAAGGGTCGATGAGCTTGTTTTGACAAGACAACATAGGCCTGGCTGTGACGCTTCAATCAACCAATGAATTGACATCATAGCTCAGAACACGGGGCCTCGGCCTTCAGCGAGCTCCGCGCCACACCTGAGCCCGCAACGGAAGGCGTTCCCAGAGTCCTCGTGGTGGGCAGGCCCGCAGATGTCTTCAAGGTCGAGCATCTCGAAAGAAGTCCTGATATCCAACACAAAGACGAGGAGTTCTCATGGGTTCTCGAAAACCAAAAAGCTCCAACCCCACACAAGCTCGGGGCTACTAAAGGTGTGATGCACCAAGGATGCCTTCTCCACAGGGAGCCCGACAACAAACCTGCCAAGGGGCCCAGGAGGCCGACCACATAGCTAGTAACATGAATGTGCCCAGAGGAATGGTAGGCTTCCATGGATTATCTTGCCCCCCAAGCCAGCATGGCAGCAGCCATGATTGGATCTCCCTCTTGTAAAACTATAGCCCTCACCGTGCATATATGGAGAGGGCTACAAGGCTCTCATTCTGATACACTCTCATAGACTAGACTCTCGGTAGCAATCTCATCTCCACCATTGTTATCCCTCACCCGAGGTACACCCACTATCAATAAGAACTCGAAGGATGACATAGGGTATTACTCCTCACTAGAGGCCTGAATTAGGGTAAAACCCTTGTGCGGCCTTCGATCTGGTACATACGGCCACGTTCACCACCCCACCGAGCGTACTGACCAGATTATGCACCGCCAGCGCTTATCAAGTCCATCACCCAATGGGGACAGCCAACAACGGCGAAAAACAGGCGGGTGTTGGCCTGGGAGCTGCCGGCGCCCTGACGGGAACAAGAAGGGCACGGAGAATGGCAGTGTGCGACGCATGGATGGGAAGTTTCGGCAGCGCTAGGGTCTATAGACTGTGTCATCTCTCATAATTGATGCAAGCATAGCATGCAAGAGGGAGGCAACCATGTGACACGTACCCAAACAAACCCCTCCCAATGGCCACAACGCTTAGGCCCGCACCCCCCGCATGCCCGACCAAAGGGGCCCACTCAACGCGCCTGCAGGGCCAAAATTGAGACCACTAGCGAAATCGGACGCCTCGATCGCTCCCGGGAGTTTTTGCCCCATGGAGCTTAGTGATTTAGGAGATGCATATATTTTGAAAAAGGGAAGCCATCCATAAAGCTGTCAACCCATGTTTAATGAACTTGTTGTTGTATTAGTATAAAAATTGCCACCTTGTAACTTTGGTACTAAGGCAACTTCATAGAAATATTTGGCGACACTTTTGGAAGAAAGAAAGAACATCAAAGCTTAACAACATATGGGTCTAGTTTTGATGATCTCGTCTAAACAGCAGGCCATGGAGATAGATTGGAAATCCTAATAATGGTTCGAGAGAGATATCATTTCGAAATTTCAAATAACATTAAGAGCGATGGCGCCATTGCTTTTATCACCCATAGATGCATGTGTGAAACGTTCAACTACATTTTTACCTCTTTAAAATTAGCATGTACAATCGCACAGGGATAAAAATGTGCAGTGTCATCATGTAGAGCTCATCTAGCATTGTCATGCTTCAAATATGGTCAATATTTTTTGCTCAGTTACTGTTTGAGGAAAGATTAAGCCAAGAAAAATATGTTCGACAAGCACCTCAAGATGCCGCCTGTCAAAGGTACTACACTCCTTCCCAAGACACAAATAGCCTCTTCATTAACTGTCCGATAGCCATGCGGATTTGGCAATAACTCACGCCTACTTGCTTCCAAGACTTATGGGTTATTGCCACGCCAAAAGCAAC
This sequence comes from Triticum urartu, assembly GCF_003073215.2. NCBI lineage: Eukaryota > Viridiplantae > Streptophyta > Magnoliopsida > Poales > Poaceae > Triticum > Triticum urartu. The sequence continues at coordinate 553,914,931 of NC_053023.1, forward strand.
CTCAAAAACTTCATTTAGGCAGAGGTGCGTGCGTGGGACTTTCACACGACAAATTTTCTCTGGTCTTTCTCATGGTACCGAAACAAAACAGCAACGCGAGGGTGGATGGAAGAAGTGTGGAGCGGAACGGAAAACATTTCCCTTTTTTAGATAGGAAGAGACATCTATAGATATAGATATAGAGATAGGGATGTTTTTTAAAACATCCATAAAGTTGATGTTCCATGTTTGCCGCCTAGTAACTTTGCTACTAAGCCAACTTCATAGAAAAACAAATTATGACACATGCGAAAGATATAAATGTCGAAGCTCAAAAACATAGGGTCTAGTTTCAATGATCTCGTCAAAACAAAGCGGACCATGGATATGCACACAAAATGGTTTGAGAGATATATCATTTTGAACCTTAAAAAATAACATTTAGGGCGCCGACATCATTGATTTTGTCACTATATGTTTGTCCCTTTAAAATTAACATGTATGGTCTCACATGCAATAAAAAATGTGAAGTGTGATCATGCCCAGCGCATCTAGCACTGCCGTGCTCAATATGGTCAATATTTGTTGCTTGGTTATTGTTTGAGAAAAGATTAAACCAATGCAAATGTGTTCTACATGCACCTCTCCCGACCCGCCGCCCATACGAGGTACCCTGTTCCTTCCAAAGACACATAGCCTCTTCATCAACTGTCTGAAACCCATGCGGATTTGGCAACAACCCATGCCTACTTGCCTCCGGGGCTTATGGGTTGTTACTACGCCAAAAGCAAGCTCAAAAACTTCATATATTCAGAGGTGCCTCTCTCAATTATCTGAGCTAGGGACGTAGGGAATGCTACGGCATTCCAAAGCCTAGATCACCCTCCCTCTCTTACTAGTGGAAGTAACATTTAGAGCGCCGACATCATTGCTTTGTCGGATAGATGTATGCATATCGATGGCGAATCGTTCCGCTATTTTTTCGTCTCTTTAAAAATAGCATGTATGGTCTCATATGTGATAAAAATGTGGTGTGTCATCATGTCGAGCTCATCTAGGGTTGTCGTGCTCCAAATATAGTCAATATTTGTTGCTTGGTATTGTTCGGCGACAAATTAAATCAACGCACATATATTTAACAGTCATCTATCGTAAGCCGCCGCCCGTGTAAGGTACTTTGTTCCTTACGAAAACACAAATCACATCCTTATCAACTGTCTGAAAGCCATGCGGATTTGGTAACAACTTACTCTTCTGCCGCTTACTTGTTTCGGAAAATCAACCTTAAAAACTCCATTTAATCAGAGGCATGTCTCTCTCAATTCTCTGAAAATTTTGGGACTCAAGAAATGCTAAGGTGTTTCGAAGCCTAGATCAACCTCCCTCTCTTATATTAGGAATATTATGTGGACTCTAATCCAATGTCATTAGCTTGGGCCAAGCACGATTGTGAAACAAAGTCGAGACGAAACTGAAAAAGGCCAGTCGGTCTGACCCTCTTTTCAGATTGGACACTCTTGATCAAGGGGCCATCAAATTTTGTTTGAATTGAGCACACGCGACCGAATTTGACACCCCCTATCTGGTATGCCATATGTACTTACTTCTGGAACCTTCCTTGCTAACTGCCATGATATCGTCCCATCTACAAAAGGAGGAGGAGCAGCAAGCCCCCCGGATCTGAGTTCCCCCATGGCATAATCGAACTCTCTGATCCACCCAACATTTCACGTCGCCCACATAACCTACCCCTCCTAGCTAGGTTACTACTTCGGCATCGGTCGGCAATGGCTAATCTGGCAGCAGGTGGCTACGTGTTCCAACCCACCGGCTGTGAGCTCGTCGGCTACTACCTCATGCCCAGGGTTGAGCTCGGTGGCTTCTTCCTCCCCGGCGTCATCGCGGAGGGCGTGGACGTCTTGTCCTTGCGCCCATGCGCGCTCTCCTTCCCGGAAAACCACAGGAGGGATTACAGCGAGCTATGGGGCTTGTTCTTTGCGGCAAAGCCCGCCGGCGAGACGTGCCCGACGCCGGGCGCGGGCGGGTGCTGGGAGCAGTACGGCCAGGAGAAGGCATACTACGACGGCGAGGGCAGTCGGGAGGCAGTGGCGTTCCGGCGTGTTGGTGCCGTGCCCGATCGCTGTCTAGCCCTAGCTCTCCTCTCTCTCTCTTTCTCTAGCCCGAACCAAGCAGAAGAAGGAAGGAAGAAGACAGAGGACACGGGAGGTTTTTTTTCCAGGTGCTCGAACACCACTTCCACGAGCACGAACTCGTCAAACCTCGCCAGTTACAACGATCATACGGGGCTTTATACCTGGGAGACGCTGGGAACGATCCCCACGTTCTCCACCAAGCAGGACACCCGATCGGTCCGCTCTGGCCGCGGCCACCTCGCGCCCGCGTACGCGTAGCTCGCGGCGAGCCCTCAACGATCTCGTCCACCAATCCTGTGATCCCCTAACTAACTGGCTACACCACGCACGCTAGCTGGGTCCGTGCACACACGCACCAGCCTGACTCACGCACGCACGCACACACATATGGACATGGCTTGTTGCTAACATTCACGCCCCAAGCTATGATCTTGCACATGTCAGGCTCATCGTCGACGTCGCGCCATGGGCGCCGCACCGCGCCGCTGTGGCCTCCGCCGCGTAGCACCCCACGTCCCACGCTCCCACGCTCCCAAGCTCGTGTACACGACGCGCACGCACACAGGCGCCACAGCCCGAGTCCAGCGCCCCGACGCGGTCCGTTCTCCGCTGCCTTCGTCACGCCACCGTGCCGCCGTGCCCTTCGCGCACACTCCCCACGTCCCTGCGCTCCCGGCCCGCGCTCCCGCCGCGCACGTACGCGATCTGCGCAACCAGGTCCAGCGCCTTGACCTCGACGCGGTCCACTCCCGCGGTCCCGACGCGCCCGACGCGTCCAGTGCGCACCCATAACACGCACCGGTCACGCCCAACTCGCCGCCGCGCTTATTGCCCTGCACCGTTGCGCCGTCAACCGCAGCACAGCACCTCCACGGTCTTCGCGCCGAGCCTCCGCGGCCTCTGCGCCACCACGCAGGTCCTCCGCGAACTCCTCGTCTCCGTGACCGCCGCTGCTCGTAGCGTGCACGGCATCACGCCACATCGTCGCGGACTCGCCGCACGTTGCCGATGCCACGCGCTCGCTGCGCGCACGGCATCACGCCCCACCACCGTGGACTCGCCGCGCGTTGCCGACGCCACGCGCTCGCCGCGTGCCGTTGCCAAGACCTTCATATCCGCCGCGCGCCACGGCCGCCCCTCGAACCTTGTGGCTCTGTATACCAATTGTTGGTGTCATGCCCGATCCTGTCTAGCCCTAGCTCTCCTCTCTCTCTTTCTCTGGCCCGAACCAAGCAGAAGAAGGAAGGAAGAAGACAGAGGACACGGGAGGGTTTTTTTTCAGGCGCTCGAACACCACTTCCACGAGCACGATCTCGTCAAACCTCGCCAGTTACAACGATCATACGGGGCTTTATACCTGGGAGACGCTGGGAATGATCCCCACGTCCTCCACCAAGCAGGACACCCAATCGGTCCGCTCTGTCCGCGGCCACCTCGCGCCCGCGTACGCATAGCTCGCGGCGAGCCCTCAATGATCTTGTCCACCACTCCCGTGATCCCCTAACTAACTGGCTACACCACGCACGCTAGCTGGGTCCGTGCACACACGCACCAGCCTGACTCACGCACGCACTCACACACATATGGACATAGCTTGCTGCTAACACGGCGCAGGTTCGCGTACCGCTACTCGTGGAGGGACGGGGAGGTAATATCGCAGACGCGCTGGCGGATGAAGGAGTACCGGCTCAACAGGAACGCGGCCGCCTTCCGCCGCGCGCACCCGGGCCCCGTGCCGCCGGACGTCGTCTTCGTAGTCCACAAGGTCTACAGGAAGTCGCTGATCCCTCCGCCATTGCCGCCCGACAGCAACTCCAGCGAGGACGGGAGCTCCGGGAGCTACATCGTGTACCCGCAACTCGATGAGATCATGCGGCGGTTAACGCTGGGGAACTAGGGCGGCCAAGGGGCGGTGCTCCTCCCCCTGCAGGAGTAGCATTACGCCACTGCATGTTGATTTCTTCAGCGTTGTTGTGTGTGTCTCTTGTGTTTTCAGTTCTGGATTGTGCCTTCGATCAAGTTGAGGCAGATTGCTTGTTGTAGTTCGTCGATCGTTGTTTTAATCATTTCGGAGTTTTCTTCTGTTGCTTAGACATAGCTTTAGTTTTGTATGACTTTGCTATGTTTGTGTGTGTATGTTGGTGTGGCCGTGTGTACCCTAGCTATGTAGAGGTTGTGATTGTGCTCATTGTGTTTGTATTTTGTTGATGCTTCATTTGAGTCAATAAAAATCATCCTTTGTCGAAAAAATTGTGATCCATCTTCTTTGCAAAATTTATCAGAACTGTTCAAAGGTGTTATATCTTTTAGAGAACTTACAGTTTTCTCTGCACATTTAGTGTTCATACTAGAAAATTTGTAAGCACCAAATCATGCTGCAGAAATTCGGTGAGGCTGAGAATTAATTGGTCTCCATTTCTTGGCAGATATATGAATTGGACTGAAGCGAGAGGCAAAGGCTAAGGGAAACTACTCCATAAATGCTACTGGCTGGAATGTTATCAAGCTTACAATAATTGCTTCTGGGTTGCACGAGTTATTTTTGGCATCACTTTGATATGTTAGACTCAAGATTCAAGACCCATAAGTCCAAAATATTTCTGGCCATGCCTCTCCGGTCTCTGGAGCCCGGAGCTTAGCCAGGTCAAGCAGATCTTGTAGCAATTGCATTTGCCATGGAGTAATGGTTTTAAACCAACAAATAATTAATCCCTTTTTGAGTTATATCTGAAATTAGCATTCATGATATGAATTGGGGAAAATATGACCTGCTCACTTTGCTGTCTTTATGTAGCACATTCACCTTGCATAATGAATTGCAATATTTCAAACTTCAGGCAACCTATGATTTTATTTGCTTATATATACTTGTTTAGAGATTAGTATTTTCGAGGGTTGGTCACAGAAAAGTTGTAATCACCTAATCATAGTGCGGCAACTTGTATAGAAGTGAAATTTGGTACTCCCTTATTTTGTTCAATGCACATACAAATTTAGAATTGTTTTCCATTCTATAAATTGGACTGAACTAGAGCACTAGTAAATTTCAATGCTACTGACTGGAATATTGATGATCTAGAAGACTAAATTTGTGGGTGAGTGTACACACATATATATAAGCGCTTGCATTTCTACTGCGTTCGGAAAAAAAGACTAAATTTGTGCTACTCAATTCAGCCCAGAGCTTCGCAATGACTCATATATCTTGTAGCACTTCATTTGCCGAGCATTACTATTAATAGCAGCAGATCATCACGTAGGGCATCATCACATGCGTACAACAGTTTGGCTTAGATTGGACCAGATGAGATTGATTTGCTACACCAACATGATTGTAATCCTCAAGGTTAAACAATAAAAATCTCATTTTCCTGTAAAGAAAATAGCAGCCTAAGTTTCAGGCCATTTACAAACATTTATATTTAGGTTTATATTTGATTGACTTAAATAGTTGTTGTTGGTCCACTTTAAATATTTTTAGGGGCATTTTGGGAATTTGAACATGGTTGGTTTCTTCATGACAATTACTTTGGGATGATTTAGGATATTACCAACATTTTTGTTTTACTGTCTAAAGAAATAATATTTTGACTTGTAACTGGAATTCGAATTTGAGTTTATTTGGGAAAAGTGGTTTGCACTATTGCAAAACATGATGACATGGCAATAATTAGGAGGAGATCACTATAGTTTAATTACAGGGTTGTTATCGTGAGCTGGACGTTGTCCTCGGCAGCGGGGAGGTACGACGAACCATGGGAGCGAGCTGGAGCGGTGAACGAATATAGTGTAGCTGTTGATTTATCGATTGTTGATTGTTTTGTACTAGTTTACATGAATTTAATGGGTTGCCAAAGATTGATTGTTGATTGATTTGTACCGATTGATCTGAATTAATTGGTTGCCAGATATACTAAAGATTTATTAGGTTACCGCAGATTGCTCCAAATTTATTTGTACCGATTAATCCGAATTTAATGGATTGCCAAAGATAGCAAAAGATTGGTTGTTGTTGGATTTGTACAGGTTAATCTGAAATTAATGTGTTTCCAAAGATACGAAAGATTTATTAGGTTCCTGGTGACTGACTTATTTGGCCGGTCACATGAAAACTGTGTGCTGCCGTGTGGGGATGTATCATTTTTGGAAATTGGGAACCATTATTGAAATTCAAGATAATATTTTTTGTTTTGACAAACATTTTCGAAATGCATGATTATTTTTCTAATACATGACTTTTTTTGAATCAACAAACATTTTGGAATCGATGTTTCTTGCAATTCACAGAAAAATTGAATTTTGTGAACATTTTCAAAAATTCATGTATAATTTTTGAATCTGTGAACATGTTTTGAATCCAAAAATATTTATTCAAAATCATGACATTTTTTATTTCTAGTACCTTTTTGAGAATCGTGAATATTTTTTGAATATGCAAACATTGGTTTTAATCACAAACATTTTTTTGAATCAGTGAATATTTTATGACTTCATGATTACTTTTTTCCAAATTCTCAATTTTTAGGATTTTAGAACTTTTCTGAAATCCTAAATTATTTACAGAAGAAAAAACAATACAAAACAGAAAATAAAAAATGATATGAAATAATAGGGCGCCTTGTACATGGGCCGGCCCAAAAGGGCACTCTAGGTAAGAGGGGGGTACGCGTTGTGACTCCTCCCAGCATGCATCGTGTGAAATAGGACCTCCCCAAGAACTCCCACCCCCATGTGAGCTCCTATCTGCAACATTTCACAACGAATAACAGCCCTAAGAACACACAAATAGCCAGTTAGGTCGGCCCAAAAGTGGGAGCGTTGTGCAAAATTCTACAAATTATTGCGCTCCCTAGGGGTCGAACACACGACCTCCACCTCTCACGCGCACGAGCCTAGCCAATGACCTGATAGAGCAAAATTGTGTTCCTAATGAGTTGCGCGGAGTTTTAAGAACTACAAACATCCATAGATTTGAAGATTTTTTTTAAATTTTGAACGCGTTTTTTATGAAAAAATCGATTACCTTTTGAGACGCATGCATTTTCAAAATACTGAACAATTTTCGAAAACAGAAACAATTTTGAAAATTAGAATACATTTTGAAATTCTAAACAAAATTTTAATTATTTTTTACATTTTTAAAATTAAAAATAAATTTTGTACTAAATCGGGGATAACCGATCGAAATTCCCCTCACCGACAGCCTAGGCCCACACTCCCAAATGTTGACCAAGGCCCACCAGCCGCCAGCCCAGCCTAGGCGTGACTCGGTCAAAATCGGGAACAGCCAAGCAGATCTATCGACTGGATCGCTCTTGGGAGTTTCAACATCCATAAAATTGTCAGCTCATGTTTAACGAACTTGTTGTTGTGTTCATATCAAAGTTCCCGACTAGTAACTTTGGTACTAACGCAAATTCATAGAAAAATTTGGTGACACCATTCAGGAAAAAAAAAGTTAATGCTTAACAACATATAGTCTAATTTCGACGATCTCTTTGAAACAAAGCTGATCATGAAGATAATCCGAGTAATGGTTTGAGGGAGATATGATTTTGAAGTTTCAAAAGTAACATTTGGAGTGCTGACATCATTGCTTTTGTCGCCCATAGACGCATGCATATCGCTGGTGAATCATTTTGCTATATGTTTTGTCCATTTAAAATTAGCATGTATGGTCTCATATGGAATTAAATATGTAGAATGTGACCATGCTGAGCTCATCTGACGCTGTGTGTGCTCCAAATACAGTCAATATTTGTTGCTTGGTCATTGTTCGAGGAAAGATTAAATCAAGGCAAATATGTTCGACAAGCACCTCTTCATCAATTGTCCAAAAGTCATACAAATTTGTCAACAACTCACTCCAAGCCACCGCCCCATACAAGGTACCTCTCCATCAATTGTCCGAAAGCGATGCGGATTTGCCAACAACTCACTGTTCTGCCGCCAACTTGCTTCCGCGCGTAAGGGGTGGGGAGGGGGGTCGTTGCCACGTCATCATCAACCTCAAAAACTTCACTTGACCACATGTGCCTCACTCAATTCTCTAGAAATTTTGAGACTCATCTCTCTTGAAATTTCGGGACTAAAAATGCTTAGGTGTTTCTAAGCATATATCACCATAGCTCTTTTATATTAGGAATATTTATGAACTCTAATCTATTGCCATGTGTTTGGGCCAAGCACGGTTGTGCAACAAATCCGATTGCACAATCCTGATCAATTGGCCCATCAAATTTTGTTTTAATTGAGCACATGTTATCTCCGACTTAATTAAACACCCTCTATCTAGTGTGCCATCTGTACTTGGCTTCTGCAACCTTCCTGTCATTAATGCCAACCCATCTATAAAAGCAGGAGCAGGTCCTCCCAACCTGAATTATCCCAGGGCATAATCGAACTCTCTTTCTCTCAGATCCACTCAACATTTTGAGTCGCCCACACAATCTACCTCTCCTAGGCTACAACTTCGATATCGGTCGGCGATGGCGAACCCTAATCTGACAGCCGGGTACGTGTTTCAACCCACCGGCCTTGAGCTCATCGACCACTACCTCGTCCCCAGGGCGGGGCTGGGCGGCGACATCTTCCCCGGCTTCATCGACGAGGGCGTGGACGTCTTGTCCTTGCCCCCGCGTGAGCTCCCCTTCCGGGAAAACCACATAAGAGATTATGGCGAGGTATGGGGTTTCTTCTTCGCGGCAAAGCTTGCCGGCGAGACGTGCCCGACGCCGGGCGCGGGCGGGTGCTGGGTGCAATACGGCACGGAGAAGCCGTACTACGGCAGCGAGGGCGGCTGAGAGGCAGTGGCGTTCCGGCGCAGGTTTGCGTACCGCTACACGTGGAAGGGCGGGGCGGTATGGTCGCCGACGCGCTGGCTGATGAAGGAGTACCGGCTCAACAGGGACGCGGCCGCCTTCCGCCGCGCGCACCCGGACCCCGAGGCGCGGGACGTCGTCTTCGTGGTCCACAAGGTCTACCGGAAGCCGGTGCTCCCCCCCCCCCCCCCCCCCCCCCCCCCCCTACCGACAGCAGCTCCAGCGACAGCGAGGAGGAGGACTCCGAGCGCTCCATGGTGTTGAAGAGGAAGCGGTCGTAGAATTATGCAACTGGAAAAGGACCGTCCCCCGCGTCGCTCCGCAGGGGCGGCTCGGGCGGAGACCAAGCCGCGACTTCCGCCGCCCCCTCCCCTCCTCCCCTCCTCCGCCGCCGCCGGCACGCGTCGCCGGGCAAAGCCCCGGTGGCGGCTGGCGGCGGCGGGCCCTCGCTCCTGCGCGCGGCGGTTGGTCTTGTGTGCGACCTCGGTGGTGCGTGCGCAGCGGCGTCGCGCGCGGCGCCGTGCTCCGGCGGCGCTCCGGCTTGTGCAGCGGCCTCTAGGTCGTCCGGTGCGCGGCGCGGGTGGTAGATCTGGGCGGTTGCGCTCCCCGGGCTCGCCCCGGTGTGTGCCGTCGCCTTGGCGAGGCCGCGGCGTGCGGGGCCGGATCCGGCAGGCCCCTGCCCGGATCTGTTGGGTGGCGCCAGTTTTCCTGCTCCCTCGGCGGCAGATCGGGTTTTCCCCAACTTGGCGTTCGCGTTTTCTCGGCGTGGTGGTGCTTTGTATTGCGCCTGGTTATGCCTGGAGCTCCCCGGTGTGGTGCTGGCCGGCGTTGTACCGTGCTCCACCGTTGGCTGCCTCTTCCTCCGCCTATCGGCCTATTGCGGTTGCACAGGTCGGCAAAATCCTTGGCCTGCAGATGGCAGCCATGGATGCGGCTTGCTCTCCACGCGGGGGGCAGCCGTGGGCGGGTTGGAAGGGCCCCCTTGTCCCGCTGTCAGCGTTGATGGGTGCTGTCTGTGGCGGCCATGGATGCGGTTCCTCTCACCCGGGAGGGCCGTGGCTTGGGGGTTGGCCGTCTTCCCTTGTCTTCGTCAGTGTTCTTATTGTTCGTCCTCAGGTGCCCCTTCACGTGTCTCTGCTGTGGCGATGCCTATGTGACTACACCGGTGGCACACAGGTGTTGTGGCGTCGTCTCGGCTCACGTATCCTTTCGATTGCGCCCCACGACACAGGTGGTGTCGTGGCGTTGGGCAGTCTCGGATGCGCGGCGCCTTTCGATTACGTCGATGGTGCAGTGTCTTGGTTTGGTCTACTAGGTGATGCCCTTCGGCCTTGTCGGTGGCACACAGGTGCCGTGGTGTCGTCTCTTGTTTCGTGTGTCCTTTTGATTGCACCCCACGGCACAGGTGGTGTCGCGGCGTTGTGTACTCTCGGATGTGCGGCGCCTTTTGATTGCATCGACGGTACAGTGCCCTGGCTTGGTCTCGGCTGGCCAATGGCGTTCGACTACTTTGGCGGTGCTCTTGTTGTGTTGTCTGTTCTTTTCCTCTTTGTTTCTCCTCTGTTTTATGTGTTGTATGTGTGTGTCCTTTTTTCTTTATCTCTTCTCCTCTTGTGCCCCCCCTGTATTTCTGGTTCACTTGAACCTATCTTGCGATAGGCTGCAAAGCCTTATAGGCAATATGAATACAATTCAGGTGGGGAAATCTCCCCCCCCCCCCCCCCCCCCCTCCCGGTGAAAATTCAAAAAATAAAATAAAATTATGCAACTGCATGTTAATTTCTTCAGAGTTGTTGTGTCTCTATTTCGTTTCATTTCAGTTGTGGATTGTGCGCTAGTTGAGGTAGATTGATTGGTCCGTTTCGTTCGAAGTGCAATGTAATCAGCCTCCCTCGCAGCATCTGCCAGAACAGTTCGGAGGTATTATCACCGTTTCATTTTATGATTTATGTTTTATGTGGACGTGAGTCTTGGTCTGATGTCTTCCCATCTGAGAAATTTTAGATTTGATGATCTATCTTCATAGTCCGCTTTGTTTCGAATAATTGGAACTGGAGTAGTGTTTAGGAGTAATGGTTACTCCTCCAGTTTCAGTTTCAAAATGGTTGGAGATAGAGACCAGCTTTTCTACTCTCGGGTGTAGGTACACCCGAGTTTGGAAAAAAAAAGAAAAACATGATCAAACAATGTCAAAAAAAGTCTGCAGTTTGGGGACATGAAACTTCATCAAATGTTCAAGCTTTTTGCAAGAATTCAGCGGAAAAAACATCAGAGGAGCTCTCGGCAAAAAAAACAAAATCAATGTTCTAAGTTTGCGCACTGTTTGAGCACTGTTTGAGCATTGATTTTTTTTTTGTGAGAGCTCCTCGGATGTTGTTTTTAGCTGAAACTTTGCAAAAAGTTCAAACACTTGATGAAGTTTGTTGTCTCAAGATTTCAGATTTTTCGGACCTTGTTTTATCACATTTTTCGAAGTTTCGCAAACTCGGGTGTACCTACACCCGAGAGTAGCCACAACTTTCCCTTGGAGATATCAGTTTGAATACAACTCCAGTTTCAGTTTTAGTATTTAGGAGTAATGGTTTCCAGTTTCAGTCACAGCAAACAAGCTAAAGATGTCTTCACATCTCAAAAATCGGAAGCTAAGCTTTGGATGACTTTGCTGGACATATATAAGCACCATACTAGTATAAGCTGTAATGTTCGAGTAGGGCGTTTTGGTGCCCAGGCTCATCTGCACCCGGTTAGAAAAAAATTCATAAAAAATTCAAAACAAATTTAAAAAATTCCAAATAAAATTAGTATGGTAGACAATTTGATGCGTGAGGCCCGCCCCAAATTTCAAGTCATTTGGACATGCATCTGTGACTTACCTAACAGATTTTAAACCAACAAATAATTAGTATATCCGGTCGTCCGGTTGCGCAGGACTGTTGCTGAAGCGACTTCTAATGAAGCTTGGATCAAAGATATCAATGGTGAGAGCAACATTCACACTTTCCTGTAGGTGGTTACCTTCTGGAAATTATTTCTTAAACCCCGACGATCCATGGCACTGAAGATAAGCGGACCTGGAGTTGGGTTTCAGAAGGAGTTTTTTCGGCAAAGTTAGTATATGGTGCTTGTTTCACTGCGGCAATCAATTGGATTACGAATTGCACCATAAGGCAATCCTGGGCGCTGTTGAAATACAAACTTTTTCTTTGGCTCGTCGTCGTGTTTGCCAAGAGGGATTTAGCACATAATGATACTTGTTGTTTATGTACCTCTACACACAGGAGGTGGCTCATTTCGATCATTTAGAGCTCGGTACTGCAATGGGCAAATCTGAGTGAGATCATTCCCTGGGCTTCCCTTCCAATCCATGATGGTGGTAGGAGGCCAGGTCAAGAACTCATGGCACAAAGAGTAAGGCTTTAAGTTCGTTGGTGTCTCTAACCTAGAGCATATGGCTAGAGAGAGGAAGTACAAGTGGGTTTTTAACAACACATACTTGCCTTTGCGAAGAGTCATCGATCGGTCTAAAACCGATGCTCGGGACTGGGCGGACGCAAGTCTTCGTCGTTTCATATTATGATTTAGATTTTATATGTATGTGAGTCTTGGTCGTTTCTACCCATGTTTGGGTTGTTGTGTGCGACCGTCGTAGCTTTGTTTCAGTCATCTAGTTAGCGAGATAAGGCTGAGTCATCTAATTACGATATTTTTTAAAACTGCCAGGATAGTTCAGGATGTATATAATTCAACCTCCACGAGTAGTTGTTTAGAGAAAAAATAGGGTTGGTTACAGAAAAGTTGTAATCGCCTAATCATAGTGCCGAAACTTGTATATAGATGTGAAAACTGGTACTCCTTATTTTGTTCAGTGCACATACAAATTTAGAATCGTTTGTCCTTCTGTAAATTGGACTGAACTGAGACACTTGTAGTAGATGTTATTTTGGTTTGAATTAGCCTAGTAGTAGATGTCAATGCTACTGACGGGAATTTTGGGTGATCATTGCAAGGATGTGCCAGTTTCAGTTTATTTACAAGCCTATGTTCATGATCCAAGGGGGCTAAGTTTGTCCTAGTCATTTCACTCCCGAGCTTAGCTCGTTTCCAAAAAAAAAGAAAAAAGAACGCCATGCTTAGCCTTGTCAGGTAGATCTTGTAGGACTTGCATTTGCCTTGTAGCTTAGTCCCCCCTTCCAATTGCAGCAGATCATGGGGCCATGGCCAAGGCCGACAAACGGTTTTGTGTTTCAAATACGTGTTGAGTATAATAACCATACTTGTAGAAACCGTAATATTCATGGATATGTGACTTGCCGTCCTGACATCAACTGATATATTTCATGGAAATGCTTCCGCAAATGAATATTGGGCATGAACAAATATTTGCTACCTTTCCCAGCAACGTTTTGGTTGCATCTTTCAGTCATATTCACTAGGCCCAGTAACGTTTTGGCTGCATCTTTTCCAATGAAACATTGTCCAGCTTTGTTGTGCATGTTGCACAACCCCATGCAGTTTTGGGGGTGGACCCCACTTTGCATGCTTTTGTGCATGGCATGCAATTGATACCGTTGCCGCACAATTACCCACGCCAAGATGCACCCAGTGCATTGCCTTTGCCGATACCAAGGCCAAGTGTGTTCTCTTACCATTCTGCAAGAAGACGAGCCGCTTACTGCTGCCAAATACTTCAAGCTGTTTGAACAACCCCTTGCGGAGGACGTCGTCCAGGCATTCGCAGATTACTACGGGGGAGATGAAGTGAGAACGTCCTAAACCCATGGGCATCTGAACCCGCTTTTCAAAAATGCATTTTAAACGCATTTCAAAATATTAAAAATTTCGAAAGAAAATCACATGCATGCATCTTCGCACACATGTGTACGCGGCACAATTTTTTGTGAAGAAGAAAATTTCTTTTTATTTTTCCTCTGCGAAAAAGACAAATTTCAGTGCTTTTGAATAGCATTTCATGATGCATTTTTGTCTTTTTTGCATAGGCCGAAGAAAAAGTTGTTTTCCCGTGAAACTTTATGCGCGCACATAGAATGTGAAGATGTATGCATGAACATTTTCATAATTTTTTGGCATGTAGTAATGAGTTTTCCAAAGTGGGTTAATTCATGTACTTTCCGGGTGGGACATGCCTAACACCGTGCTTTCCAGGCTGCACCCCATCCCTGCCAGCTTCCTTTTTTGCACAAGCCAAAGAAAAAGTTATTTTCCCGTGAAACTTTCTGCACGTACATAGAATGTAAAGATGTATGCATGAAACATTTTCCAGATTTTTTTGGCATTTAGTAATGAGGTTTCTAAAATGGGTTAATCCATGTACTTTTCAGGTGGGACATGCCTAGCACCGTGCTTTCCAGGCTGCATCCCACCCCTGCCAGCGGCCGAACCATCCCAGCTTAGTGTCGTGCTCCATCCCCCATTGGACCCATCCTTGGTCTTTATGGAGCGCAACCTTCGTGCGATTTTTTGGAACATTCCCGGTCTTAATTGTCCTGCCAAACGTGCTATCGTTTGTTTCATTATATCTGCTACCTCTCGTGCTGTGCTCTGCGTCAAAGAGAACAGACTGGACCTTCTCGTGCTGGTCACGGTGATCGAGACGTTGGGCCCGAGTTAGGACTTCTTCTTCCACCCGCGATTGGCCTCGGGAAGGCATTCTTCTCGCCTAGCATCCCTCGGCGGTGTCCATCTCCAATGCCGCCATTGGCTTGCACCACATTACGGCTCTCATCTCTATCGTCGCTAGGAAGGTGCACTCGTGGTTGACTGGGGTTTATGGCCCTCAAGGAGAAGACGAAAAGTTGCAGTTCCTGGCAGACCTTCGGGATGTGAGGGTGTTGTATGCTGGTTCGTGGCTGCTTGGCGGCGACTTCAACTTAATCACTTCATGTGCTAACAAGAACAATAACCGTATCAACCTCCACACCTCTCGCCGACTCATGATGGGGCACGTGCTCTTTGGCACCCGATGATGGTGGGGCTTCCTTCCAGGGTAATCTGCGGACCAGATCTGCCCACACAGACTTCTCTATCACCATTTAGTTCGGGCTCCTCAGCGTGGACAACCGACATGAATCACTTCCCCATGGTTTTTTTCATCACCCGACTGCTTCGGCTCGCGACCGTCAATAGCCCTCTTCCGCTTTTGCTTCGCGACCATGGTCTCCTGAGCAGCGTATTGCGCAAGTCCGTCCCTGGGCATCCTTGTATTTGGCCATCTCGATGGACGCAGATGATTAAGGCGGAATGTTGTGTGAGTTGTAGATGTATGGTAATGGCCGAGGATGCAAGTAGGCGAATGTGTGAGGATGACGATGATGTCGCTTGAAGCTACGTCGGTTTTTCCCCAAAGAGGAAGGGATGATGGAGCACAGTGGCAGTAGGTATTTCCCTCAGATATGAAACCAAGGTTATCAAACCAGTAGGAGAACCAAGCAACACAACGTAAACAGCCCCTGCACACAAATAACAACCACTCGCAACCCACGTGTTAAAGGGGTTGTCAATCCCTTTCGAGTAATGGCGCCATAAATGGCACATGGATGGGAGAAATTTGTAAATATTGATAGATCGAACGCTAAATAAAATAAATTACAGCAAGGTATTTTTTGGATTTTTGGTTTAATAGATCTGAAAATAAAAGCAAATAAAAGTAGATCGCAAAGACAAATAATATGAGAAAGAGACCCGAAGGCCGTAGGTTTCACTAGTGGCTTCTCTCAAGAAAAATAGCAAAGCGGTGGGTGAATAAATTGTTGTTGGGCAATTGATAGAACCTCAAATAATTATGACAATATCCAGGCAATGATCATTAATAGGCATCACGTCCAAGATTAGTAGACCGACTCCTACCTGCATCTACTACTATTACTCCACACATCGACCGCTATCCAGCATGCATCTAGTGTATTAAGTTCATGGAAAAACGGAGTAATGCAATAAGAACAATGACATGATGTAGACAAGATCCGTTTATCTATGGCGGTAGATGTAGATCCCATCTTTTTATCCTTAGTAGCAACGATACATATGTGTCGGTTCCCTTTCTGTCACTAGGATCAAGCACCGTAAGATCGAACCCACTACCGGGCACCTCTTCCCATTGCAAGATAAATAGATCAAGTTGGCCAAACAAAACCCAAATCTCGGAGAAGAAATATGAGGCTATAAGAGATCATGCATAAAAGAGATCAAAGAAACTCAAATACTTTCGTGGATATAAAAAGATAGATCTGATCATAAACTCAAATTTCATCGATCCCAACAAACACACCACAAAAGAGTTACATCATATGGATCTCCAAGAGACCATTATATTGAGAATCAAGAGAGAGAGATGAAGCCATCTAGCTACTAACTACAGACCCGAAGTTCTACAAAGAACTACTCACGCATCATCGGAGAGGCACCAATGGAAGTGGTGAACCCCTCCGTGATGGTGTTTAGATTGGATCTGGTGGTTCTAGACTCTGCGGCGCCTGGATGAATATTTCGTCGACTCCCCTGGGGTTTTGGGAATAATTGGGGTATTTATAGAGCAAAGAGGCGGTCTGGGGGGCACCCGAGGTGGGCACAACCCACCGGGGCGCGCCTGGGCCTCGTGGCGTGCCCTGGTGGGTTGTCCCCTCCTCGGGACTCCCCCCCGGGTGCAACCAGGGCCCAACATCTTCCTTCTGGTCCATAAAAATCTCCGTAAAGTTTTGTGGCATTTGTACTCCGTTTGATATTGATTTTTTACGATGTAAAAAACATGGAAAAAACAGCAACTGGCACTTGGCACTATGTCAATAGGTTAGTACCAAAAAAATATAAAATGATTATAAAACATCCAAGATTGATAATAAAATAGCATGGAACAATCAAAACTTATAGATAGGTTGGAGACATATCAGACGATAAAGGAGAAATTGCCTTATCTCTCCCTCTTTATAGTCGTCGCTATAAAATTGAATGGGCGGGCCTCACGACGTGACATGTGCCCTGCGTCCTCTATGATTTCCCATATCGTGAGATGTGGGCGTGCAAATTCACGCATTATCATCATGACATCGCGTGACAAACTAGCACCCTCAATGGTCCATTAGCCTGTTTTGACAAGACCAAGCGGGGTCTGTCAGTGACGATTCAACTACTAGAGACCAAAAGTCAGAGCTTAGACCGCGAGGCCTCGGCATCCAGGGAGATCTGCGTCGTAGCCGAGCCCGCAATAGAAGGAGTTACCGGAGCCCTCATAGTGAGCAGACCCACATATGTCTTCAAGGTCGAGCTCGCAGAAAGAAATCCTGGCATCTAGCACAAAGACAAGGAGTTTGCCTGGATTCTCGAAGACCGAGAACTCCAACCCCATACAAGCTCTAGGGCTATTGATGGTGTGACACACCGAGGGTGGCTTCTCCACAGGGGGCCTGGCAGCAGACCTGCCAAGGGGCCTAGGAGGCAGGCTACATAGCTAGCAATAGGAATGTGCCCGAAGGAATGGGTAGGCTTCTGAGGATCATCTTATCCCCCATGCTAGCATGGCGGCAGCCATGATTGGATCTCCCTCTTGTAAAACTCTAGCCCTCACCTTACTTATAAGGAGAGGGCTACATGGATCTCATTCCCATATACTCCTGTAGACTAGACTCTCGGTAGCAATCTCATCTCCCCCATTATAATCCCTCACCCTATGTACACCTACCATGAATAACAACTCAAAGCATGACATAGGGTGTTACTCCTTAATGGAGGTCTGAATCAGGGTAAAACCACTATGTGACCTCCGATCTGGTACGTCCAACCATGTTCACCCTACCGAGGGTACTGACCAGATTACACATCGGCAAAGTTGGTCAAGTTTAGCACCCAAACGAGGAGGGCCAACGACGACGAAGAACAGACGGGTGTTAGCTTGGGAGCTGGCGGTGCCCCGAAAGGAACAAGAATGTGATGCACGGTGACCGACTGCTACTCGGGAAGGTATGTGATACGTCCATTTTGCATCATGCTTTTATACCAATATTTATTTCATTATGGGCTGTTATTACACATTATGTCACAATACTTATGCCTATTCTCTCTTACTTTACAAGGTTTAGATGAAGAGGGAGAATGCCGGCAGCTGGGATTCTGGGCTGGAAAAGGAGAAAATATTAGAGACCTACTCTGCACAGCTCCAAAAGTCCTGAAACTTCACGGAAGTTATTTCCAGAATATATAAAAAATACTGAGCGAAGAAAGTTCCAGAGGGGGGCCACACCCTGGCCACGAGGGTGGGGGGCGCGCCCTACCCCCATGGGCGCGCCCCCTACCTCGTGGGCCCCTGGTGGCCCTCTAATGCCCATCTTCTGCTATATAAGGTATTACGTCCAAGAAAAGATCAAAAGAAAGCTTTCGGGAAGAAACTCCGCCGCCACGAGGCGGAACCTGGGCGGAACCAATCTCTGGCTCTGGCAGAGCTGTTCTGTCAGGGAAACTTCCCTCCGGGAGGGGGAAATCATCACCATCGTCATCACCAACGATCCTCTCATCGGGAGGGGGTCAATCTCCATCAACATCTTCACCAGCACCACCTCATCTCAAACCCTAGTTCATCTCTTGTATCCAATCTTTGTATCCAAATCTCAGATTGGTACTTGTGGGTTGCTAGTAGTGTTGATTACTCCTTGTAGTTGATGCTAGTTGGTTTATTTGGTGGAAGATCATATGTTCAGATCCATTATGCATATTAATACCCCTGTGATTATGAGCATGAATATGCTTTCTGAGTAGTTACATTTGTTCCTGAGGACATGGGAGAAGTCTTGCTATTAGTAGTCATGTGAATTTGGTATTCATTCGATATTTTGATGAGATGTATGTTGTCATCCCTCTAGTGGTGTCATGTGAATGTCGACTACATGACACTTCACCATTGTTTGGGCCTAGAGGGAGGCATTGGGAAGTAATAAGTAGATGGTGGGTTGCTAGAGTGACAGAAGCTTAAACCCTAGTTTATGTGTTGCTTCGTAAGGGGCTGATTTGGATCCATATGTTTCATGCTATGGTTAGATTTACCTTAATACTTCTGTTGTAGTTGCGGATGCTTGCAATAGGGGTTAATCATAAGTGGGATGCTTGTCCAAGTAAGGACAGTACCCAAGCACCGGTCCACCCGCATATCAAATTATCAAAGTACCGAACGCGAATCATATGATCGTGATGAAAACTAGCTTGACGATAATTCCCATGTGTCCTCGGGAGCGCTTTCCTTCATATAAGAGTTTGTCCAGACTTGTCCTTTACTACAAAAAGGATTGGGCCATCTTGCTGCACCTTATTTACTTTTATTACTTGCTACTCGATACAAGTTACCTCATCACAAAACTATCTGTTACCGATAATTTCAGTGCTTGCAGAGAATACCTTTCTGAAAACTACTTATCATTTCCTTATGCTCCTCGTTGGGTTCGACACTCTTACTTATCGAAAAGCTACGATAGATCCCCTACACTTGTGGGTCATCAAGATTCTTTTCTGGCGCCGTTGCCGGGGAGTGAAGCACCTTTGGTTGGTGGAATTTGGTAAGGAAAAAAATTATATAGTGTGCTGAAATTTACTGTCACTTGTTACTATGGAACATAATCCTTTAAGGGGTTTGTTCGGGGTATCTTCACCTCGTCCGGGACCACAATTAGTTACCCCTCAACCTACTGAACCTACTGAAAATGTTTACTTTGAAATTCCTTCAGGTATGATAGAGAAACTGCTAGCTAATCCTTTTGCAGGAGATGGAACATTGCATCCCGATTTACACCTAATCTATGTGGATGAAGTTTGTGGATTATTTAAACTTGCAGGTATGCCCGAGGATGTTATCAAGAAGAAGGTCTTCCCTTTATCTTTTAAGGGATATGCATTGACATGGTATAGGCTATGTGATGATATGGGATCGTGGGACTACTAGCGATTGAAATTGGAATTTCATCATAAGTTTTATCCTATGCATCTTGTTCATCATGATCGTAATTATATATATAATTTTTGTCCTCGCGAAGGAGAAAGTATCGCTCAAGATTGGGGGAGGCTTAAGTCAATGTTATATTCATGCCCCAATCATGAGCTCTCAAGAGAAATGATTATTCAAAAATTTTATGCTCGGCTTTCTCTCAGTAATCGCTCCATGCTCGATATTCTTGTACTGGATCTTTTATGATGAAGACTATTGAATTCAAATGGGATTTATTGGGAAGAATTAAACGCAACTCTGAATATTGGGACCCTGAATAAGGTAAGGAGTCAGGTATAACACCTAAGTTTGACTGTGTTAAATCTTTCATGGATACCGATGCATTTCGTGAATTTAGCATTAAATATGGACTTGACTCTGAGATAGTAGCTTCCTTTTGTGAATCCTTTGCTACTCATGTTGGTCTCCCTAAGGAGAAGTGGTTTAAATATAATCCTCCCATTGAAGTAAAAGTAGTTGCACCTATTAAAGTTGAAGAAAAGACTATCACTTATGATGATCCTGTTGTTCCTACTTCTTATGTTGAGAAACCACCTTTCCCTGTTAGAATAAAGGATCATGCTAAAGTTTCAACTGTAGTCAACAAAAGTAATACTAGGACACACAAACCCCCTGAGCAAGTTAAAGTTGAACCTAATATTGCTATGATTAAAGATCTCTTGGCCGATAATATTGATGGGCATGTTATTTACTTCTGTGATGAGACTGCTAGAATTGCTAGACCTGATACTAAAAATAAACATAGACATGTTGTAGGCATGCCTGTTATTTCTGTTAAAATAGAAGATCATTGGTATAATGGCTTATGTGATATGGGTGCTAGTGCAAGTGCAATACCTCATTCCTTATACAAAGAAATTATGCATGATATTGCACCTGCTGAGATAGAAGATATCGATGTTACCATTAAGCTTTCCAATAGAGATACTATTTCACCGATTGGGATTGTTAGAGATGTTGAAGTCTTGTGTGGGAAAGTTAAATACCCTGCTGATTTTCCTGTTCTTGGTTCCCCACAAGATAGCTTTTGTCCCATTATATTCGGTAGACCCTTCTAGAATACTGTTAATGCTAAGATAGACTGCAATAAGGATATTGTTTCTGTTGGTTTAGGGGATATGTCTCATGAGTTTAATTTTGCTAAATTTCGTAGACAACCTCATGATAAAGAATTGCCTAGTAAAGATGAAATTATTGGTCTTGCTTCTATTGCCATGCCCCTACTGATCCTTTAGAACAATATTTGCTAGACCATGAAAATGATATGTTCATGAATGAAAGAAGGGAAATAGATGAAGTATTCTTTAAACAGGGACCTATTCTGAAACACAACTTGCCTATTGAAATCCTAGGGGATCCTCCTCCACCCAAGGGTGATCCCGTGTTTGAGCTTAAACCATTGCCTGATACTCTTAAATATGCTTATCTTGATGAAAAGAAGATATATCCTGTTATTATGAGTGCTAACCTTTCAGAGCATGAAGAAGAGAGATTATTGAAAACTTTGAAGAAGCACCGTGCTGCTATTGGATATACTCTTGATTATCTTAAAGGCATTAGTCCCACTCTATGTCAACACAAAATAAATTTGGAGAAAGACACCAAACCAGTTATTGATCACCAACGATGGCTGAATCCTAATATGAAAAAAGTGGTAAGAAAGGAAATATTAAAGCTCCTTGAGGCAGGTATAATTTATCCCGTTGATGATAGTCAGTGGGTAAGTCCTGTCCATTGTGTCCCTAAGAAGGGAGGTATTACTGTCGTTCCTAATGATAAAGATGAATTGATTCCACAAAGAATTATTACAGGTTATAGGATGGTAATTGATTTCTGCAAATTAAATAAATCTACAAAAAAAGATCATTACCCTTTGCCTTTCATTGATCAAATGCTAGAAAGATTATCCAAACATACACATTTTTGCTTTCTAGATGGTTACTCTGGCTTCTCTCAAATACCTGTGTCAGCTGATGATCAAGCAAAGACCACTTTTACTTGCCCTTTCGGTACTTTTTCTTATAGACGTATGCCTTTTGGTTTATGTAATGCACCTGCTACCTTTCAAAGATGCATGATGGCTATATTCTCTGACTTTTGTGAAAAGATTTGTGAGGTTTTCATGGACGATTTCTCCGTTTATGGATCCTCTTTTGATGATTGCTTGAGCAACCTTGATCGAGTTTTGCAGAGATGTGAAGAAACTAATCTTGTCTTGAACTGGGAGAAGTGCCACTTTATGGTTAATGAAGGTATTGTCTTGGGGCATAAAATTTCTGAAAGAGGTATTGAAGTTGATAAAGCTAAAGTTGATGCTATTGAAAAGATGCCATGTCCTAAGGACATCAAAGGTATAAGAAGTTTTCTGGGTCATGCCGGTTTTTATAGGAGGTTCATTAAGGACTTCTCAAAAATTTCTTGGCCTCTGACTAACCTATTACAAAAAGATATTCCTTTCGTCTTTGCTGATGATTGCGTAGAAGTATTTGAAATACTTAAGAAAGCTTTGATTTCTGCACCTATTGTTCAGCCACCTGATTGGAATTTACCCTTTGAAATTATGTGTGATGCTAGTGATTATGATGTAGGAGCTGTTCTAAGACAAAGAGTTGATAAGAAGCTGAATGTTATCCAATATGCTAGTAAAACTCTAGATAGTGCCCAGAGAAATTATGCTACTACTGAAAAAGAATTTTGAGCAGTTGTTTTTGCTTGTGATAAGTTCAGACCTTATATTGTTGATTCTAAAGTAACTATTCACACTGATCATGCTGCTATTAAATATCTTATGGAAAAGAAAGATGCTAAACCTAGACTTATTAGATGGGTTCTCCTGCTACAAGAATTTGATTTGCATATTATTGATAGAAAGGAAGTTGAGAACCCCGTTGCAGATAACTTGTCTAGGTTAGAGAATGTTCTTGATGACCCACTACCTATTGATGATAGCTTTCCTGATGAAAAATTAAATGTCATAAATGCTTCTCGTAGTGCTCGATGGTATGCTGAGTATGCTAATTACATTGTTGCTAAATTTATACCACCTAGTTTCACATACCAGCAAAAGAAAAACTTCTTCTATGATTTAAGACATTACTTCTGGGATGACCCACATCTTTATAAAGAAGGAGTAGATGGTGTTATTGTTGGGGAACGTAGTAATTTCAAAATTTTCCTACGCACACACACAGGATCATGGTGATGCATAGCAACGAGAGGGGAGAGTGTGTCTACGTACCCTCGTAGATTGAAAGCGAAAGCATTAGCACAACGCGGTTGATGTAGTCGTGCGTCTTCACGATCCGACCGATCCAAGTACCGAACGCACGGCACCTCCGAGTTCAGCACACGTTCAGCTCGATGACGTCCCATGAACTCCGATCCAGTAGAGCTTCACGGGAGAGTTTCATCAGCACGACGGCGTGATGACGGTGATGATGATCCTACCGATGCAGGGCTTCGCTTAAGCACCACTACGATATAATCGAGGTGGATTATCGTGGAGGGGGGCATCGCACATGGCTGGAATAGATCAATAGATCAACTTGTGTGTCTAGAGGTGCCCCCTGCCCCCGTATATAAAGGAGCAAGGGGGAGGCCGGCCGGCCCCTGTAGGCGCGCTAGGAGGAGGAATCCTCCTTCTAGTAGGAGTAGGATTCCCCTCTTTCCTACTCCTACTAGGAGGGGGAAAGGAAAGGGAGGCGCTACCCCCCCCTCTCCTAGTCCAATTCGGATCAGAGGGGGAGGGGCGCGCGGCCTGCCCTAGGCCAGCCCTCTCTCTCTCTCTCCACTAAGGCCCATAAGGCCCACTATATCTCCCCCGGGGGGGGGGTCCGGTAACCCTCCGGCACTCCGGTTTTCTCTGAAACCATCCAGAACACTTCCAGTGTCCGAATATAGTCGTCCAATATATCGATCTTTACGTCTCGACCATTCCGAGACTCCTCATCATGTCTGTGATCAAATCCGGGTCTCCAAACTACCTTCTGTACATCAAAACACAAAACTCATAATACCGATCGTCACCAAGCCTTAAGCGTGCGGACCCTACGGGTTCAAGAACTATGTAGACAAGACCGAGACACGTTTCCAGTCAATAACCAACAGCGGAACCTGGATGTTCATATTGGCTCCCACATATTCTACGAAGATCTTTATCGGTCAAACCGCATAACAACATACGTTGTTCCCTTTGTCATCGGTATGTTACTTGCCCGAGATTCGATCGTCGGTATCTCAATACCTAGTTCAATCTTGTTACCGGCAAGTCTCTTTACTCGTTTCGTAATACGTCATCCCGTAACTAACTCATTAGTTACAATGCTTGCAAGGCTTATAGTGATGTGCATTATCGAGTGGGCCCAGAGATACCACTCCGACAATCGGAGTGACAAATCCTAATCTTGATTTATGCCAACTCAACAAGTACCATCGGAGACACCTGTAGAGCACCTTTCTAATCACCCAGTTACGTTGTGACGTTTGGTAGCACACAAAGTGTGCCGTCGGTAATTGGGAGTTGCGTAATCTCATAGTCATAGGAACATGTATAAGTCATGAAGAAAGCAATAGCAGAAAAACTAAACGATCAAGTGCTAAGCTAACGGAATGGGTCAAGTCAATCACATCATTCTCCTAATGATGTGATCCCATTAATCAAATGATAACTCATGTCTATGGTTAGGAAACATAACCATCTTTGATTAATGAGCTAGTCAAGTAGAGGCATACTAGTGACACTCTGTTTGTCTATGTATTCACACATGTACTAAGTTTCCGGTTAATACAATTCTAGCATGAATAATAAACATTTATCATGATATGAGGAAATAAATAATAACTTTATTATTGCCTCTAGGGAATATTTCCTTCAGTCTCCCACTTGCACTAGAGTCAATAATCTAGATTACACAGTAATGATTCTAACACCCATGGAACCTTGGTGCTGATCATGTTTTGCCCGTGAGAGAGACTTAGTCAACGGGTCTGCAACATTCAGATCCGTATGTATCTTGCAAATCTCTGTCTCCCACCTGGACTTGATCGCAGATGGAATTGAAGCGTCTCTTGATGTGCTTGGTTCTCTCGTGAAATCTGGATTCCTTTGCCAAGGCAATTGCACCAGTATTGTCACAAAAGATTTTCATTGGACCCGATGCACTAGGTATGACACCTAGATCAGATATGAACTCCTTCATCCAGACTCCTTCATTCGCTGCTTCTGAAGCAGCAATGTACTCCGCTTCACACGTAGATCCCGCCACGACGCTTTGTTTAGAACTGCTCCAACTGACAGCTCCACCGTTCAATATAAACACGTATCCTGTTTGCGATTTTGAATCGTCCGGATCAATGTCAAAGCTTGCATCAACGTAACCATTTACGATAAGCTCTTCATCACCTCCATAAACGAGAAACATATCCTTAGTCCTTTTCAGGTATTTCAGGATGTTCTTGACTGCTGTCTAGTGATCCACTCGTGGATCACTTTGGTACCTCCCTGCTAAACTAATAGCTAGGCACACATCAGGTCTGGTGCATAGCATTGCATACATGATAGAGCCTATGGCTGAAGTACAGGGAACATCTTTCATTTTCTCTCTATCTTCTGCAGTGGTCGGGCATTGAGTCTTACTCAACTTCACACCTTGTAATACAGGTAAGAACCCTTTCTTTGCCTGATCCATTTTGAACTTCTTCAAAACATTGTCAATGTATGTGCTTTGTGAAAGTCCAATTAGCGTCTTGATCTATCTCCATAGATCTTGATGCCCGATATGTAAGCAGCTTCATGATAACCCACAAGTATAGGGGATCGCAACAGTTTTCGAGGGTAGATTATTCAACCCAAATTTATTGATTCGACACAAGGGGAGCCAAAGAATACTCTCAAGTATTAGCAGATGAGTTGTCAATTCAACCACACCCGGAAACTTAATATCTGCAGCAAAGTGTTTAGTAGCAAAGTAATATGATAGTAGTGGTAACGGTGGTAAAAGGTAATGGTAGCAAAAGTAATATTTTTGGTGTTTTATAGTGATGATAACAGTAGCAACGGAAAAGTAAATAAGTGAAGAACAATATATGGAAAGCTCGTAGGAAATGGATCGGTGATGGAAAATTATGCCGGATGCGGTTCATCATGTAACAGTCATAACCTAGGGTGACACAGAACTAGCTCCAATTCATCAATGTAATGTAGGCATGTATTCCGAATATAGTCATATGTGCTTATGGAAAAGAACTTGCATGACATCTTTTGTCCTACCCTCCCGTGGCAGCGGGGTCCTATTGGAAACTAAGGGATATTAAGGCCTCCTTTTAATAGAGTACCGGACCAAAGCATTAACACATAGTGAATACATGGACTCCTCAAACTGCGGTCATCACCGGTAAGTATCCCGATTATTGTCACTTCGGGGTTAACGGATCATAACACATAATAGGTGACTATAGACTTGCAAGATAGGATCAAGAACTCTCATATATTGATGAAAACATAATAGGTTCAGATCTGAAATCATGGCACCCGGGCCCTAGTGACAAGCATTAAGCATATCAAAGTCATAGCAACATCAATCTCAGAACATAGTGGATACTAGGGATCAAACCCTAACAAAACTAACTCGATCACATGATAAATCTCATCCAACCCATCACCGTCCAGCAAGCCTACGATGGAATTACTCACGCACGGTGGTGAGCATCATGAAATTGGTGATGGAGGATGGTTGATGATGACGATGGCGACGGATTCCCCTCTCCGAAGCCCCGAACGGACTCCAGATCATCCCTCCCGAGAGAGTTTAGGGCTTGGCGGCGGCTCCGTATCGTAAAACGCGTTGAATCCTTCTCCCTGGTTTTTTCTCCCCAGAAGTGAATATATGGAGTCAAGGTTGAGGTCGGTGGAGCGTCAGGGGGCCCACGAGGCAAGGGGGCGCGCCCCCACCCTCGTGGACAGGTGGAGGCCCCCCCGACATGGATCTTCCTTCCAGTATTTATTATATATTCCAAAATAATTCTCCGTTGATTTTCAGGTCATTCCGAGAACTTTTATTTCTGCACAAATATAACACCATGGCAATTCTACTGAAAACAACGTCAGTCCGGGTTAGTTCCATTCAAATCATGTAAGTTAGAGTCCAAAACAAGGGCAAAAGTGTTTGGAAAAGTAGATACGATGGAGATGTATCAACTCCCCCAAGCTTAAACCTTTGCTTGTCCTCAAGCAATTAAGTTGATAAACTGAAAGTGATAAAGAAAAACTTTTACAAACTCTGTTTGCTCTTGTTGTTGTAAATATGTAAAGCCAACATTCAAGTTTTCAGCAAAGATTATGAACTAACCATAGTCACAATAACATTTAGGTCTCATGTTTACTCATATCAATGGCATAATCAACTAGCGAGCAATAATAATAAATCTCGGATGACTAGACTTTCTCAAAACAATCATGATATGATATAACAAGATGGTATCTCGCTAGCCCTTTCTGAGACCGCAAAACATAAATGGAGAGCACCTTTAAAGATAAAGGACTGACTAGACATTGTAATTCATGGTAAAAGAGATCCAGTCAAGTCATACTCAATGTAAACTAACAGTAATGGATTCAAATGACAGCGGTGCTCTCCAACTGGTGCTTTTTGGCAAGAGGATGATGACTCAACATAAAAGTAAATGGATATGCCCTTCGCAGAGGGAAGCAGGGATTTGTAGAGGTGCCAGAGCTCGGTTTTGAAATAGATATGAATAATATTTGAGCGATATACTTTCATTGTCAACATAACACATTATAGGCGGTTCCCAAACAGAATGGAAAAGTTTATACTCCCCCTCCACCAACAAGCATCAATCCATGGCTTGCTCGAAACAACGAGTGCCTCCAACTAAACAAAGTCCCGGGGGAGTTTTGTTTGCAATTATTTTGATTTGATTTGCATAAAGCATGGGACTAGGCATCCCGATGACCAGCCATTTTCTCGTGAGTGAGGAGCGGAGTCCACTCCTCTTGAGAATAACCCGCCTAACATGGAAGATACGGACAGCCCTAGTTGATACATGAGCTATTCGAGCATACAAAACAGAATGTTTATTTGAAGGTTTAGAGTTTGGCACATACAAATTTACTTGGAACGACAGGTAGATGCCGTATATAGGTAGGTATGGTGGACTCATATGTAATAACTTTGGGGTTTATGGAATTGAATGCACAAGCAGTATTCCCGCTTAGTACAGGTGAAGGCTAGCAAAAGACTGGGAAGCGACCAGCTAGAGAGCAACAACAGTCATGAACATGCATTAAAATTAATCAACACCGAATGCAAGCATGAGTAGGATATAATGCACTATGAACATAAATATCGTAGAGGCTATGTTGATTTTGTTTCAACTACATGCGTGAACATGTGCCAAGTCAAGACACTCAAATCGTTCAAAATAGGATACCACCCTATCATACCACATCACAACCATTTTAATAGCATGTTGGCACGCAAGGTAAACCATTATAAGCTCCTAGCTAATTAAGCATGGCATAAGCAACTATAATCTCTAATTGTCATTGCAAACATGTTTATCCATAATAGGCTGAATCAGGAACGATGAACTAATCATATTTACAAAAACAAGAGAGGTCGAGTTCATACCAGCTTTTCTCATCTCAATAAGTTCATCATATAATCATCATTATTGCCTTTCACTTGCACGACCGAATAGTGTGGATAATAATAATAGTGCACGTGCATTGGACTAAGCTGGAATCTGCAAGCATTCAATTCAAGAGAGAAGACAAGGTAATATGGGCTCTTTGTCAGATCAACAATAATGCATATAAGAGCCACTTTAACATTTTAATTATGGTCTTCTCCTTGCGACCCCCAAAGAAAAGAAATAAAACTATTTACACGGGAAAGCTCCCAACAAGCAAAAGAAGAACGAGAAATCTTTTTGGGTTTTCTTTTTAATTACTATTACAAGCATGGAAAGTAAACTAATTAAAGGCTACAACTAATTTTTTTTTGTTTTTATTAAGGTTTATTAAACACACAAGGAGAAAGCATAAAAAGAAAAAAACTAGCATGGATGATACAATGAAAAAGTATGAGCATCAACAACTAGCAATGAGTGTGTGAACATGAATGTAATGTCGGTGAGAAATACGTACTCCCCCAAACTTAGGCTTTTGGCCTAAGTTGGTCTATGGCCACGGCTGGCCTGGCGGATATCCAAAGTTATAGTTGGGGTCGTACTGAGATGCAGCGGCAATTTCCTGATGAGCTGTAGCTTGGAGGCGAGCTGTCTCCGCCCTCCTCTCGTACTCGGTCATGTCCTCCCTGGTTATAACATATCTCCCTTTTTCCTGAGAGTCAAAGAAAGCAGGAGCAGGGAGAGCGACGTGATAGGTGCGCTATCTGTCAAAGATTAGTCGGTACTGGAGGAACTGATCGTTCCTCTCAACAAACTGATGAAGAACCATAGCCTCATAATCTAAATAAACAGGAGGCAACTCAATATCATACCCACTTATGGGTATATCAAGAAAATTAGCTAGACGGGTTGCATAAATTCCACCAAAGAAATCTCCATTAAATCTATTATTATGCAACCTATGTGCAATGATAGCCCCCAAGTTGTATTGTTTATCTCTTAAAACAGCGCTTCTGAGAACGCTAAGATCAGGCACGCACATGTGACATGCTTCATCCTTACCATTTATGCACCTACCTATGAAGAGAGCAAAATAATGTATGGCAGGAAAATGAATGCTCCCTATGGTAGCTTGTGTTATGTCTCTAGATTCCCCCACAGTTATACTAGCAAGAAAATCTCTAAACTCAGATTTGCAAGGCTCACTAGTGCTGCCCCATTGTGGAAGTTTACAAGCAGTGGTAAAATCTTCGAAGTCTATAGTATAAGAATTTTCATAAAGATCAAATAGGACAGTTTGAGAATTACGTGATGATGAAAATTCAAACCTTCTCACAAAGGAATCAGTGAGGTAGTGGTATTGGCGGCACTTATCTGCCTCGAAGCTCTCAAGATCGGCATTACGCACATATGCGTTAAATTCTTCCTTGATTCCTGCTCGATCCATAAAGTCCTCTGAAGGCCATTCACAAGCCCGCACTTGCGCTTCCCTTGGTGGTTCATCGTCGGCATCACGTATTGTGAGCCTGGGTCCTTGCTTCCTTGAAGGACCACCTTGGTACATTTTCCTAAACATATTTCTTCCTCTGAAAAATTTCTGAAATTTTAGTGACTTCAAAATAAAAGTGAACCAAACTCAACAAAATTGATAGCAACTACTCCTACAAGTGCCTAGAGGATATATCATGCATTAAAACTACTTTTGACCATATAAATTTGACATGAAAGCTCAAGAATAGGGTCACCTAAGCAGCAAAAATATGTAATGAATAAAGCACTAGCACAAAAACTAATTGGACCATTGGAGGAGTCACATACCAAGGAACAATCCCCCAAAGCAGTTTTGTGAGAGGTGCTTTGAGCAAGGAGATCGAAAATGGCAGCAAGATGAGCTTGGACTCGGGTTTGAGCTGGTTGGTGGTGTTTGTGGGAGGAAGAAAGAACGTGTGGTAGCTGGAATAAGTGGAGGGGAGTCACCATGGGCCCACGAGGCAGGGGGGCGCGCCCAGGGGGTAGGGTGTGCCCTCCACCCTCGTGGCCAGGTGCTTGCTCCCCCTGCTGTGTTTTCAGTGCCAGACATTCTCAAATATTCTAAAAAAATCATATTTAATTTTCAAGGCATTTGGAGAACTTTTATTTTCGGGGTATTTTTTATTGCATGGATAATTCAGAAAACAGACAAAAATTACTATTTTTGCTTTATTTAATATAAATAACAGAAATTAAAAAGAGGGTACAGAGAGTTGTGTTTTCTAAATTCATCCATCTCATGCTCATCAAAAGGTATCCACTAACAAGGTTGATCAGGTCTTGTTAACAAACTCATTCCGAATACACATGGAACCGGAGAATTTTCGAATATCACTAGGTTGCCTCAACGGGGATATGCACATCCCCAACAATAAGAATATGATATTTCTTCTTGACAGTAGGAAGAGGAAATTCAAAACTTCCAATAGTAATTGTTGAAATTTTTCCAATAGAATTGATACTGTGGACTTGAGGTTGTTTCCTCGGAAAGTGTATCGTATACTCATTACCATTAACATGAAAAGTGACATTGCCTTTGCTGCAATCAATAACAGCCCCTACAGTATTCAAAAAGGGTCTTCCAAGAATAATAGACATACTATCGTCCTCGGGAATATCAAGAATAAAAAAGTCCATTAAAATAGTAACATTTGCAACCACAACAGGCACATCCTCACAAATACCGACAGGTATAGCAGTTGATTTATCAGCCATTTGCAAAGATACTTCAGTAGGTGTCAACTTATTCAAATCAAGTCTATGATATAAAGAGAGAGGCATAACACTAACACCGGCTCCAAGATCACATAAAGCAGTTTTAACATAGTTTCTTTTAATGGAGCATGGTATAGTTGGTACTCCGGGATCTCCTAGTTTCTTAGGTATTCCACCCTTAAAAGTGTAATTAGCAAGCATGGTGGAAATTTCAGCTTCCGATATCTTTCTTTTATTAGTAACAATTTCTTTCATATACTTAGCATAAGGATTCATTTTAAGCATATCAGTTAAACGCATACGCAAAAAGATAGGTCTAATCATTTCAGCAAAGCGCTCAAAATCCTCATCATCCTTTTTCTTGGATGGTTTGGGAGGAAAAGGCATGGGTTTCTAAACCCATGGTTCTCTTTCCTTACCGTGCTTCCTAGCAACAAAGTCTCTCTTATCATAACGTTGATTCTTTGATTGTGGGTTATCAAGATCAACAGTAGGTTCAATCTCTACTTCATTGTCATTACTAGGTTGAGCATCAACATGAACGTCATTATTAACATTATCACTAGGTTCATGCTCATTACCAGATTGTGTTTCAGCATCAGAAATAGAAATATCATTGGGATTCTCAGGTGTGTCATCAACAGGTTCACTAGAAGCATGCAAAGTCCTATCATTTTTCTTTCTCTTCCTTTTAGAAGGACTAGGTGCATCCATATTATTTTTCTGAGAATCTTGCTCAATTCTCTTAGGCTGGCCCTCAGGATACTAAGGTTCCTGAGTCATTTTACCACCTCTAGTCATAACTCTAACAACATTATCATTCTTATTATTTAATTCATTGAGCAAATCATTATGAGCTTTAAGTACTTGTTCTACTTGAGTGGTAACCATAAAAGCATGTTTACTAATGAGTTTAAGTTCACCTTTAACATTAGCCATCTAATCACTCAAGTGTTCAATCATATAAGCATTATGTTTCAATTGTCTACCAACATAAGCGTTGAAGTCTTCTTACTTAACCATAAAGTTATCAAATTCATCTAAGCATTGGCTAGCAAACTTAGTAAGAGGGATTTCAGCTTTATCATATGCATAGAGAGAATTTACCTTTACTACATGTGCCGGGTTATCAAGACCGTGTGTTTCTTCAATAGGTAATGAATTAAGACCATATATTTCTTCAATAGGAGGTAAATTCTTAACATCTTCAGCTTTAATACCTTTTTCTTTCATAGATTTCTTTGCCTCTTGCATATCTTCAGGACTGAGAAATAGAATACCCCTTTTCTTCGGAGTTGGCTTAGGAGTTGGTTCAGGAATTGGATCAGGGATTGGATCAGGAAGTGTCCAATTATTTTCATTAGTCAACATATTATTCAATAGAATTTCAGCTTCATTTGGTGTTCTTTCCCTGAAAACACAACCATCACAACTATCCAGGTGGTCTCTGGAAGCATCGGTTAGTCCATTATAAAAGATATCAAGTATTTCATTTTTCTTAAGAGGACGATCGGGCGAAGCATTAAGTAATTGGAGAAGCCTCCCCCAAGCTTGTGGGAGACTCTCTTCTTCAATTTGCCCAAAATTATATATTTCCCTTAAAGCAACTTGCTTCTTATGAGCAGGGAAATATTTAGCAGAGAAGTAATGAATCATATCCTGGGGACTACGCACACAACCAGGATTAAGAGAATTAAACCATATCTTAGCATCACCCTTTAACGAGAATGGAAATATCTTAAGGATATAATAGTAGCAAGTTTTCTCATCATTAGTAAACAGCGTAGCTATATCATTTAATTTAGTAAGATGTGCCACAATAGTTTCAGATTCATAGCCATAGAAAGGATCAGATTCAACTAAAGTAATTATCTCAAGGTTGACAGAGAAATCATAATCCTTATCAGTAACAAAGATAGGTGAAGTAGCATAAGCAGGATCATATTTCATCCTAGCATTCAAAGTTTTTGTTTCAGCTTAGCTAATAATTTCTTAAGATCACTCCTATCATTGCAAG
Source organism: Triticum urartu (assembly GCF_003073215.2). Lineage (NCBI taxonomy): Eukaryota > Viridiplantae > Streptophyta > Magnoliopsida > Poales > Poaceae > Triticum > Triticum urartu. The sequence continues at coordinate 553,948,294 of NC_053023.1, forward strand.
CAAGAAAATCTCTAGCAGTTTCTTCATCCATAACATAACCCTCAGGCACAACCGGTAATTCATAACTAGGGGGAGAATCTTCATCATCACTTTCATCAATATTATCAGTTTCAATAATTCCATTCTCTCTAGCCCTAGCAAGTTGTTCATCAAGAAATTCACCAAGTGGCACAGTAGTATCAAGCATAGAAGTAGTTTCATCATACGTATCATGCATAGCAGAAGTGGCATCATCAATAACATGCGACATATCAGAATTAATAGCAGAAGCAGGTTTAGGTGTCGCAAGCTTACTCAAAACAGAAGGTGAATCAAGTGCAGAGCTAGATGGCAGTTCCATACCTCCCCTCGTAGTTGAGGGATAAATGTTGGTTCTTGGATCTTTTAAGTTCTTCATAAATATAAGCAGATATAAATCCCAAGTGACTCAAAGAATAGAGCTATGCTCCCCGGCAACAGCGCCAGAAAATAGTCTTGATAACCCACAAGTATAGGGGATCGCAACAGTTTTCGAGGGTAGAGTATTCAACCCAAATTTATTGATTTGACATAAGGGGGGCCAAATAATATTCTCAAGTATTAGCAGCTGAGTTGTGAATTCAACCACACCTGGAAACTTAATATATGCAGCAAAGTGTTTAGTAGCAAAGTAATATGATAGTAGTGGTAACGGTGGTAAAAGGTAACGGTAGCAAAAGTAATATTTTTGGTGTTATATAGTGATGATAACAGTAGCAACGGAAAAGTAAATAAGCAAAGAACAATATATGGAAAGCTCATAGGCAATGGATCGGTGATGGAAAATTATGCCGGATGTGGTTCATCATGTAACAGTCATAACCTAGGGTGACACAGAACTAGCTCCAATTCATCAATATAATGTAGGCATGTATTCCGAATATAGTCATACGTGCTTATGGAAAAGAACTTGCATGACATCTTTTGTCCTACCCTCCCGTGGCAGCGGGGTCCTATTGGAAACTAAGAGATATTAAGGCCTCCTTTTAATAGAGTACCGGACCAAAGCATTAACACATAGTGAATACATGGACTCCTCAAACTACGGTCATCACCGGTAAGTATCCCGATTATTGTCACTTCGGGGTTAACGGATCATAACACATAATAGGTGACTATAGACTTGCAAGATAGGATCAAGAACTCTCATATATTGATGAAAACATAATAGGTTCAGATCTGAAATCATGGCACTCGGTCCCTAGTGACAAGCATTAAGCATAGCAAAGTCATAGCAACATCAATCTTAGAACATAGTGGATACTAGGGATCAAACCCTAACAAAACTAACTCGATTACATGATAAATCTCATCCAACCCATCACCGTCCAGCAAGCCTACGATGGAATTACTCACGCACGGCGGTGAGCATCATGAAATTGGTGATGGAGGATGGTTGATGATGACGATGGCGACGAATTCCCCTCTCCGGAGCCCCGAACGGACTCCAGATCAGCCCTCTCGAGAGAGTTTAGGGCTTGGCAGCGGCTCCGTATCGTAAAACGTGATGAATCCTTCTCCATGGTTTTCCCCCTTGAAAGTGAATATATGGAGTCAAGGTTGAGGTCGGTGGAGCGTCAGGGGGCCAGGCGCGCCCCCCAACCTCGTGGGCAGGTGGAGGCCCCCCTGACATGGATCTTCCTTCCAGTATTTATTATATATTCCAAAATAATTCTCCGTTGATTCTCAGGTCATTCCGAGAACTTTTATTTCTGCACAAAAATAACACCATGGCAATTCTGCTGAAAACAGCGTCAGTCCGGGTTAGTTCCCTTCAAATCATGCAAGTTAGAGTCCAAAACAAGGGCAAACGTGTTTGGAAAAGTAGATACGACGGAGACATATCACTTCACCGAGGTCTTTCATTGGAAAACTCTTATTTAAATATCCTTTTATGCTATCCAAAAATTCTATATCATTTCCAATCAACAATATGTCATCAACATATAATATTAGAAATGCTACAGAGCTCCCACTTACTTTCTTGTAAATACAGGCTTCTCCAAAAGCCTGTATAAAACCATATGCTTTGATCACACTATCAAAACGTTTATTCCAACTCCGAGAGCCTTGCGCCAGTCCATAAATGGTTCGCTGGAGCTTGCACACTTTGTTAGCACCCTTTGGATCAATAAAACCTTCTGTTTGCATCATATACAACTCTTCTTCCAGAAATCCATTCAGGAATGCAGTCTTTACATCCATTTGCCAAATTTCATAATCATAAAATGCAGCAATAGATAACATGATTCGGACGGACTTAAGCATCACTACGGGTGAGAAGGTCTCATCGTAGTCAACTCCTTGAACTTGTCGAAAACCTTACGCAAAAAGTCGAGCTTTGTAGACAGTATCATTACCATCAGCGTCTGTCTTCTTCTTGAAGATCCATTTATTCTCGATGGCTTGCCGATCATCGCGCAAGTTAACCAAAGTCCACACTTTGTTCTCATACATGGATCCCATCTCGGATTTCATGGCCTCTAGCCATTTTGCGGAATCTGGGCTCATCATCGCTTCCTCATAGTTCGTAGGTTCGTCATGGTCTAGTAACATGACCTCTAGAACAGGATTACCGTACCACTCTTGTGCGGATCTTACTCTGGTTGACCTATGAGGTTCGGTAGTAATTTGATCTGAAGTTTCATGATCATCATCATTAGCTTCCTCACTAATTGGTGTAGGTGTTACAGGAACCGGTTTCTGTAATGAACTACTTTCCAATAAGGGAGCAGGTACAGTTACCTCATCAAGTTCTACTTTCCTCCCACTCACTTCTTTCGAGAGAAACTCCTTCTCTAGAAAGGATCCATTCTTAGCAACAAAGGTCTTGCCTTCCGATCTGTGATAGAAGGTGTACCCAACTGTTTCTTTTGGGTATCCTGTGAAGACACAATTCTCCGATTTGGGTTCGAGCTTATCGGGCCGAAGCTTTTTCACATAAGCGTTGCAGCCCCAAACTTTAAGAAACGACAACTTTGGCTTCTTGCCAAACCACAGTTCATAAGGAGTCGTCTCAACGGATTTAGATGGTGCCCTATTTAACGTGAATGTAGCCGTCTCTAAAGCATAACCCCAAAATGATAGCGGTAAATCAGTAAGAGACATCATAGATCGCACCATATCTAGTAAAGTACGATTACAACGTTCGGACACACCATTATGCTGCGGTGTTCCGGGTGGCGTGAGTTGCGAAAGTATTTCGCATTGTTTCAAATGAAGACTAAACTCATAACTCAAATATTCTCCTCCACGATCAGATCGTAGAAACTTTATTTTCTTGTTACGATGATTTTCCACTTCACTCTGAAATTCCTTGAACTTTTCAAATGTTTCAGACTTATGTTTCATCAAGTAGATATACCCATATCTGCTCAAATCATCTGTGAAGGTGAGAAAATAACGATATCCGCCGCGAGCCTCGATATTCATCGGGCCACATACATCAGTATGTATGATTTCCAACAATTCTTTTGCTCGCTCCATAGTTCCGGAGAACGGCGTTTTAGTCATCTTGCCCATGAGGCACGGTTCACAAGTACCAAGTGATTCATAATCAAGTGATTCCAAAAGTCCATCAGAATGGGGTTTCTTCATGCGCTTTATACCAATATGACCTAAACGGCAGTGCCACAAATAAGTTGCACTATCATTATCAAACTCTGCATCTTTTAGTTTCAATACTTTGAATATGTGTATCTCCACTATCGAGATTCAAAAAGAATAGACCACTCTTTAAGGGTGCATGACCATAAAAGATAGTACTCATATAAATAGAACAACCATTATTCTCTGATTTAAATGAATAACCGTCTCACATCAAACAAGATCCAGATATAATGTTCATGCTCAACGTTGGCACCAAATAATAATTATTCAGGTCTAATACTAATCCCGAAGGTAGATGTAGAGGTAGCGTGGCGACCGTGATCACATCGACTTTGGAACCATTTCCCACATGCATCGTCACCTCATCCTTTGCCAATCTTCGCTTAATCTGTAGTCCCTGTTTCGAGTTACAAATATTAGCAACAGAACCAGTATCAAATACCCAGACACTACTGCGAGAATTAGTAAGGTACACATCAATAACATGTATATCACATATACCTTTGTTCACCTTGCCATCCTTCTTATCCGCCAAATACTTGGGGCAGTTCCGCTTCCAGTGACCAGTCATTTGCAGTAGAAGCACCCAGTCTCAGGCTTAGGTCCAGACCTGGGATTGTTCTCTTGAGAAGCAACTTGTTTGCCGTTCTTCTTGAAGTTCCCTTTCTTCTTCCCTTTACCCTTTTTCTTGAAACTGGTGGTCTTGTTAACCATCAACACTTGATGCTCCTTCTTGATTTCTACCTCCGCAGCCTTTAGCATTGCGAAGAGCTCGGGAACTGTCTTATCCATCCCTTGCATGTTATAGTTCATCATGAAGCTTTTGTAGCTTGGTGGCAGTGATTGAAGAACTCTGTCAATGACACTATCAACAGGAAGATTAACTCCTAGTTGAGTCAAGTGGTTATGGTACCCAGACATTCTGAGTATATATTCACTGAAAGAACTATTCTCCTCCATCTTGCAGTTGTAGAACTTATTTGAGACTTCATATCTCTTTATCCGGGCATTTGCTTTAAATATTAACTTCAACTCCTGGAACATCTCATATGCTCCATGATGTTCAAAACGTTGTTGAAGTCCCGGTTCTAAGTCGTAAAGCATGGCACACTGAACTATCGAGTAGTCATCAGCTTTGCTCTGCCAGACGTTCATAACATCTGGTGTTGCTCCTGCAGCAGGTTTGGCACCTAGCGGTGCTTCCAGGATGTAATTCTTCTATGCAGCAATGAGGATAATCCTCAAGTTACAGACCCAGTCCATGTAATTGCTACCATCATCTTTCAACTTTGCTTTCTCAAGGAATGCATTAAAATTCAGCAGAACAACAGTACGGGCCATCTATCTACAACAACATAGACATGCAAAATACTATAAGGTACTAAGTTCATGATAAATTAAAGCTCAGTTAATCAAAATATTAAAGAACTCCCACTTAGATAGACATTCCTCTAATCATCTAAGTGATCACGTGATCCATATCAACTAAACCATGTCCGATCATCACGTGAGATGGAGTAGTTTTCAATGGTGAACATCACTCTGTTGATCATATCTTCTATATGATTCACGCTCGACCTTTCGGTCTCTAGTGTTCCGAGGCCATATCTGCATATGCTAGGCTCGTCAAGTTTAACCCGAGTATTCTGCATGTGCAAAACTGGCTTGCACCCGTTGTATGTGAACGTAGAGCTTATCACACCTGATCATCACGTGGTGTCTCGGCACGACGAACTTTCACAATGGTGCATACTCAGGGAGAACACTTGTACCTTGAAATTTAGTGAGAGATCATCTTATAATGCTACCGTCGATCTAAGCAAAATAAGATGCATAAAAGATAAACATCACATGCAATCAATATAAGTGATATGATATGGCCATCATCATCTTGTGCTTGTGATCTCCATCTCCGAAGCACCGTCATGATCACCATTGTCACCGGCACAACACCTTGATCTCCATCGTAGCATCGTTGTCATCTCGCCAAATATTGCTTCTACGACTATCGCTACCACTTAGTGATAAAGTGAAGCCATTACATGGCGATTGCATTGCATACAATAAAGAGACAACCATATGGCTCCTGCCAGTTGTCGATAACTCGGTTACAAAACATGATCATCTCATACAATAAAATATAGCATCCTGTCTTGACCATATCACATCACAACATGCCCTGCAAAAACAAGTTAGACGTCGTCTACTTTGTTGTTGCAAGTTTTACGTGGCTGCTACGGGCTGGGCAAGAACCGTTCTTACCTACGCATCAAAACCACAACGATAGTTTGTCAAGTTAGTGTTGTTTTAACCTTCTGAAGGATCGTGCGTAGCCACACTCGATTCAACTAAAGTTGGAGAAACTGACACCTGCCAGCCACCTGTGTGCAAAGCACGTCAGTCGAACCAGTCTCGCGTAAGCGTACGCGTAATGTTGGTCCGGGCCGCTTCATCCAGCAATACCGCCGAACCAAAGTGTGACATGCTGGTAAGCAGTATGACTTGTATCATCCACAACTCACTTGTGTTCTACTCGTGCATATAACATCTACGCATAAACCTGGCTCGGATGCCACTGTTGGGGAACGTAGTAATTTCAAAATTTTCCTACGCACACACACAGGATCATGGTGATGCATAGCAACGAGAGGGGAGAGTGTGTCTACGTACCCTCGTAGACCGAAAGCGGAAGCGTTAGCCCAACAAGGTCGATGTAGTCGTACGTCTTCACGATCCGACTGATCCAAGTACCGAACGCACGGCACCTTCGAGCTCAGCACACGTTCAGCTTGATGACGTCCCATGAACTCCGATCCAGCAGAGCTTCACGGGAGAGTTTCATCAGCACGACGGCGTGATGACGGTGATGATGATGCTACCGACGCAGGGCTTCGCCTAAGCACCGCTACGATATAATCGAGGTGGATTATGGTGGAGGGGGCACCGCACACGGTTGGAATAGATCAATAGATCAACTTGTGTGTCTAGAGGTGCCCCTGCCCCCGTATATAAAGGAGCAAGGGGGGAGGCCGGTCGGCCCCTGTAGGCGCGCCAGGAGGAGGAATCCTCCTCCTAGTTGGAGTAGGATTCCCCTCTTTCCTACTCCCACTAGGAGGGGGAAATGAAGGGGGAGAGGGAGAAGGAAAGGGGGGCGCAGCACCCCCCCCACCCCTCTCCTAGTCCAATTCGGACCAGAGGAGGAGGGCGCGCGTCCTGCCCTAGGCCAGCCCTCTCTCTCTCCACTAAGGCCCACTATTTCTCCCGGGGGTTCCGGTAACCCTCCGACACTTTTCTCCGAAACCATCTAGAACACTTTCGGTGTCCGAATATAGTCTTCCAATATATCAATCTTTATGTCTCGACCATTCCGAGACTCCTAGTCATGTCCGTGATCAAATCCAGGACTCCGAACTACCTTCGGTACATCAAAACACAAAAACTCATAATACCGATCCTCACCAAACTTTAAGCGTGCAGACCCTACTGGTTTGAGAACTATGTAGACATGACCGAGACACGTTTCTGGTCAATAACCAATAGCGGAACCTGGATGTTCATATTGGATCCCACATATTCTACGAAGATCTTTATCGGTCAAATCGCATAACAGCATACGTTGTTCCCTGTGTCATCAGTATGTTACTTGCCCGAGATTCGATCGTCGGTATCTCAATACCTAGTTCAATCTCGTTACCGGCAAGTCTCTTTACTCGTTCCGTAATACCTCATCCCGTAACTAACTCATTAGTTACAATGCTTGCAAGGCTTATAGTGATGTGCATTACCGAGGGGGCCCAAAGATACCTCTCCGACAATCGGAGTGACAAATCCTAATCTTGATTTATGCCAACTCAACAAGTACCATCGGAGACACCTGTAGAGCACCTTTATAATCACCCAGTTACGTTATGACATTTGGTAGCACATAAAGTGTTCCTCTGATAATCGGGAGTTGCATAATCTCATAGTCATAGGAACATGTATAAGTCATGAAGAAAGCAATAGCAGAAAAACTAAACGATCAAGTGCTAAGCTAACGGAATGGGTCAAGTCAATCACATCATTCTCCTAATGATGTGATCCCATGAATCAAATGACAACTCATGTCTATGGTTAGGAAACTTAACCATCTTTGATTAATGAGCTAGTCAAGTAGAGGCATACTAGTGACACTCTGTTTGTCTATGTATTCACACATGTACTAAGTTTCCAGTTAATACAATTCTAGCATGAATAAGAAACATTTATCATGATATGAGGAAATAAACTATAACTTTATTATTGCATCTAGGGCATATTTCCTTCAGTTATTAGACGTTGTGTACCTGAGCATGAACAGGAACAGATCCTACGCAAGTGTCACTCCGAAGCTTATGGAGGACACCATGCTGGACATAGAACTGCACATAAGGTATTGCAATCTGGTTTTTATTGGCCTACTCTCTTCAAGGATGCTCGTAAGTTTGTCTTATCTTGTGATGAATGTCAAAGAATTGGTAATATTAGTAGACGTCAAGAAATGCCTATGAATTATTCACTCGTTATTGAACCATTTGATGTTTGGGGCTTTGATTATATGGGACCTTTTCCTTCCTCTAATGGGTATACTCATATTTTAGTTGCTATTGATTACGTTACTAAGTGGGTAGAAGCTATTCCAAATAGTAGTGCTAATCATAACACCTCTATTAAGATGCTTAAAGAATTTATTTTTCCGAGGTTTGGAGTCCCTAGATACTTAATGACTGATGGTGGTTCACATTTTATTCATGGTGCCTTTCGTAAAATGCTTGCCAAGTATGATGTTAATCATAGAATTGCATCTCCATATCACCCGCAGACTAGTGGTCAAGTAGAATTGAGCAACAAAGAGCTCAAATTAATTTTGTAAAAGACTGTTAATAGATCTAGAAAGAATTGGTCCAAGAAAATTGATGATGCATTATGGGCTTATAGAACTGCATATAAAAATCCTATGGGTATGTCTGAGTATAAAATGGTTTATGGTAAAGCATGTAACTTACCTCTTGAATTAGAACATAAGGCATATTGGGCTATTAAAGAGCTCAACTATGACTTCAAACTGGCCGGTGAGAAGAGGATTTTTGACATTAGCTCACTTGATGAATGGAGAACCCAGGCCTATGAAAATGCCAAGCTATTTAAAGAAAAAGTTAAAAGATGGCATGATAAAAGGATACAAAAGCATGAGTTTAATGTAGGTGATTATGTATTGCTATACAACTCTCGTTTAAGATTTTTTGCAGGCAAACTTCTCTCTAAATGGGAAGGTCCTTACGCCATCGAGGAGTTCTATTGTTCCAGTGCCATAAAAATCAACAACTTCGAAGGCACAAATCCGAGGGTGGTGAGTGGTCAAAGAATCAAACATTATATCTCAGGTAATCCTATAAATGTTGAAACTAATATTATTGAAACCGTAACCCCGGAGGAATACATAAGGGACACTTTCCGGAACGTTTCAGACTCCGAAAAGGAATAGGTACGTGGTACAGTAAGTAAACTGACTCCAAAACAGTTCTAATGGCAGTTTTCTCCGTTTTGGAATATTTAAGAAAATAGGAAAATAAGAAGTAGACCGAAAAGGACACGAGGCTTCCACGAGGGTGGAGGGCGCACCCCACCCCCTGGGCGCGCCCCCTGCCTCGTGGGCACCTCGTGTGCTCTCTGGACTCCGTTTTCTTGCACGATACTTCTTTTGGTCGGTAAAAATTCATTATATAATCTCCCGAAGGTTTTGACCACCGTATCACGCAAAAAATCTCATGTTCTTGTTTCGAGCTGTTTTCTGCCAGGGTTGTCAAGGCCAAGCATCATGTCGTCTCCCTCCTCCTCCAACAATGAGGGTAACGATGCTTGGCTAATGAAGATAGAGCTGAAGAGAGAAGAGCCCGGAGAGATCAACAAGGATGATGGGATCAAGAAGGCCATGGGGGACCAAGTTCTGGCAGTAGATGAAGAAGACATCCTTCAACCTCACCACAATCTCTTTACCCCAACAGAGATTGAGGCTTTCAAGATGATTGAGTTAGCTCATATTCGAAACAAGTATCTCACAAGTGAAAATATTTTGTTGAAGGAGCATATCATCGCACTCAAGGGCATTATCCACAAATTGGAGGATCTCCTACGCTCGATGTGCAACTACCCATCATCACCAACACCTTCTTCACCAACAAAGAAGAACTGAGCATTGGGTATGGGCACTCCCCTTGGCAACTACCAAGCTTGGGGGAGTGCCCCGGTATCGTATCATCATCACTTCTATCTTTACCGTTTTCTTAGTTCGATCCTTTTGATAATATCTTGATCTAGTAGAATAAAGTTTTAGTGTGATCTAGTTGTGAGTTTTGCTTTATGATCTTCCTATGTAGTCGATTCCGTGTTCTATATATAATAAAGATTTGTGTTGAGTCAAGGGCTTGATTATCTTGCTATGATCTTGAGGGAATAAAATAAAAGACAAGGAATAAAAGAAATAAAGAGATCATATGGATCTTATGGAGAGTAATGAGCTCACATATAAAGAGTATGATGAATAAAAGTTGTTGAGAGTTGACAAACATAGTTTTGGTCATCGTTCCAAGTAATAGTAAGTAATAAAGAAAGAGAGGTTCACATATAAATATACTATCTTGGACATATTTTATGATTGTGAGCACTCATTAAAGTATGATATGCTAAAGAGTTGACGTTGGACAAGGAAGACAACGTAATGGGTTATGTTTGCTTACATGTGAGATAAATTATATTGTCATGGATCATCCAACATTTTGAGCTTGCCTTTCCCTCTCATGCTAGCCAAGTTCTTTGCACTAAGTAGAAATACTACTTGTGCTTCCAAATACCCTTAAACACAGTTTTGCCATGAGAGTCCACCATACCTACCTATGGATTGAGTACGATCCTTCAAGTAAGTTGTCATCGGTGCATGCAATTAAAATTGCCTTCTAAATATGTATGACTTATTAATGTGGAGAAAATAAGCTTTATACGATCTTGTGATATGGAAGAAATAAAAGCGACAGACTACATAATAAAGGTCCATATCACAAGTGGCAATATAAAGTGATGTTCTTTTGCATTAAGATTTTGTGCATCCAACCATAAAAGCGCATGACAACCTCTGCTTCCCTCTGTGAATGACCTATCTTTTACTTTTATCTTCTACCTTACATAAGAGTAATGGTGATCTTCACCTTTTCTTTTTACATTTTATCCTTTGGCAAGCACAATGTGTTGGAAAGATCCAGATACATATAGCTAGTTGGATGTGAGTCTGCATGAACTATTATTGTTGACATTACCCTTGAGGTAAAACATTGGGAGGCAAAGCCATAAGCCCCTATCTTTCTCTTTATCCGATTAAAACTCCATACCCATAAATATTGCGTGAGTGTTAGCAATTGTGAAAGACTAAATGATAGTTGAGTATGTGGACTTGCTGAAAAGCTCTTATATTGACTCTTTCCTATGTTATGATAAATTGCAATTGCCTCAATGACTGAGATTAGAGTTTGTTAGTTTTCAATGAAGTTCATGATTCATACTTGAAATTGTGATTGAATTTTTACTTTAGCATAAGAGATCATATGACAATATATATATATATATATATTGATGTTCTAAGAATGATCATAATGCCCTCATGTCCGTATTTTTTTATCGGCACCTCTGTCTCCAAACATGTGGACATATTTTTTGATTTCAGCTTTCGCTTGAGGACAAGCGAGGTCTAAGCTTGGGGGAGTTGATACGTCCATTTTACATCATACTTTTATGTCGATATTTATTGCATTATGGGCTGTTATTACACGTTATGTCACAATACTTATGCCTATTCTCTCTTATTTTACAAGGTTTACATGAAGAGGGAGAATGCCGGCAGCTGGGATTTTGGGCTAGAAAAGGAGAAAATATTAGAGACCTATTCTGCACAGCTCCAAAAGTCCTGAAACTTCACGGAAGTTATTTCCAGAATATATAAAAAATACTGAGCGAAGAAAGTTCTAGAGGGGGGCCACACCCTGGCCACAAGGGTGGGGGCGCGCCCTACCCCCTGGGCGCGCCCCCTGCCTCGTGAGCCCCCTGGTGGCCCTCCGATGCCCATCTTCTGCTATATGAGGTCTTTCATCCAAGAAAAATTCGTAAGCAAGCTTTCGGGAAGAAACTCCGCCACCATGAGGCGGAACCTGGGCGGAACCAATCTAGGGCTCTGGCAGAGCTGTTCTTCCGGGGAAACTTCCCTCCGGGAGGGGGAAATCATCACCATCGTCACCACCAACGATCCTCTCATCTGGAGGGGGTCAATCTCCATCAACATCTTCACCAGCACCATCTCATCTCAAACCCTAGTTCATCTCTTGTATCCAATCTTTGTATCCAAACCTCAGATTGGTACCTGTGGGTTGCTAGTAGTGTTGATTACTCCTTGTAGTTGATGCTAGTTGGTTTATTTGATGGAAGATCATATGTTCAGATCCATTATGCATATTAATACCCCTCTGATTATGAACATGAATATGCTTTGTGAGTATTTACGTTTGTTCCTGAGGACATGGGAGAAGTCTTGCTATTAGTAGTCATGTGAATTTGGTATTCATTCGATATTTTGAGGAGATGTATGTTGTCATCCCTCTAGTGGTGTGATGTGAACGTCGACTACATGACACTTCACCATTGTTTGGGCCTAGAGGGCGGCATTTGCAAATAATAAGTAGATGATGGGTTGCTAGAGTGACAGAAGTTTAAACCCTAGAGTATGTGTTGCTTCGTAAGGGGCTGATTTGGATCCATATGTTTCATGTTATGGTTAGGTTTACCTTAATACTTCTGTTGTAGTTGCGAATGCTTGCAATAGGGGTTAATCATAAGTGGGATGCTTGTCCAAGTAAGGACAGTACCCAAGCACCGGTCCACCCACATATCAAGTTATCAAAGTACCGAACGCGAATCATATGATCGTGATGAAAACTAGCTTGACGATAATTCCCATATGTACTCGGGAGCGCTTTCCTTCATATAAGAGTTTTTCCAGGCTTGTCCTTTACTACAAAAAGGATTGGGCCATCTTGCTGCACCTTATTTACTTTTATTACTTGCTACTCGATACAAATTACCTTATCACAAAACTATCTGTTACCGATAATTTCAGTGCTTACAGAGAATACCTTACTGAAAACTGCTTATCATTTCCTTCTGCTCCTCGTTGGGTTCGACACTCTTACTTATCGAAAAGCTACGATAGATCCCCTACACTTGTGGGTCATCAGTATGCAACACATAGACGGGAGGTTTTGGCGGCGCTAGGCTCTGCAGAACGTGTCGTCTCTCACAATAGAGGCAAGCAAAGCGTGGAAGAGGGAGGCTACCGGGCGACACGTACCAAAACAAACGCCTCCCAATGGCCACGACGCCTAGGCCCACACCCCCACACGCCGGCCAAAGGGACCCACTCAACCTACCCCAGTCAAAACCAAGGCCACCAGTGAAATTGACTGCTCCGATCGCTCCTGGAAGATTGTGCCCCATGGAGCTTAGTGATTTAGGGGATGTGTATATTTTGAAAAAAGAAAACCATTCATAAAGTTGTCACCCCATGTTTAATGAACTTGTTGTATTGCTATCAAAGTTGCCACCAGGTATGGAATTCCAGGCCGTCGGATCTCAAATTCAACAGCGTCTAAGGAGTTGATGTAGCTGTTGTACTTGCACGCATTTTTTAGAGTCCTTGAGGGCTTTTTGCAAAAATATTCGTCAACTTAGGTGCTCCCAGAGCACCAGATATTCTCCCTTGCTACTAAGGCAACTTCAGAGAAAAATTTTGCGACACTTTTGGAAGAAAGAAAAAATGTCAAACCTTAACAACATAGGGTCTAGTTTTGGTGATCTTGTCGAAACAGCAGGCCATGGATATAGATCGTAATCTGAAGAATGCTTTGAGAGAGATATCATTTTGAAGTTTCAAATAATATTTAGAGCGTCGACGTCATTGCTTTTATCACCCATAGATGCTTGCGCGAAACTTCCACTATTTTTACCCCTTTAAAATTAGCATGTATGGTCTCACATGGATAAAAATGTCGATTGTGATCATCTCGAGCTCATCTAGCATTGTCGTGCTCTGATACGTCTCCAACGTATCTATAATTTTTGATTGCTCCATGCTATATTATCTACTGTTTTGGACATTATTGGGCTTTATTATCCACTTTTATATTATTTTTGGGACTAACCTATTAACCGGAGGCCCAGCCCAGAATTGCTGTTTTTGCCTGTTTTAGGGTTTCGAAGAAAAGGAATATCAAACGGAGTCCAAACGGAATGAAACCTTCGGGAATGTGATTTTCTCATCGAATACAACTCAGGAGACTTGGACCCTAAAGTTGAAAATAAGGTTGCTACCGTAGAGTTAATTGAAAATTTGGATAGAAAGATCCACAGCCGAATCTCTCAATATGGATCTAAAGTAGGAGTTACTTTGAAAGATATTAAAGAAAAGGAACCCATAGTTAATGAGAAAATAAATCACGATTCTGTTAGGATCGATAAAATTGAGAATATTATTACCAACTTGGGAACCGCTTTTTCTTCCGTAAAGAATACTCCGAGTCCCTCCACTAAAGTTGCCAAACTTATGTACGTTCCTAAAAATAATGGTGAATCATCTAGTAAGGAAAATGCGGATCTCAAATCTATAAGTGCTCATCCCAATCTTTTTGCTATCATTAAGGAACCATTTGTTACAAATGAATTTTTCGATCTTGTGCATAAAATCTTGATAATTAATAAAAAGAAAGAAATTCCTAAAGATGGTAGATGCCTCATTGAAGAATTGCCTACCAAAGATGGCAATACCTAGATCTATTCTTGCTTGTTATGCCTAGCTAGGGGCGTTAAACGATAGCGCTTGTTGGCAGGCAACCCAATTTTATTTTTATTTCTTGCTTTTTGCTCCTGTTTGGTAATAAATAAATTATATAGCCTCTGTTTTGGTTGTGTTTTTGTGTTTAATTAGTGTTTGTGCCAAGTAGAACCGTTGGGAAGACTTGGGGAAAGTCTTGTTGAACTTGCTGTAAAAAACAGAAACTTTAGCGCTCACGAGAACTGCTGTAATTTTTATTTGAAAAGTGCTATTTAGTTAATTCTTTTTGAAGATGATTAATAGATAAATTCCTCACGTCCAGAAATTTATTTTAGAATTTTTGGGGTTCCATATCTTGCGCTAGCTACAGATTACTACAGACTGTTCTGTTTTTGACAGATTCTGTTTTTCGTGTGTTGTTTGCTTATTTTGATGAATCGATGGCTAGTAAAATAGTTTATAGACCATAGAGAAGTTGGAATACAGTAGGTATAACACCCATATAAATAAAGAATTAGTTCATTACAGTACCTTGAAGTGGTCTTTTGTTTTCTTTCGCTAATGGAGCTCACGAGATTTTCTACTTTAAGTTTTGTGTTGTGAAGTTTTCAAGTTTTGGGTAAAGATTTGACGGATTATGGAACAAAGAGTGGCAAGAGCCTAAGCTTGGGGATGCCCATGGCACCCCCAAGATAATGTAAGGACACCTAAAAGCCAAAGCTTGGGGATGCCCCGGAAGGCATCCCCTCTTTCGTCTACTTCTATCGGTAACTTTACTTGGAGCTATATTTTTATTCGCCACATGATATGTGTTTTGCTTGGAGTGTCTTGTATTATTTGAGTCTTTGCTTGTTAGTTTACCACAATCATCCTTTCTGCACACACCTTTTGAGAGAGCCATACATGATTTGGAATTTGTTAAGAATACTCTATGTGCTTCGCTTATATCTTTTGAGTTATATAATTTTGCCCTAGTGCTTCACTTATATCTTTTAGAGAACGGTGGTGGATTTGTTTTATAGAAACTATTGATCTCTCATGCTTTACTTAGATTATTTTGAGAGTCTTAATAGCATGGTAATTTTCTTAAAATCCTAATATGCTTGGTATGCAAGATTAATAATAAAACTTTCTTATGAGTGTGTTGAATACTAAGAGAAGTTTGATGCTTGATGATTGTTTTGAGACAAGGAGGTAATAGTATCAAAGTCATGCTAGTTGAGTAGTTGTGAAATTGAGAAATACTTGTGTTGAGGTTTGCAAGTCCTGTAGCATGCACGTATGGTAAACGTTATGCAACAAATTTGAAACATGATGTGTTATTTGATTGTCTTCCTTATAAGTGGCGGTCGAGGACGAGCGATGGTCTTTTCCTACCAATCTACCCCCTAGGAGCATGCGCGTAGTACCGAGGTTTTTGATGACTTGTAGATTTTTTCAATAAGTATGTGAGTTCTTCATGACTAATGTTGAGTCCATGGATTATACGCACTCTCACCCTTCCATCCTTGCTAGCCTCTTCGGTACCGTGCATTGCCCTTTCTCACATTGAGAGTTGGCGCAAACTTCGCCGGTGCATCCAAACCCCATGATATGATACGCTCTTTCACACATAAACCTCCTTATATCTTCCTCAAAATAGCCACCATACCTACCTATTATGGCATTTCCATAGCCATTCCGAGATATATTGCCATTCAACTTTCCATCATTCCGTTCATCATGACACATTCATCATTGTCATATTGCTTAGCATGGTCATGTAGATGACATAGTATTTGTGGCAAAGCCACCATTCATAATTATTTCATACATGTCACTCTTGGTCCATTGCATATCCCGGTACACCGCCGGAGGCATTCATATAGAGTCATCTTTGTTCTAGTATCGAGTTGTAATCATTGAGTTGTAAATAAATAGAAGTGTGATGATCATCATTTTCTAGAGCATTGTCCCAAGTGAGGAAAAAAAAAAAAAGAGAGAGAAAGGCCATAAAAAAAGAGAAAAGGCCCAAAAAAGAGAAAAAAATGAGAGAAAAAAATGAGAGAAAAAAATGAGAGAAAAAAATGAGAGAAAAATAGAGAAGGGACAATGTTACTATCCTTTGCCACACTTGTGCTTCAAAGTAGCACCATGATCTTCATAGTAGAGAGTCTCTCATGTTATCACTTCAATATACTAGTGGGAATTTTTCATTATAGAACTTGGCTTGTATATTCCAACAATGGGCCTCCTCAAGTGCCCTAGGTCTTCGTGAGCAAGCAAGTTGGATGCACACCCACTAGTTTCTTTTGTTGAGATTTCATACATTTATAGCTCTAGTGCATCTGTTGCATGGCAATCCCTACTCCTTGCATTAACATCAATCGGTGGGCATCTCCATAGTCCATTGATTAGCCTCGTTGATGTGAGACTTCCTCCTTTTTTTGTCTTCTCCACATAACCCCCCTCATTATATTCTATTCCACCTATAGTGCTATGTCCATGGATCACGCTCATATATTGCGTGAAAGTTTATAGGTTTGAGATTACTAAAGTATGAAACAATTGATTGGCTTGTCATCGGGGTTGTGCATGATGATAGCATTCTTGTGTGATGAAAATGAGACATGACTAAACCATATGATTTTGTAGGGATGAACTTTCTTTGGCCATGTTATTTTGAGAAGACATAATTGATTAGTTAATATGCTTGAAGTATTATCATTTTTATGTCAATATGAACTTTTGTCTTGAATATTTCGGATCTGAATATTCATACCACAATTAAGAAGAATTACATTAAAATTTGCCAAGTAGCACTCCGCATCAAAAGTTCTGTTTTTATCATTTACCTACTCGAGGACGAGCAGGAATTAAGCTTGGGGATGCTTGATACGTCTCCAACATATCTATAATTTTTGATTGCTCCATGCTATATTATCTATTGTTTTGGACATTATTAGGCTTTATTATCCACTTTTATATTATTTTTGGGACTAACCTATTAACCGGAGGCCCAGCCCAGAATTGATGTTTT
Source organism: Triticum urartu (assembly GCF_003073215.2). Classification (NCBI taxonomy): domain Eukaryota; kingdom Viridiplantae; phylum Streptophyta; class Magnoliopsida; order Poales; family Poaceae; genus Triticum; species Triticum urartu. Next base: position 553,965,825 of record NC_053023.1, read on the forward strand.
TTGCCTGTTTTAGGGTTTCGAAGAAAAGGAATATCAAATGGAGTCCAAACGGAATGAAACCTTGGGGAACGTGATTTTCTCATCGAATACAACTCGGGAGACTTGGACCCTACGTCAAGACACGTAACAGGAGGGCACGAGGTAGGGGAGCGCCTACCCCCCCCCAAGCGCACCCTCCACCCTCGTGGGCCCCCTGTTGCTCCACCGATGTACTTCTTCCTCCTATATATACCCATGTACCCCCAAACGATCAGAGACGGAGCCAAAACCCTAATTCCACCGTCGTAACTTTCTGAATCCATGAGATCCCATCTTGGGGCCTGTTCCGGAGCTCCGCCGGAGGGGGCATCGATCATGGAGGGCTTCTACATCAACACCATAGCCCCTCCGATGAAGTGTGAGTAGTTTACCTCAGACCTACGGGTCCATAGTTAGTAGCTTGATGGTTTCTTCTCTCTTTTTGGATCTCAATACAACGTTCTCCCCCTCTCTTGTGGAGATCTATTTGATGTAATCTTCTTTTTGCGGTGTGTTTGTTGAGACCCATGAACTGTGGGTTTATGATCAAGTCTATCTATGAATAATATTTGAATCTTCTCTGAATTCTTTTATGTATGTTTGGTTGTCTTTGCAAGTCTCTTCGAATTATCAGTTTGGTTTGGCCTACTAGATTGATCTTTCTTGCAATGGGAGAAGTGCTTAGCTTTGGGTTCAATCTTGCGGTGTCCTTTCCCGGTGACAATAAGGGGAGCAAGGCACGTATTGTATTGTTGCCATCGAGGATAACAAGATGGGGTTTTCTTCATATTGCATGAGTCTATCCCTCTACATCATGTCATCTTGCTTAAGGCGTTACTCTGTTTTTAACTTAATACTCTAGATGCATGCTGGATAGTGGTCGACGAGTGGAGTAATACTAGTAGATGCAGACAGGAGTCGGTCTACTTGTCTCGGACGTGATGCCTATATACATGATCATACCTAGATATTCTCATAACTATGCTCAATTCTATCAATTGCTCAACAGTAATTTGTTCACCCACCGTAGAATACTTATGCTCTCGAGAGAAGCCACTAGTGAAACCTATGGCCCCCGGGTCTATCTTTATAATATCAATCTCCTACTACTTAGTTATTTACTTTGCCTTTATTTTACTTTGCATCTTTATCATAAAAATACCAAAAATATTATCTTATCATATCTATCAGATCTCACTCTCGTAAGTGGCCCTATAGGGATTG